>NC_136271.1:133974927-134307836 GCF_964187855.1 Myxine glutinosa | reverse complement strand
GGGCCATGTAGGTTACCTGGTGGGGGGGGGGGCGTACGGTAGGAACGTACCTGTCTCACCTGGTTCCCATGTGCCCGCGGTGTGCATCATCGTACATTGCGTGCATTTTTGCGCCCTTACCACCTTACTCACTTGTCTGCTTCTTTTGTCTCCCACCTCCGAGGATCTGGCTTTGGGGCAGAGAGAGAGGAGAGAGAGGTGCTGGCTCCGCAGTTGTGGGCCTGCACTTTCGCTGCTTGCTGCCGGGATCGATACACCATATGGACCGCAATTTTTGTGGCCGCCCACCATGGACCGCAGTTCTTTTGCGGGCAAGCACCACCCGTGGATGGACCTATGGGTCAACGTGGCACCTATGCCATACAGGTGAACCACTTTTAGTTGGCCCCCTGACGGCCACAATACAGAAATGGACGCGGTTGGCGCCTTTCTTTATTTTTGAAAGAAGCAAGAAGGCCAAGTGCACCACATGAAGGCAAGACCAGCGGCAGAACATCGGCCGGCTGCGACACCACACAATGATTTATAGACACTTTATTGGTGCACCGGATGGTGCTGACTGTGTGATGGGGTGGTGCTTTTGATGCTTGGAAGGGGTGCTCTGCACATTATTAAAGGCCGTAGGCCACAGAGCACTCGTGGGTTGGTGTATCGATGCTGGCATGCGTGCTCTCTCTATGCATAACATCTGCATGTGTTCCTCCAGAAACAGGTCCTGGATCGTAGTGTAAATAGCAGCGTAGTGGTGTAAATAATGCTCCCTACCGGCTGTATGTTTAGTTTGCGAATTCTTTCCGGATTCGGTTATCCTGTGGGTGTGTTTCTGTGAGGAGAAGGGTGCAACGTCGCAGGGGGACATATTTACTCATTTGTGAATATCTGTAAAACTGTCGCACTCAGGGTAGAGTTAATAGTAGAGGGAACTACATCTGCGTGCCACACTAAAGTAGGTAAAAATTTATCGGGTCGGGACGCCCCGAGGGTAGAGAAGGGTGCAATGTTGCGAATATTTGGCCTCCATATCCGCTTGTAAATATTCCCCTATTTCCCCAATAATCCCCAACTATCCCCAATCCCCCATTCCCTAGTCCCATTGTCTGTAAACAACACTCTGTAGAACCGACCTTCCCCTTTTTCCCCCATTAAATGTCGTGCCCAGGTCCACCGCATCTCACGTAGACAACTTTAGGACCTCTTGCTAGTTATTCTTAGTCTATGTCAGTTAAGGACTCGTTTCCATTAATTCTGACTCTTCGTTGCACCAGAATGTGATTGTATGGCACCAGTAGTGAGTTTAGGACCTCCCAATACCTCCCCCCCAACCTCATCTCCGCATCCTCCCATCATCTCATGGAACAACAACAACTACAACCAAAGCGGGGGCGGCGCGGCCGCGGTGCGGGGAGTGGGCGTCCTCACTCCGGCTCGGTTAGCCGCCATGGCCCATGTGCTCCAGGTTACGGGGTTACCACGAAGGGGCTGGCTGTCAGCTCCTCGTCAGGGGCGGAGCCCGGTAACCCCCCGCAGCCAGTGAGAAGCGGCGGGCCGATTCCATCTGGGGCGGAGCTAACGAGCCGAGGGCGTGTCACTCCCCGCCGGATATACGCAGCCACTTACCGGACGTGAAGCGAGATGCGCCTCAGCCACGAAGAAAAACCAGTCGCGACCTCCGAGCGCTGTGACACCTCCCTGCATCTACTGGACCGTACTGTATCCTGTCCCTGAGCCAAGAGTGCACCTTGAGCCATCGAATACCTGCCCCTCCTTGCCATCAATCCCCGTGTGAGTCAGTTTTGTCCCGTTTATCTGTGGTCTGTCGGGAATAAGATAAGTGTGTCTAAGTGCCTATCTTCCTATGCTGTCTCTCTCATCCCTGTAATCTAACCTTCCGCAATATTATAACCTCTCCGGAGGCCTTGAGAACTGTACCCCTGGTGTCGTGTCATTTAACCTAGCCGTTGTGTCCTTTCCTTCATTGATCTAGCGTAGCGCGACTCGGCCAACGTTCGAGTATAATCGGGTAACTTGTGCGAACACGGCGGCCATTCCGCTCGGCCCATCATAACATCTAAGTCGTGTCCGTAACAATTGGTGTCAGGAGTGTCGGATTCGGACCTGGGACTAAATTCATTTAGCCCAAATTTTGGAACACCAATTGTACCATTAGGGTAACAATTGGTGTCGAGGAGTGAGATTCGATCCGGAGCGCGTTTTACGCGCTCGAAATTATAACGGCGAAATTTGATTGTGTTTTACAAAATATAAAAACCCGAATTTTGAAGGTCGCGCTATGGCAGACCAAGTCGGCTGGGGTCCGGTAGAGGAGAGTGAGGCAGGGTCGATCCAGGACCAAATTGAGGGACATGAGGAGAGCGAAGCAGTGAGGGTAGCAGACGCACAAAATAGCGTCGTTGCGCCCGACGTTGCGGGCGCGCAAAATGGCGCCTCGCTAGAGCGCGCGGTAGCCGAGCCCGCTGTATCAACGGGCTTTAACATGCAGCCGATTGACATGCAGGCCCTCATTGCGCAGCTACAGGCAGCTGTACAGATGAGTATGGGGAGCCAAATTGAGCGATTGGGTGAGCGGTTGGGAAACCAAATTGTGGGAATGAGGGCTGATAGTGAGCGATTGGAGGGCCAAATGGGGGTAATGGGGAACCGGATGGATGCTCAGGGTGAGCGATTGGAGGGCCAAATGGGGGTAATGGGAAACCAAATGGGGGCAATGAGGGACGAAGCGAGGGGTACCGGTGAGGGGTTAGACAAGAAATTTGGGAAGTTAGACAATAATTTTGAGGAGTTAGACAAGAAATTTGGGAAGTTAGACAATAATTTTGAGGGGTTAGACAACGGGATAAAAGAGGTAAAGAATGGGTTAATGGGGGTAGAAAACAGAATGGCCGCTCAAGAGAATCAAATGGAAGGGATGCAAAAGGGGTTAGAGGGGTTAGAAAACAGAATGGAAGGCAAATTGAGGGACATGAGGGACCAAGCGGAAAGGGAAGTTAAACAAATGGGGCAGCAGATAGAGGGGGTCAGAATGGGGGTAGAAACCAAACTGGATGCTCACAGGGAGGAAATGGAGCAGATGAGGGTGGCATCTGGGCAGGAGATGCAAGTGATGGGAGAGGAGATCAGAAGAGGTGTGAGTGAGGAGGTCGGAGGAGTGCGCGAGGAGGTGAGGCACTGTAAGGAGCGCATGGAGAAGGAGGTGAGAAAGGGGACTGTAAAACTGCAAGGGGGTATAGAGGAGTTGACGCTGGGAGTAGAACAACTGACAGTGGGACAAAAGGAGTTGGGGGACCAGGTAAAGAAGAACACAGCGGTAATAGAGGGTTTAAAATCGACACAGAAGGAGATGAAAAAGGACGTAGGGGTAATTAAAAAAGAGTGTCAGACGGTACATGAGGACCTGACGAGGAAAATGGACAAGGTGGTAGAGGTGATGGAGGTTAAAGAGCGGGAGGTGCGGGAGCACATAGAAAAAAATTAAGTGGAGTTAGAGGAAGAACTTAAAGGGGCGCACGAAGAGATGAAGGAGGTGAAGCAGAAATTAGAAGAAGTGGAAGAAGGGGTGAGCGAAATTAAGAAGCGACGGAGAGAGGATAAGAAAGAGATAAAGGAGGAAGTAAAAGAATTGGTCCAAAGTCTGTGTTCGGATCGTGATGATGTGCTCATTAACCGGATGAGGGATTCGCAGGTGATGGAGGAGAAGCGAAGAGGAAGAGGACCCGGTGTAAGTGGTGACCAATATGGTCGGGCGTATGATGCGCCAGGTGATTTAATGAGCTTGGGGGTCGAGATAGACCCGGGTGTTCGTGAGAGGCCGTTGGTGAAGTGTGCGACAGGTCTGGTGTGCGAAAAAGGAGGTGTGCAAGAAAGTCCGACTCTGGGGTGTGTGAGGAAAAAGTGCGTGCCAAGGAGTGAGGGTGCTGGCGAGAGTGAGTCGGTCGTAGCGCGTGTGCGAGGGAGCACATGGAAGCGCGGTGTGGTAAGTGTTACAGAGGGTGTGACAGGAGAGTTTGCGCGAGAAAGGTGTGTGACGGACAGGTGCATGGGGAAAGAGTGCGCTGTCAAAAGTAAGGAAGAGTGTACACCTGTGGTGAGTGTTACAGAGGGTGTGACGGGAGAGTGTGCGCAAGAGTGTGCGCGAGAAAGGTGTGTAACGGACAGGTGCATGAGGAAAGAGTGCGCTGTCGGGAGTAAGGGTGAGTGCGCTGTCAAGAATGGAGGTGAAAGTAGAGAGAGTGACAAGGAGAGTGAGTTGGTTGTGACAGGTGAGCGAGGATGTACACCTGGGATGGAAGGATGCACACCTGGAATGGTAGAGCGTGAGTGGGAATGCACGCTGGAGTTGGTGGTGAGGCACGTGGTTGGGTGTGCGAATGAGAGCACACTTGTGATTGTCACAGAGGAGGTGACAGAGGAGGGGGCGCGAAGAGGTGTGTTGGTGAGGTGTGCGACCAACGAATGTGTGCCAAAGTGTTCGGTGGTCAGGTGTGTGACCAAGGCTGTGAGTGGAATGGGTGTACCTGGGTGTGTAAGGAAATGTACGAGGAGCATGGAAACGGCTGGATGTGTGAGCAAGGAACGGGCTGCGGGGTGTAAGCATGCAGGTGAAGCATCGACGTTAAACGGAGCAGTGGTTAGGTCGACTTTTAGCCTAATCGGGCCCTCGGTGCGTGCTGGGCCTCGCTTTGAACGGCCGCGTCCGTGCTCCACTAGGCGGAGCGGGCAGCCCGATAGAAAGGGTCGTCATGGCGACCACGTTTTGTTGAGGCATTCCGGCAGGTCGAGATCGGGACATTGGATGGCTCCACGCCGAGATGGTGCGTGGGATCTCGGCCCGGGTAAGCCCCCGTCCCTGCACCGAATGCCGGACGCATCCAGCCGCTGGCACAGAACAACCCGCATTCATGGCTTGGCTTTACGAAGCCGGGCTTTGGACAGGAATTGGCGCACCGAGAGGCATTAGTGAGTAGACTGTGTGACGAGGATAGTGTTTTGGACCCAAAATTAGAGAAAAACAAAATTTGATGATTGGCAAATGATTGGCAGTAATGATTGGCAGATGATGGGTAGTGATTGGCAAAATTTTTGATTTGTTGAAATTTGATGAGCAAAATTGGATTGATGAGCGATGGGCCCGGTGGGTAAGGGTGGCATCCCTGCCACCTTTCCCAAGTGGGGCAAAGGAGCTATAGCTTATGGGGTGTATGGCAGTGAAAACTAGCCCGGGTGGGTTAGGATATTGGTAGGGATCTAGCGAAGATGACATTAGGTGACGATAAGGTTAGTTAGTGACTGATACCTGTAGTGGGGACGCAGGTAGATTAGTATGGATGATAATGACGTGGGAGCGCAATAGTTTAAAGGGACGACTGGGAAGCGCAAGTTTCAGAGGGGAGTAGTTAGATGAGATGATGCTGTGTGAGGATTGAACAGGTGTGATTGCACAGGTGTGCAACTGGACAGGTGTGTGGAGCAGTGTATGAGTAGTGAGTGTGTGGATCAGCGCGAATGCGCTTGGGGAGAGAAGGGTGCAGGCGGCACCAAGAATGAGAGCACAGGTGTGCAAGTACAGGTGTGTGGAGAGAGTTGGAGTAAGTGGTACGGAGTGGTGCGCATGGTGCGAAGGAGTGGACCCCTTTCACGAGTACCCGGGGCGGGTAGTGTAAGTGTTAGGTAGAGGGTATAGGTAAATTGTGGTTGGATATTGGCATTTGTGGTGCGGTTGCAGAATGGTATTGTGGATGGGTGCATTAGTGTTGTGGAAATGGCTGGGCGTGTAGCCTGTTAGTGTGTGTAGTTGGTTGGGCACTCCACCACTGTGAGGATGTCGGCCAGGTGAGGCCGCAGGTGGGCTCTGGGAGCCGTTAGTGTGGATGGGGCCCGAGGATCCGGAGGACGGACCCGGGTCGCCCAGTGCCAGAGAGGGCACTGAGTGGGGAGAGCGCCAGAGGGCCTTCCCCAGGTAGTTAGGTTAGGGTAAGGAGCAGGTAAGCTCGGAGGCAACTGCAGTGGTGGGGGTGTGCAGGTGGGCAGACCCGCTGGGAGAGGTACACGTCGCGGCCCAGAAATTGTGCGAGGGCACCGGGAGATGAATCGGGGGAGTGAGACCCCAAATTGAAAAGCACCACAGTTTGGTCAATGGGAATTGGTTTTTAGAACCCATAGTGTAAGAGGGCCAATGGTTTGGCCGGAGAAAGACCCCGGGTAATGTAAAGTTGTTAAAGTCATTTAGGAAATAGTTAGGATTGATGAACCTGTCGCACCATACGCAGCCACTTACCTGTGGTGATGATGACTCCACACCTGTGTTTTCTTTGTTTGTGTTGCAGGAAGGAGAATTGCTGTTGGATTTGTGAGACGCATCACGACGTGGATGAGACATTGGGGTGATTCCATCTCTCCCTCCTTAGGAGGGACTGATGATGAATTGGTGATGGCAAATTATGATGTTGAGTTGGAGATGGCAAATTTTGATGAGAGTTGAAAATGGCAAATTTGATTGGTTAGGAGGGAGAGAAGACGAATTTGGTTTATGGGAGGAACGGGGAAGACAGTAGGGACGTTTGTTGATTTGTAAAGTAGATGTTTATGGGTAGTGTTGTGTTTTGTGGATACAGTAAGGGGTAAGGGAGGGGCCATGTAGGCTACCTGGTGGGGGGGGGGGGGGGGGCGTACGGTAGGAACGTACCTGTCTCACCTGGTTCCCATGTGCCCCCAGTGTGCATTACCTTACATTGCGTGCACTTTTGCGCCCTTACCACCTTACTCACTTGTCTTTTCTTTTGTCTCCCACCTCCGAGGATCTGGCTTTGGGGCAGAGAGAGAGGAGAGAGAGGTGCTGGCTCCGCAGTTGTGGGCCTGCACTTTCGCTGCTTGCTGCCTGGATCGATACACCATATGGACCGCAATTTTGGTGGCCACCCACAATGGACCGCAGTTCTTTTGCGGCCAAGCACCACCCATGGATGGACCTATGGGTCAACGTGGCACCTATGCCATACAGGTGAACCACTTATAGTTGGCCCCCTGACGGCCACAATAAAGAAATGGACGCGGTTGGCGCCTTTCTTTATTTTTGAAAGAAGTACGAAGGCCAAGTGCACCACACGAAGGCAAGACCAGCGGCAGAACATCGGCCGGCTGCGACACCACACCATGATCATTAAACATTTTATTGGTGCACCGGATGGTGCTGACTGTGTGATGGGGTGGTGCTTTTGGTGCTTGGAAGGGGTGCTCTGCACATTATTAAAGGCCGTAAGGCCACAGAGCACTCGTGGGTTGGTGTATCGATGCTGGCATGCGTGCTCTCTCTATGCATAACATCTGCATGTGTTCCTCCAAAAACAGGTCCTGGATCGTAGTGTAAATATCAGCGTAGTCTTGTAAATAATGCTCCCTACCGGCTGTATGTTTAGTTTGCGAATTCTTTCCGCGATTCGGTTATCCTGTGGGTGTGTTTCTGTGAGGAGAAGGGTGCAACGTCGCAGAGGGACATATTTACTCATTTGTGAATATCTGTAAAACTGTCGCACTCAGGGTAGAGTTAATAATAGAGGGAACGACATCTGAGTGCCACACTAAAGTAGGTAAAAATTTATCGGGTCGGGACGCCCCGAGGGTAGAGAAGGGTGCAATGTTGCGGATATGGGATTTGGCCTCCATATCCGCTTGTAAATATTCCCCTATTTCCCCAATACTCCCCAACTATCCCCAATCCCCCATTCCCTAGTCCCATTGTCTGTAAACAACACTCTGTAGAACCGACCTTCCCCTTTTTCCCCCATTAAATGTCGTGCCCAGGTCCACCACATCTCACGTAGACAACTTTAGGACCTCTTGCTAGTTATTCTTAGTCTATGTCAGTTAAGGACTCGTTTCCATTAATTCTGACTCTTCGTTGCACCAGAATGTGATTGTATGGCACCAGTAGTGAGTTTAGGACCTCCCAATACCTCCCCCCCAACCTCATATCATCTCATGGAACAACAACAACTACAACCAAAGCGGGGGCGGCGCGGCCGCGGTGCGGGGAGTGGGCGTCCTCACTCCGGCTCGGTTAGCCGCCATGGCCCATGTGCTCCAGGTTACGGGGTTACCACGAAGGGGCTGGCTGTCAGCTCCTCGTCAGGGGCGGAGCCCGGTAACCCCCCGCAGCCAGTGAGAAGCGGCGGGCCGATTCCATCTGGGGCGGAGCTAACGAGCCGAGGGCGTGTCACTCCCCGCCGGATATACGCAGCCACTTACCGGACGTGAAGCGAGATGCGCCTCAGCCACGAAGAAGAACCAGTCGCGACCTCCGAGCGCTGTGACACCTCCCTGCATCTACTGGACCGTACTGTATCCTGTCCCTGAGCCAAGAGTGCACCTTGAGCCATCGAATACCTGCCCCTCCTTGCCATCAATCCCCGTGTGAGTCAGTTTTGTCCCGTTTATCTGTGGTCTGTCGGGAATAAGATAAGTGTGTCTAAGTGCCTATCTTCCTATGCTGTCTCTCTCATCCCTGTAATCTAACCTTCCGCAATATTATAACCTCTCCGGAGGCCTTGAGAACTGTACCCCTGGTGTCGTGTCATTTAACCTAGCCGTTGTGTCCTTTCCTTCATTGATCTAGCGTAGCGCGACTCGGCCAACGTTCGAGTATAATCGGGTAACTTGTGCGAACACGGCGGCCATTCTGCTCGGCCCATCATAACATCTAAGTCGTGTCCGTAACAATATATATATATATATATATATATATATATATATATATATATATATATATATATATATATATATATATATATTGTTGCGGATATGAGGACTGTATTTTTTTGATTGTGTGCTGTATTATTATTATTATTGTTTATTCTGCGCCCCCCTACCTCCGGAGCTGTGTAAAGGTGAAAGGGCATCCCATAATTAGTCCACAAGCATACACGTCAGCCAAATAATAGAATACCCCTGTTTGATAGTTATCTCTTATTCTGTGTTTTAGGGTAAGGCTGTGTCCCCCACGTCACTTTGATTTGAGGAATCCCCGTCAGCTATCCGAGTCATGGCACCATAAAAATGTGGGGAAAACTCCTTGATCGTAACAGAAGTCCACCAACAGATTGAGAATGACGAACTTTATTAAATACCAATTATACAGATCTGGAGGAAAACGGAGACGTCTACAGCACGAATGACCCTCATGCCATGTCAACCTTCCAACAAATAACGGCTTTGTCAGGTAGCAGATTTGTTACTGCATAAGCTCTGTTATAAATGTCGTTTGACTGATGTGTTACTGCATAAGCTCTGTTATAAATGTCGTTTGACTGATGTGTTACTGCATAAGCTATGTTATAAATGCTGTTCGAAACATGTTATTTCATAGTTAATAAAAAGGTTTTCGCTTTGCCATAGTTTAAAATGAGAAAATACTCGCTTCATCTGTGCAGAACAGATGGCTTCGTTGTATACGTGTGTTCCTTACAGGCTAGAGAACCTAGTCGTAAACTCTCTCCTTGATCCGCAGACGGCGCCTCGAGCCGCGGGCAGGAAAGCGGATTATATGCGTGTGGAATGTGAAACTTACGTAGGATGCGTGAATTGTAGACATAGAGACTGTTAAAACATTAACTAAATACTTCGTATAATCAAAGTGACGCTTGAGTTACAATAAATATGCTCTGGATTTAGGTTTAAATGAGAAAGTGAGCTGGAAGGTACATTCAACACCTGGAACTCATCAGAACGCCCTCATACATTTTATGGCCTTATCAGAACCAGGAATGCAATCCCCCTTCAGTGAGTTATATTTTCTGTCACCTCGGAGCCTTGAAACCACATCTGGTCCGGATCCTAACGGTGCGTGCTTCACTCCTCCAAGACGAAAGGACGGATGACGGTGGGGGCTTGGCCCACTGGGGATGACGGTGGGAGGAACCTTTGCCAGTTCCTTTGTCCTCTCGGAGATTCTCTGATAAAGCGTGTCCCTATATAACTGAACTGTGAATCGATGTGCTTTTAGGAAGGTTGACATGGCATGAGGGTCATTCGTGCTGTAGACGTCTCCGTTTTCCTCCAGATCTGTATAATTGGTATTTAATAAAGTTCGTTATTCTCAATCTGTTGGTGGACTTCTGTTACGATCAAGGAGTTTTCCCCACATTTTTATGGTGCCATGACTCGGATTGCAGCAGACAGAGGACAAGAGAAGCGGACCCTGAACGACAGGAGGGAGGCTGCCTGAGGCCGGCGCCGGCACGCTGATTTGTTTTAAGGTGAGCATTGTCTTGTATTAAAGGGCTACTTTTCCAAATTCGAACCTCCCTCCCTCGAGCGGGCTCAGTCCGTTTCCTTGTCATCTGCCCTGCCTGCTCTCTGAACGAAAATTGTAAGTAAAGGCTATTTACCAGCCTCAGAATGACGAGCCTTTGTTAAATTCACCAGGATAACATTAAGAGTAACGCTAAGGGTAGAATTTTCGCAGGATAACATTAAGAGTAACGCTAAGGGTAGAATTTGCGCAGGATATCAGTAAGGATAACGTTACAGTTAACAAGGAGGAGGGGGAAATGTGAGGTCGGACAGCCACAAGACTGCGCCGGTGGCCAAGAACTTTCGAGGAAGGATCAGCCCAGAGCAATAAGATGGGAAGCAAGCTAACGAAAGAGGGGGAACCCCTCAAGGGAACCCCGGCATCTTTCATGTTTAAGAGGCATCATTTTGCCGCGGTAAGACCAGGAAAGGACTGGGCTGTTTTAACTAAAGATTTGAGTAATCCCTGGCCAGAGGAGGGATCGTTTGCACTTGACAAATTGGAAGTGCTGTACGGAGCTTTGGATAAGCGAGAGAAAGAAAGGAAACACTTCCCACCCGATTATTGGAAGGTGTATGGGTGGTGGGAAAAGGAAGGGATGAAGCGACTGGCGGCCTCAAGACAGGCTAGCTTGGCAGGGGAAGTACTGAAGCTTCAGGGCCAAAAGAAACAAGCAGATGGAACAAGGGGTTAAACAACTTGCTTTCGTCTCCTGGAAAGCAAATCCAACGGAAGGAAATCTCATTTCCTTTCACAAAGCCCGAAACAAGTGTGTGTCCACCCTCAGGAGAGCCAGGAAACAATATCTCTCCGTTCTCAGGACCGAACTCTCTTATCTGTCTCCCTCTTCCAAATCCTGGTGGCGTCTGGTCAAATCTGTTTCTGGTGTTTGTTCCCCCTCCATCCCCTCCCTCACCTCAAATGGCCACACGGCTGACTCCGCACGTGAAAAAGCTGAATGCCTCAACTCTGTGTTTGCCTCTAAATCTTGTGTCCCAAACCCATCCCTCTCTGTACCCACCGTACCCAGTCGTACCCAGCTGCTCCTGGACTCTGTGTCCTTTCCTCCTGACAAGGTGGAAAAGTTTCTGTCAACCCTCGACTCGGATTCTGCAACTGGACCTGACGGCATCAGCCCACGGGTCCTAAAATCATGTGCTTCCACTCTTTCACTCCCTCTCTCTGTTCTCTTCACCCTCTCTTTTGCTCAAGGTCATCTTCCATCTGCTTGGAAATCTGCCAACATCACCGCTTTGCACAAACAAGGTGCAAAAACAGATCCCAGCAACTACAGACCAATCAGCCTTCTCCCAATTATCAGCAAAGTCATGGAATCCATCATTGCTTCAGATATGAAATCTTTCCTCTTCTCCAATGGCTTGATCTCTGATCATCAATTTGGTTTCAGACCTGGACACTCTACTCTGGACATGCTGCTTCTGCTTTCTCAACAATGGATGGAGGTCCTCAATGCCAAACAGGAAATTAGAGCAGTCTCCCTTGACATATCACGTGCCTTCGATACGGTCTGGCACCCCGCTCTGCTCACCAAACTCTCCTCTTTTGGTATCCATGGAAATCTCCACGCATGGCTGGCGGACTTCCTCTCTAGTCGTAGTCAACGTGTGGCCCTGAATGGGTTTCTCTCATCTCCTCTTCCTGTTCAGGCTGGAGTTCCACAAGGCAGTGTTCTAGGCCCTGTCCTTTTTCTGGTCTTCATCAATGATCTCTCTGACTCTCTTGAAAATCCTCTGTATCTCTTTGCTGATGACTCTACTCTCTGTCGCTCCATTCTTCATCCCTCAGATCGGCAGTCTGGTGCCTCCTCACTCTCTGCAGACCTGGACAAAATCACAGACTGGGCAAACAAGTGGAACATGTCTTTCAATCCTGACAAATCTCACACTCTTACGATGTCTCTCCGAAAAGACCGACTGGACAACCCTCCCATCCACTTTCTGAATAATCCTCTCCAAGAAGTTCTGTCACTCAAGCTTTTGGGTCTCACTATCTGCCATGATCTTTCCTGGGAAAACCACATTTCAAATCTGGCCTCCAAAGCCAGTCGCCGACTGGGCATCCTCCGTCGTGCAAAGTCCTTCCTTGGCACACCTGAGCTCCTCACCACATACAAGGCTTTCATCCGCAGCTCAATGGAATACTGCTCTCCCCTCTGGGCTGGTGCTCCTGCCTCACACCTAGCTCGTCTTCACGCTGTTGAAACCAAAGCATTCAGAATTATTGGAATCTCCCGCGATGAAGCTAACTCCAAGGGCCTCTCACTCACTCACCGCAGGCAGGTTGGTGGTCTTTCCATCTTCTACCGACTCCTCTCTGGCCTTGCCCCCCCAGCTCTCTCTGGGCTCTGTCCCGCAAATATTCCTACAGGTCGCACAAGATCTGCCTGCAACCCTCTTATGGTCAAATTGCCAAAATCAAGACTCTCTGCTCACCTTCACTCCTTCATTCCTCTTTTCTCCCGCCTCTGGAACAAACTCCCTCACTCTCTTCAATCCCACTCCACCCTCCAGGTCTTTAAAACAGCTGTTCACCACCATCTCTTATCTTCCCCCATCCAAAACCTTGATATTTTCTACCCCCGCTAATTTCACCCCAATTCCACTTTTTTGAAATGCCAACTTCTGGCCTGGAAGTCATTGGTGTCCTTGTGTTTTATACTTCTCCCTCCACCCCCCCCCCCCCCCCTTCCCATGCCTCCTCCCCCCAGGCCCTCTCCCTTCCACACATCTCCCTGCTCTCAAATGTTGTGTTTGTGTGCTTCACCTTCTCTCCCCATCTTGTTTTCCGCTCCCGCTTTTTATATATTTTGTTTGTCTGGTTGATTTGTTTGTGAAGTAAATGTTAGCTCTTTCACGAGCCTCGATTCAGTATACAAAAAAAAAAAAAAAAAAGACAAGGTCCAGGACAAAACAATTAGGGAGGTAGTTAAGCAAGCAAATCAGCGGCTAATGCCGCTCGTCCAAAATCCGGACCAAGACCCCACGGTAGAGGAGGTAGCTACCATGCCTCTACCCCCCCAAGCCCTGAGCCCTGTCCCCGGGCCACAGGCGCCACCTCTCCCACCCCCGCCCCTGTTTCCCCAGGGGTTAGACCCCCAGAGAACTAGACCAGCCGCCCCTCAGGTTCACCTTAGCCCGGGCAATCCATTTAGAGGACAAGAAGTTAGTGGGGCGGAGCGGGTTCGCGGCCCCAGTAGGGCTAGGAGAACTGTACCCCTCATTGGAAGGGTTCACGGAATCGGAGAACCCACAGCCTACAATCGGTATCTGTCCCTTAAAAACCATAGGACTGAGAGCGGGGGCACCCATTAACATCAGGGTACCCTGGAGAGAATCAGATTTGGCGTCTATGCAGGAGCGGGTGAGAACCTTGCTGGCCGACGAGCCCGGTCAGATACCGGAATTTATGCGTTTGTGGATACAAAATACCGGCGCAGATTGGCGGGACGTCTTCCACATGGGGAAGGCTGTATTGCCCGCGCGGGTGTGGGACCAGGCCAAAATACACGCACGCTGGCCAAATGTAGCACCAACCCCGGCCCAAACCGTGGCCCAGACCCTCGCCGATTGGAATGCCCTTGTCGACCTATTGTTGGCCGGGGTATACACCGCACTGATGCCAGCCGCGGGGCCAGATTGGAATAAAATATACGGCCTAAAACAGAAACATGGCGAAGCAGCCATCGATTGGAGAGAGAGGGTAGAAAGAGCAGTGTTAAAGTGGGGAGGACTGGGCCAGGTGCGGGCACAAGATCTCCCTCGCGCTGTAGTGAACAATTTTTTGGTAGAAGGGATGAGACCGGCAGTTAGGAAGCGCATTCAAACGGCTATGATAGGATGGAGAAACACCCCAACCGACCAACTAGTTGAAGCGGCCGAGCAATGTGGCGACGGCGACGATAAGAAGGCCGATGTAAAGGACGACATGTTGCAAATGCTTGTCCAGGAAAAACGGGCCCAACTCAACCAAAATAAGAAGGGAAATCGAGGCCAAGTACGGGCCCAGAATCGGAACACCAGGATAGAGCCCAACGAAGTGGGGCCGCGATAACGAAAACGACGTCGACGACAACGACGGTGGACGAGTCGACATGCGGACACAAGGGCCCCCTCCCCAAAATTGGAACCCACAAGGGCCCCCTCCCCAAAATTGGAACCCACAAGGGCCCCCTCCCCAAAACTGGGACATGCAGGGGCCCCCTCCACAGCCGCAGAGCTGGGCCGTGCAAACACCCCCTCCACAGACCTGGGCAGTACAAACGCCCCCTCCCCAGAACGGGTATCCACAGGGACCCCCTCCCCAAAACGATGGGCCTCCCCCAAGTTATTGGGCCCCAAGCGGAGCAAACGGGAATGGGCCGCCACAATGGGGACAGCGGAACCAACAGCCTGCGAGGCGTCCGACGCAACAGGGTCCGCGCAATAACAACGGGTACCCCGCATCCACCGCTCCACAAGGGGCGTGCTTCCGCTGCGGACGGATGGGACATTGGAAACGTGATTGCCGGGGGCCCCGTCAGGGATACCCGCCACCGAGAAATCAAGTAGCCTATTGATGGGACGCCGGCGGGCCGCCCGTAGAATGCCCCCTCTTGACTATGACACCAACCGAGGAGCCGACCTTGACACTAGACGTGGATGGGCAACAGGTAGACTTTCTCGTCGATACGGGTGCGACTCGCAGTACTATTAACGAAGGCCAGCTACCATCCTTGCGCCCCACAGATAGGGACGTTCAGATAGTGGGAGTTTCAGGCTTGCCCCAAGCGCTCCCTATTTCAGAAGAGGTAAGAGTGGTGTGCGGCCCACTAGAGGCTAGACACGCTTTTTTGATGACTACCACCGCCCCGACTAACTTGTTGGGACGGGATCTACTTTGCCGTTTAGGCTGCCAAATTTCATGCACGGAGCAGGGAGTTTTTGTAGATGTCGCGGAATCCAAACGCGATCTGTTAATGACGGCATTGTCTCGGCCCGGCCCCACCGCTTACTGGTGGAGCTGGACAAGGGGGCTTTGGCCACTTGGACACACGTCCTAGACACAGTGTGCTCCCGGAGCGACGGGTTGCGAGATTGGCTGCGCGTACACCAAATTACAACAGACGTAAAGGACAACCCTCCCCACTGCACGGCTTACTACGATGCCAGGGGCGATGACGACGAGTACCGAGAAAAGATAAAGGGGTCAATAGGTAAGAATTCGGACCTACTATTGTCAAATATATGGGTTGGACGGGAGGGAATAGGCGTCGAGGTAACCCTAACTGCGGAGCAGCGGGCGTTGTCTCAGTATCCCACAGGGGTGGACGCCCATGTCACCCTCACCACCGCCAAGGGGTGGCCGGCGGAAAGTGTAGGCTGGATGGTGCGCTTGCGAGAAATTCCGTGCAGCGCCATTTATGAAGTGGACCACTGGACAGTGACGATGCTCGACAATGACGAGGGGTATTTGATCACCCTTGAGGAGCAGAGTATAGAAGGAAAATTTGAAGAGACAGACCTGCCCCCAAAGGGCACCCACGTTGTACGAACGGTGTCTCAGAGCCCGGGCGAGTCCGATGACCTTTTGGAGGAGGTTCCGGCCGATTTGTGGTCCCAACACGACAACGATGTCGGGCGAATTCGCGATGCCAAACCTCTGGTAATACCGGTCCAACCAGGAATGCCCCTCCCAAATGTGAGACAATATAAATTGCGGCACGAGGCCGATGCGGGCATAGAGCCAGTGATTCAATCTTTGGTGAAACAGAAAATAATTGTGGAAACTAACAGCCAATGCAACACACCAATTTTGCCCGTGAAGAAACCAATGCAGGATAAATGGAGGTTCGTGCAGGATTTGAGGGAAGTGAACAAAGTCATACAAGGCATACACCCAGTGGTACCAAATGCGGAAGGCCTTATGACATCTATCCCACCGGACGCAACACATTTTACCGTTATTGACCTATGCTCTGCCTTTTTCTCCGTACCTATTGCACCTGAGTCACAATACTTGTTCGCCTTCACCTTTAGAGGGCGCCAGTTCACCTGGACGGTGTTACCCCAAGGGTTCTCCGACAGCCCCACCCTGTTCTCCCGAGCGTTGCACCGCGATTTGGCAGACGTGGAACTAGAGGGGGGATCGGTGTTGTTGCAATACATTGACGACTTGTTGATTTGTTCTCCTTCCAAGGAAGCCTGTGAAGGGGACTCCATGGCCCTGCTAAGAGCCTTGGCGGCCAAGGGCCACAAGGTGGGACGGAGAAAGCTCCAATTTGTACGGAAGGTAGTAACCTATTTGGGTCATGCCATTTCACACGGGAAGCGAGAACTGCATGCTGGACGGGTGACCGCCATCATGGAATCGCCACGGCCAAGCACGCAACGACAGATGTTGCGCTTCCTAGGTATGACGGGTTACTGCCGCTCTTGGATAATTGACTACGCACTACTTGCTAAACCGCTGTACGAAGCCACCAGAATAGGAGAACCGAACTACTTGGTTTGGACGGACGAATTGATGCGCTGTTTCGAGGGGCTGAAAAAGGCATTGGTAACGGCACCGACTTTAGGACTCCCCGATTATGCGAAACCATTCACCCTTTACACTCATGCAGTAAGGGGTTTTGCTCAGTCCGTTTTGACACAGACTCATGGAGATAAGGAATGACCGGTAGCCTACTTTAGCAAAAAGCTAGAACCGGTCGAGCAAGGGTTTCCGGTGTGCCTGCAAGCCGTGGCAGCGGCTAGGTACGCAGTGGAAAGGACAGCGGACATTGTGATGGGGCACCCGGTAACGCTACAGGTGCCACACTGCGTCACTTCACTGTTACTACAGCGGACAACACAACACTTGTCTACCACTAGATTAATGCAATACGAAACAGCACTGATTACGGCCGCCAACGTCACCATTAAACGTTGCACTACACTCAACCCGGCCTCACTGATGCCCACCCCAGAGGAGGGCGAACCCCACGTATGTGTCGATGTAGTACAGCAAGTCTCCACGGTACGTCCGGACTTGAAGGACGTTCCCCTCGACAACCCCGATCGTGTGTACTACGTCGACGGATCAGCTAAACGCGGATGGGACGGCTCTTTGCTATCCGGATACGCGGTGTGTTCAGATAATGAGACGGTAGAAAGCGGGCGCCTTCCGCCCACATTTTCCGCCCAGCAGGCGGAGCTGTGCGCCTTGACTAGAGCATGCAGCTTGGCGGCAGACCTTGCCGTCAACATTTATACAGATTCAGCCTACGCGCACGGGGTAGTTCACGACAAAGGGGCAATCTGGAAGATGCGAGGCTTTCTCACATCTGCGGGTTCGGTCATAAAGAACGGCGAACTGGTTGAAGGGCTACTCCGAAGCATCTTGCTTCCCCACGCTGTCGCGGTAATTAAATGTCGCGGCCACCAAAAGACAGACTCTGACGTCACCCGAGGCAACGCCAGAGCGGACGCAGCGGCAGGAAAAGCGGCCAACCAACAAATAGGACGGAACATGCCGATGGTAACGCGAGCAAAGGGGGCACACACGCAGACTGCCAACGTACCGACCTCAGGACCAACCCCCTCCTCGCAAAATGGGTGCACCATCATCACCGCCTCACCGACTAATGAGGACGTTATAAAACTTCAAAACGCAGCAACAGCAGCCGAACACGATGACTGGGTAAAACGAGGGGCCACACGCCCCGGACCAAATGTGATGTGGACCCTTCACGGAAAACCAATAGCACCCAAGGAACTACTGCCTTGGCTGGCACGTATGGGACATCAAAATGGCCATGTGTGCCAGAGGGGGGTGATGGAACAGATAAACTATACCTGGGCGGCACCGGGACTGTCGCGAATCGCCTCAGAGGTGTGCCGGTCATGCGTGGTTTGCCAACAACACAACAGGGGGGCACCACCAAGGCACCCACATAATGCGGGCCATCCCCGACCAATCGGGCCCTTCTGTCATGTCCAGTTCGATTTTATAAACATGGAACCGAGTATGTCGTTCCGCTATGTCCTGGTAATCGTGGACATGTTCACAAAATGGGTCGAGGCCTATCCATGCGTTAAGTCAGACGCCCCGACAGTAGCCAAGCGCCTCGTGCGGGATTTCATGTGCAGATTCGGCATCCCTCAGAAAATTTCGTCAGACAAAGGGGGCCACTTCACGGGAGAGGTGATTAAGGGTATCCTAAAGGCACTGGGCGTGAAACAATCTTTCCATTGCGCTTATCACCCACAATCAGCGGGACTTGTGGAACGCACCAACGGGACTGAAACTCAAGGTAGCCAAGATCTGTGCAGACACAGGTTTGAAGTGGCCGGAAGCACTCCCGCTGGCGTTAATGAGTATTCGGTCCACCCCGGGCCGCACCACGGGCCTTTCCCCCCACGAGATATTAATGGGACGACCTATGAGTTTGCCTGTTTCGGCCCCGATGGACATGTCCAAATTTGATTTGCCTGTGATGGATGACATGCTTTTAAAGTTTTGCAGAGGATTGTCCAATGTGGCGCGCAGCATCCACGCCCGGGTACGAGAGGCGTTGCCTGAACCAACAAGCCACGCCATCCACGACTTCCAGACCGGCGATTACGTGCTCGTAAAACACTTCACCCGCAAGAACGCCTTGGAACCAAGGTGGAAGGGACCAGTCCAGGTATTGCTGACTACACCAACGGCTGTCTTTTGCGAGGGCAAGACCTCGTGGATCCACGCCACGCACTGTAAGTTGGCCATACAAGCACCAGACACTACACCACAGCAACCACAGTAAGGATGGGCCTAATCATAGGTACGATACTATTGATAGCGACAGCAGCTAGGGGAAGCTCCGATTCCAATAGATGCGAAAACGAAACCCGACACCTCACCGTAACATGGGGACAAAGAGTATCACTACCATGTTTCGAACAGAAAGCCCTGCACACAAATTGGGTAAGCGTAAGATGGCTAGCACTGTCGGCAGGGCCTGGACGCGTTGGCATTGTACTACGAAAGCAACGAGAGTTCCAGGAAAACGGGCAAGCTAGCATTAAGACCTTGGCCCAACCAGGATACAAATGGGGAACCCCTGATTTTAAGCTACAAACACGCACACGCCTAGAGAAAGGCATGACTATGCAGGTCCGGTGCAGCGTCTGGACCCCTGGCCCGGCCAGTGGCGAAACTAAATACACACCATGCATCGAATACATACTCACGCCGCAACCCCAGGATAAGGCCCCAAAGAAGGGTGAAAACACATATTGGAAAGTGGCAAGGGAGGTGGCGACAATTCAAAATAGGACACACTGCTGGTCGTGCATGCACTGTCCCCAAGCAGGCACCACAGGAATACACATGATAGTGCTACCTCTGTCCCTCAATGACCTTTGCTCACAACCTATCGATTCCCCATGTTTAGTCACCACGCTGGAAAGAGAAGGGGTTGGCAACGGCAAGAGTTGCAATCGACAATTTAATTATCGCCCGTCAATGATTGCCCATGTGGCCGAGAGGCCTGCCCCCGTCTGGGTCAAACCACAGAAAGGGATGGTCTGCCTCCAGGGTTCCGGCCACTTGCGTATGGGAGAATCAGAATGCGCCTACACTCTCCCCGGGAAGCTGGGACAAGGGAGCTCGGGGATTACATTACGAATAGTACTGCAAGATAAACACAACCACAACATAACGGCTATAACATTCTCTAGGGGGGTTAGTAGGATTAATGGGGTGATAAAGGGACTCCAGTGCTTATCCACCCACCTGGTCCCACCCCATGGGACAATGTTTATATGCGGCGACAAGGCTTACCCCTATTTACCAAATAATTGGGGGGGCACATGTTATCTTGGTTCAGTCCTTCCTGACGTTGAGATACTGGATGAGCTAGACCCAAAGTCCTTGGACAGGCGACATAAGAGGTCAGTCATGAACGAAGATGGAACCACTAAACTACACGGGAGCCTATGGGAAAAGGTGTTAGGTTTCTTCTTCCCAGGTGCGGGCACAGCCATGAACAGCTTCCGGATAGATAAATTGGCTCTGGCCCTAGAAAAGGTGGCAAACGACACCGCTACGGCTCATGACATACTATTGGACACGGTAGTTCACATGCGTACAATGGTGATGCAGAATCGGGTGGCTTTGGACATGCTCCTGGCAGAGAAAGGAGGGGTATGCGGAATAATAGAGGGAAAATGTTGCACTTACATACCTGATCCACCCGAAGGAGTGTCAGCCGCAATAGTGAGACTAAGGGAAACTAGCCACGCCCTGACGATTGATCGGATCGCGCGCGGGAACTCTTATAAATTTAGCTGGCTCACTGACTGGTTCCGGGGATGGACGGGCACTATAGTGAAGTGGTTATTGACCGCACTGGCCGTGATAATCGGGGTAGTAATTTGGGGGGCACTAATGAAATCTTTAGTCCTCCTCTGTATGAGAAAGTACTTTACAGGATGGAAAATGAAGAAGCCGCCGACAACGACTATGGTTCTGACCACAGAGGCCGTCGACCTGAATGGGTCCTTCAACAAGGCAGATGTGACCGGCGCTTCAGAAAATTGTATTGATTTTTGTGATGACTGTGATACTTGTGTTGTAAACCCCTTGCGTGTACTGGCTAACGCCTCTTATGTATTACAAGCTCACAGCTGTGCACCCTCTTCCGACCCAACTATGGATCTGATTGCGACGCTGGGTCTGGCAGTCGAGGGACCCGACGTGGATATCCTAGACCCGCAAGCCGACCAGGCGTCCATGGGAGACTTTGACATAAAGGAAGTCCCTCTCTTTGCTTCAAATGTTTCGGATCTCTTTGCTTCAAGTGATTCGGATTTTAACGCTCTGTACCCTGACCAGGAACATGAGACACAAGATACTGACAACATTATGTATTTCCCAGAACAGCAGCACATGAGAGATCTCATGGGCATGATCGTTGATTAACTTCGAAGATCTGCAAGGACCGCGTCTGCAAAGGGTGGGGGGAGCAAGTTCCGCAGGGGAGGTAGCAGGCCCCCTGGCGGGGCAGAACCTCATCTGGACCAGACGCCTTCGTTGTGGATCCGAAACGTTAATGGACTTTCATGTTCTGAGCCCTCAGGTTCCAAGCACGCACCACACGACACATTCCCCAAATGCACGGGCGAGGCGCTATGGGCGCACGGTATGCCCTTGGGAGATACCCGTATTACACGATTGCCTTTCAATAAAGCCCGATGCGGCATGTTGTCTCTTGAGATACTTTGTCTCGACGAGACAAGAGGAAGGGATGTCAGGTAGCAGATTTGTTACTGCATAAGCTCTGTTATAAATGTCGTTTGACTGATGTGTTACTGCATAAGCTCTGTTATAAATGTCGTTTGACTGATGTGTTACTGCATAAGCTATGTTATAAATGCTGTTCGAAACATGTTATTTCATAATTAATAAAAAGGTTTTCGCTTTGCCATCATTTAAAATGAGAAAATACTCGCTTCATCTGTGCAGAACAGATGGCTTCGTTGTATACGTGTGTTCCTTACAGGCTAGATAACCTAGTCGTAAACTCTCTCCTTGATCCGCAGACGGCGCCTCGAGCCGCGGGCAGGAAAGCGGATTATATGCGTGTGGAATGTGAAACTTACGTAGGATGCGTGAATTGTAGACATAGAGACTGTTAAAACATTAACTAAATACTTCGTATAATCAAAGTGACGCTTGAGTTACAATAAATATGCTCTGGGTTTAAGTTTAAATGAGAAAGTGAGCTGGAAGGTACATTCAACACCTGGAACTCATCAGAACGCCCTCATACATTTTAAGACCTTATCAGAACCAGGAATGCAATCCCCCTTCAGTGAGTTATATTTTCTGTCACCTCGGAGCCTTGAAACCACATCTGGTCCGGATCCTAACGGTGCGTGCTTCACTCCTCCAAGACGAAAGGACGGATGACGGTGGGGGCTTGGCCCACTGGGGATGACGGTGGGAGGAACCTTTGCCAGTTCCTTTGGCCTCTCAGAGATTCTCTGATAAAGCGTGTCCCTATATAACTGAATTGTGAATCGATGTGCTTTTAGGAAGGTTGACATGGCATGAGGGTCATTCGTGCTGTAGACGTCTCCGTTTTCCTCCAGATCTGTATAATTGGTATTTAATAAAGTTCGTCATTCTCAATCTGTTGGTGGACTTCTGTTACGATCAAGGAGTTTTCCCCACACATATATATATATATATATATATATATATATATATATTGTTGCGGATATGAGGACTGTATTTTTTTGATTGTGTGCTGTATTATTATTATTATTGTTTATTCTGCGCCCCCCCCTACCTCCGGAGCTGTGTAAAGGTGAAAGGGCATCCCATAATTAGTCCACAAGCATACACGTCAGCCAAATAATAGAATACCCCTGTTTGATAGTTATCTCTTATTCTGTGTTTTAGGGTAAGGCTGTGTCTCCCATTAATTGAAGTACTCCATTGCACCAGTGAAAAAGAATAGATCCCCTTTCATTCCCATCCCCAAAATCTCCATTTCCTTTTACATCCCCTCTCGTGATTGCCAACCCTCGATTGCCAATTACCTCCCCTCCAAAACCGCCATTGACCACGAGACAGGGTCGGAGAAGAAAGGCATGTCTCCACCTCGTCATAGAGGGGAGGAGTGAGCCAGAGGGTCGCGTGACCAACCAGGGCCGAGGTGAGCACACCGATGGGCGTGTCCTGAAGGCCGGCGGCTTGATCGCTGGAGGCGCTATAAAAGGCGCGCACGCAAGAAGCAAGCGAGTGAGTCGTCAGAGTTGGTCGTCAGAAGAGGGTCAGTGGTTGCGTTGGTTGCGGTAAGAAGTCGGTGGTGAGAAGTGGTGGCGTCGAGTGGTCAGTGGTTGCGTTGGTTGCGGTAAGAAGTCGGTGGTGAGAAGTGGTGGCGTCAAGTGGTCAGTGGTTACGTTGGTTGCGTTGAGTTGTCGGTGGTGAGGAGACACCAGGGCCAAAAGAGAGAAGGTTCAAGGTCAATTACCAGCAGTTGCGCCAGAGACGGCAGACGCGCCCTGAGGTGAGCCAGAGAAGCAGCTTTGGCTCCACAAGCAGCGTTGACTCCACCAGGCAGCTCCAACCCGTTACCCCGCGGGGACCAGATAGCGGTGGCATCGGTGGCCGTCGAGGTCCAGCCGACGTCCCGTGCGGGATCAAGCCCGAACCATCTGCCCCAGCTGAACCTTCCCATTCCTCCTTCCAGCATTCATTCCTTTCCTCCACCCTTCTTGTGTACGTGAGTTTGTTCTGTGTGTCTTGTCCCTGGGTATTTAATTAAGTCTGGATAAGCTAGTATTTGCACTGTGTCACCTGCGTCTTATGTGTTGTAAATAAACTTGATTGCTTGCTTTTTGCTTATGTGTGTAATTAGTAAATAAATTCAGTAGTATTTCCAAACCTTTCTTTGCCTTCGTCTTCCTCTTTGCATTCGTCGTTTTAGTCTTTTCCCTCATTGAGCAGCCGCGGTGCGATCCGGCCAACGTTTGGGTGGAATCGGGTTCTAATCGGGGAATAACTGTTCGGTCGCGGAGCCTTCGCTCGGCAAAGTAACATCTAAACCGCAATCAGTAACAATTGGTTGTCAGGAGTTGGGATTCGGACCTGGGACTAAATTTGTTAGGCCCAAAATTTTGGACACCAATTGTGTTATTACAGTAACAATTGGTGTCGGGAAGTGGGATTGGACCCGAAGCGCGCTTAACGCGCTCAAAATTACGAGCTGCTGAAAAATTGTGTTTTAAAGAAATAAAACCCGAATTTTGAAATCGCGCCATGGCTGGTCAAGGCGATCGAATGCCGGTGGGTGAGTTAGAGGAGGGGTTAGGAGTAACCCAGGATCAAATGGAGGGGAGCAATGAGGAGGCGGGTGAGGGAGTATCAGACGCACAAAATGGCGTCCTCGCGCATGTGGGTGTAGCGGCACCAAATTTTGCCGCGCCCTTTGTACCAACGGTGGAAGACATGCAATTATTTATGGCTGAAATGGAGGCCCTTTTGGACAGGAACAGTGAGCGATTGTTAAAAAAAATGGATGCTCATGGTGAGCGAATGGAACAATGGGGAAACCAAATTGAAGCAACAACGAACGGAATGAGGGCCGATAGGGAGGAAAGGGAGCAGAGGAACAGAGACCGCAAGTTGGGCGAAAGGGTCCCAGGGGTGCACGAGGAGTTAACGCGGGTCGAGAAGCGCCGGTTGAGCGAAGCGGAGAAAAGCATGGGTACAATGACGGGGGTAGAAATCGCGACACGGGGTTTGGAAAAGCCGGCGACCGATGAGGTAGAGGGAATTTTATTAAAGCCAACGGTCGTCGAGGTGAACAAAGAAATTATGGGTATAGTTGAAATTGGAGAGACCGGGGACTTAAAGTTAAAAGAGCAACAATCGGAGGAAGGAATGGAAATTGCTCAAAGTCTAAATGCACATCCTGATGCTGTACTCGCTAATCCAAATGGAAGTTTGCAGGTTTTGGGGCAGGGAGGAAGAAGAACCCCGAAGGTGAGGCGTGCTGTTGTGTATTGTGCTGGGAGATTTTGTCAGAGGATGTTGAGCGACAAAAGAATTGTCGCGCGCTTGGGATCGAGGAAGCATCCGGGCGTTGGTGAAGGGTCCCGTGTGAGTGGAAATGGCACGCGTGTGAGGAAAAAGTGTGCGTCGGCGAGTGGGTGTGTTATAAAGTGTGGGAGTGAAACCGAGTGCGAGCGAGAATGCACGTCGGAGTGTACGTGCGAGGGTGAGTGTGACACGGAGAGTAAGGTGGTGGTGGAACGTGTGCGAGAAAGCACACCTGAATTGGTGGTAGCGCGGGTGTGGGAGAGCCCATGTGAGCGCGTTAGTGGGTGGATGCAAGAGTGCACGCCCATGGTGAGTGTTACGGAGGACGTAACGGAGGAGAGGTGTGGACCAAAGTGTGCGCAAGAGTGTGCGCGAGAGGTGTGGTGTGTAACAGGGAGAGCGTTGGTGGATTGTACGGACGGCGTTGGAACGCCGGGTTTGGTGAGGGTGAAAGGGGTAGCGTATGCGTGTGAGCATGCAGGTGAAGTATCGACGGTAACCGGGTTAGCGGTTAGGGCGACGGATAGCCGATGCGAGCACTCGGGGCGCGGGGTGCTTTGTTGGGTGCGAGGCCCGGCGCGGGTCGATGCTGCGTCGCTTCTCTTCGAAGCGTCGTTGCCGATTCGGGCTTGGCCCCGCCCCGCACGGTCGAGTCCGGGCTTTGTCGGGCGAGGCGACCGGTCCGGTTCAAGGGCGAGTGGGAGGAAGCGGAACGGTGCCCCCTCGTGGGGACGGGGTTCCGACCAGGGGAGATTGAGCCATCGGGCCCGGGACCGCAAGGTGCCGCGCCGAGATGGTGCGTGGAACCTCGGTCCAACCAAACCACCTCCCTTGAACCGAAAGCCGGACGGATTCAACCTGCAGGCGACCAAACCACCCGAATTCATTGCTCGGCTTTACGAACCGAGTTTAATGATGTCACGACGCACCGAGGCTAGGATATAGTGGACTGTGATGATGGTGATGATGATAGTAGTGATTTGATACGAAATTTATAATAGTGGGTAGATTTGGCAGTAAATGGAAAATTTTTGATTTGTGGAATTTGGATGTGCAAAATTGATAGTAGGACCTCCCCGATGTGGTGGGATGGCAAATCCACCATCCCTCACAGACAGTGGGGGCAGATGTGCAATAGTTTATGGGGTTGAAGGCAGTGAAAACTAGCCCGGGTGGGTTAGGATATTGTGTGTAGGGATCTAGAAGAGATGACATTACGTAACGTTAAGATTAGTTAGTGACTGATACCTGTAGTGGGGACGCAGGTAGTTTAGTGTGGATGATAATGACGAGGGAGCGCAATAGTTTAAAGGGACGACTGGGAAGCGCAAGTTTCAGAGGGGAGTAGTTAGCTGAGATGATGCCGTGTGTTTGAGGATTGAACAGGTGTGATTGCACAGGTGTGCAACTGAACAGGTGTATGGAGCAGTGTATGAGTGAGTGATGGTGATGTGTATTGTGATGACCAAATGGTCCAGGAAGAAAGGAGGGTGCAGGTGGCACCAGGTCTGAGGGCACAGGTGTGCAACAACAGGTATGGAGAATGGTAGTGTGGAATAAATGGAGTATTGGAATGGATGGTCGTGGAGTGAGTATGGTGGAAACTATGGAGTGGAGTGGATGGTGCGAAGGTGTGAATGGGGGAAGGATGGACCCCCATCACGAATACCCGGGGCGGGTAGTGTAAGCGTCAGGTAGAGGGTATAGGTAAATTGTGGTTGGATATTGGCATCTGTGGTGCGGGTGGAAGAATGGTCTTTGGATGGGTGCATTAGTGTTGTGGAAATGGCTGGGCGTGTAGCCTGTTGGTGTGTGTAGTTGGTTGGGCACTCCACCACTGTGAGGATGTCGGCCAGGTGAGGCCGCAGGTGGGCTCTGGGAGCCGGTAGTTGTTGTGGATGGGGCCCGAGGATCCGGAGGACGGACCCGGGTAGCCCAGTGCCAGAGGGCACCAAGGGGTGACAGAACCAGGAGGGGTCTTCCCCAGTTAGTTAGGTTAGGGTGAGGAGCTAGGTAAGCTCGGGTGGCAACTACAGTGGTGGAGGTGTGCAGGTGGGTAGACCTGCTGGGAGAGCTACACGTCGCAGCCCAGAAATTGTGCGAGGGCACCGGGAGATGAATCGGGGGAGTGAGACCCCAAATTGAGAAGCACCACAGTTTGGTCAATGGGAATTGGTTTTTAGAACCCATAGTGTAAGTTGGCCAATGGATTGGCGGGGAAAGACCCCGGGTAGTGTAAAGTGTGTTAATGTCATTTAGAAAGTAGTTAGGATGAAGTCTCCTCGCACCATCTGCATCCACTCACCTGAGATGAGGTAACTCCACACCATGCCATGTTTTATTATTTTTCATTGATGCAAATGTTTGGATTGTGAGACACATCATGACGTGGGTGTGACATTGTGCTTTGATGTTCCATCTCTGCCTCCTTATGAGGATTGATGATGAATTTGGTGATGGCAAATTTTGAAGTAGAGGGATTGTGGCGACGAATTTGGTATAGAGGAAATATGGGGAGACGTGACAGTAGCGACGGATTGGTAATGTGTAGATTTTGTACATATGGGGTAAGGGCAAGGGTAGTGTAGGTGACGGGGGGGGGGGGGGGGGGGTGACGTACGGTAGGGACGAGCTTTCTCATTTCGCTCTCCGTACGCATTTCGCCTTGCATTGCCTTATTGATGTGTACCCTTGTGACCTTACCCCTCGCTCATTTGTCTTTCCCCTTTTGTCTCCCACATGACCTGTGCGCCATTGGGCGCCGAGGGGAGCGTGCGTGGGTCGGCCATTGTGCGCCCGAAATTCCCAGAACCAGCTGTCTGCATCGATGCACCACATTATGGACCACATGCCTGTGGCCGAGCACCACTTATGGACCCCATGGGTTGGGGCATGGCCCCTCTGCTGGAACCGGCCATGAGGGCCCGAAATCTTGCTGGCGGACCTTGGCCACAGGGCACCGATGCCCCACAGGTGAACCACACGTAGTCGGCCCTGTGGGCCATAAATAAAGAAAATAAAAAGGACACATTGGGCACACTTTATTGCAAATAGGCCGCCAGTAAGAAAATGAAAGAATGACAACATCTGGAAGAACAAATAATAATAACCAGCAGAGGGAGCCAAAGAGCAAGAGATCACCTGCAGGGTTAGGGGTTGTTGATTTATTTTTTATTGTTGAACACTGATGAACTATGGTGACTGCACCGATTGGTGCTTGAGGGTGTGTATTGGTGCGTTTTTAGGTGCTTTCATGGTGCATTGATGCAGAGCAGACTGTCTCCCCCCCAGAAAGAACAATCACAGGTCCTGGGTTAGTTTTGTAAATAAAAATAGCGTCATTGTAAATAATGCTTCCCACCGTCAGTGTGTAGTTTGAAGACCATTCCGCAATTCGGTTAACTGTGGGCGTAAGTCTGTTAGGCAGGGTGCAATGGAGCAGCGGGACACATTTATTTATGTTTTAAAACTGTCGCACTCAGGGTCAGGTTAAAAGTAGAGGGAACTACACCTACGTGTCACACTAAATAAAAGTTGTAGGCCCGGGACATGCCTAAGAGGAGGAGGGTGCAGTGTTGCGGATATGAGGACTGTATTTTTTTGATTGTGTGCTGTATTATTATTATTATTGTTTATTCTGCACCCCCCTACCTCCGGAGCTGTGCAAAGGTGAAAGGGCATCCCATAATTAGTCCACAAGCATACACGTCAGCCAAATAATAGAATACCCCTGTTTGATAGTTATCTCTTATTCTGTGTTTTAGGGTAAGGCTGTGTCTCCCATTAATTGAAGTACTCCATTGCACCAGTGAAAAAGAATAGATCCCCTTTCATTCCCATCCCCAAAATCTCCATTTCCTTTTACATCCCCTCTCGTGATTGCCAACCCTCGATTGCCAATTACCTCCCCTCCAAAACCGCCATTGACCACGAGACAGGGTCGGAGAAGAAAGGCGTGTCTCCACCTCGTCATAGAGGGGAGGAGTGAGCCAGAGGGTCGCGTGACCAACCAGGGCCGAGGTGAGCACACCGATGGGCGTGTCCTGAAGGCCGGCGGCTTGATCGCTGGAGGCGCTATAAAAGGCGCGCACGCAAGAAGCAAGCGAGTGAGTCGTCAGAGTTGGTCGTCAGAAGAGGGTCAGTGGTTGCGTTGGTTGCGGTAAGAAGTCGGTGGTGAGAAGTGGTGGCGTCGAGTGGTCAGTGGTTGCGTTGGTTGCGGTAAGAAGTCGGTGGTGAGAAGTGGTGGCGTCGAGTGGTCAGTGGTTACGTTGGTTGCGTTGAGTTGTCGGTGGTGAGGAGACACCAGGGCCAAGAGAGAGAAGGTTCAAGGTCAATTACCAGCAGTTGCGCCAGAGACGGCAGACGTGCCCTGAGGTGAGCCAGAGAAGCAGCTTTGGCTCCACAAGCAGCGTTGACTCCACCAGGCAGCTCCAACCCGTTACCCCGCGGGGACCAGATAGCGGTGGCATCGGTGGCCGTCGAGGTCCAGCCGACGTCCCGTGCGGGATCAAGCCCGAACCATCTGCCCCAGCTGAACCTTCCCATTCCTCCTTCCAGCATTCATTCCTTTCCTCCACCCTTCTTGTGTACGTGAGTTTGTTCTGTGTGTCTTGTCCCTGGGTATTTAATTAAGTCTGGATAAGCTAGTATTTGCACTGTGTCACCTGCGTCTTATGTGTTGTAAATAAACTTGATTGCTTGCTTTTTGCTTATGTGTGTAATTAGTAAATAAATTCAGTAGTATTTCCAAACCTTTCTTTGCCTTCGTCTTCCTCTTTGCATTCGTCGTTTTAGTCTTTTCCCTCATTGAGCAGCCGCGGTGCGATCCGGCCAACGTTTGGGTGGAATCGGGTTCTAATCGGGGAATAACTGTTCGGTCGCGGAGCCTTCGCTCGGCAAAGTAACATCTAAACCGCGATCAGTAACAATATATATATATATATATATATATATATATATATATATATATATATATATATATATATATATATATATATATATATATATATATATATATATATATATAAATATATATACATACATATATATATATATATATACATACATATATATATA
Organism: Myxine glutinosa; assembly: GCF_964187855.1. Lineage (NCBI taxonomy): Eukaryota > Metazoa > Chordata > Myxini > Myxiniformes > Myxinidae > Myxine > Myxine glutinosa. The sequence goes on along the minus strand of NC_136271.1, from coordinate 134,277,886 downwards.
TATATATACATACATATATAAATGTTGAGTTGGATCTTGGAGATGACATGAAGCTGGAAGGTGTGAAAACATTTTGCTACCTCGGAGACATGCTTAATGGAGAAGGTGGATCAGACTCGGCAACGGTTCCTCGAGTGAGATGTGCATGGAAGACGTTTCGGGAACTGAGTGGCGTGTTGACGAGGAGGGGAGCGTCGTTGAAGCTGAAGGGAAAGGTGTATGCTGCATGTGTGAGAAATGTTATGATTTATGGGAGCAAGACATGGGTAATGTAGAGCAGCAACGAAGGTTGGAAAGGGTGGAAATTCGAATGGTTCGGTGGATGTGCAGAGTATCGTTGAGAGAGAGGAAGACAAATGATGAATTGCGAAAGATGATGGGAATAGAGCCTGTGATGGATGCTGTGAAGAGAAACAGGTTAAAATGGTTGGGTCATGTGTTGAGGAAGGATGAAAGTGACTGGTTGAGAAGAGTGATTGAAATGAATGTCGAAGGAAGGAGAGGATGGGGAAGACCGAGAAAGACTTGGCTAAAGGTGGTGGAAGAAGAAATGCGGGCAAGGGGGTTAACAAGGAGAGATGCAGAAAATAGGGCAAAATGGAGAAGATTGTCATGGGGACCACAAGGCTAACCCCCGCTCTAGCAGGGAAAATGGCCTTAAAATGCGTGTGTGTGTGTGTGTATGTGTGTGTGTGTGTGTGTGTGTGTGTGTGTGTGTGTGTGTGTGTGTGTGTGTGTGTGTGTGTAAAGGAAGGAAATCTCACTTGCTGGCGAGCCAGCCACCAGGTGGTAAGTTGGGGATGCTTTCTGAGGACAGGAGGCGCATGATGTAAATCAGGTCAGGGATGCCCTCCCCAGTGTGCTTGTTCACGATCTCTGCACACAAAATGTTCCCATTTAATATGACAGAACAACAAGTTTGCCTTTTTGGCATTACAATCTGAGCACTTAGTTAATGCATGATGTTGCCGTCCCAGGTTCAAATCCCATATACTGTATTGGATTGTGTTTGCATTGTCTGCATAATAACGTCCTTGTCAGCCATGTTAAAGACTAAAGTATAACGGCAGCATGCAATGTCCATCTCCTACAATTAATACAAGTGCAAGCTTCTCCACAAGCCTTGGAAAACTGGTAATTAATAAAATAATAAAATTCAGTCGTGCCTTCCCTTTTCATTCAGTCGTAGGAAAGACCTCCCTTTTTACCTCTGCTACTGAAGGTGGATGGAGATTATGTTTTCACTCCTGTCGTTTGTCTGTGAGCAGGATATCTCAAAAAAATAAAAAAAAAATAAAAAAAAAATACAGATTTGCATGAAATTTGGTGGACAAGTTGGGTGTGTAATAAAAACATACCGATTCCATTTTGGTTAAGATCTGGATATGTATTCGATAATTTTTAAAGTGCTTACATCACAATTGAGAGATAGGGCCAAATATGACACATCATGCGATGGGACGATAATCGTGCTTTACATTTGCTATCGTGATAATGATAATGGAAATTAATTATCGTGATAACTGCTGCGTATGCACAGTAGGTAAATCTCACCTTGAACTCGGATATTGGCGGTGTATTGACTGTGTTTGGTGGTTAGTGAACCAAAATCTAATCGGATAGTTCTTGTCACCTGTCCAACTAATTTACCAAGTTTCATCATAACTCATCCAAAACTTTTTGAAATATTGTGCTATATATAGTTTATGGCCCTATATATAAATGGTGAAGAATCACTTAGTATTTCTAAAAACTCTCGTATCCAGATCCATACTCAAATCTTCACCAAAATACGAACCGATTCGTCCTCGTCACACACCTAACCTCTCCACCAAGTTTCGTCCAAATCCATCCATAACTTTTTGAGATATCGTGCTATGTATAGTTTTTTGCCCTATCACTTAATGGTGAAGCATCACTTGAAAATTCTCGGATCCAGATCCTAATCGGGATCTTCACCAAAGTCTAATCATTTCATACTTGTAACTTATCCAACCTGTCCACCTAATTTCATCCGTATCCATCTACAACTTTTTGAGATATCCTATTCACATACAGACAAACAGACATGGGTGAAAACATAACCTCCATCCACCTTCAGTGGTGGAGGTAAAAACAGCATGCTCCTAACACAGGCCTAAAAACAGACATTCATCTTTACATTCAATGTCCAGTGTAGTTGTCATTTTGGTGGTAGCAATATGAGCTGTGCGATTTCTAATAATTGCCTTGAAAAGCAGCAATCGATTATTGTGCAAAGAAAACCTGCTGGTCAACTCCAACCAATGGGCTCCTTTTGAAACTGTCACTGACAAAGTTTTTCAGCATTAAAAAATAATAATAATAATAATAATAAATAAACATTTTTCCAAAAACTTGGGGAGAACAAAGGCAGTCATTCAGAGAATAACTTCTCATCACACTTACCTTCCACCTTTTCCTCAAGCAGCCGGTCCAGCTCCGCCTCTTTGAGCACAGCTTCGGCAGAGACTTGAGGAGCACTGGGAAAAGCAACGAGTACCACGCTCATGTTGTCACGACTACCCTGCATGCACACAGTGGTAAGGGAAGGGGATATTTCAGATCTCTTAGCATAGAATTTGGTGATCAGCAAACATGCTCTGAGCCACTTCTCCGGGATTCAACTCCCGACCCTACTTTAAGTTGCCATCCCAGTGCTTCGCATACAAGGCATCGCGTAATCATATATGCCGCCCTCTGGAGGGGTCACAAAGATTGCTGTCCCTTCTGCTATTGTCTTGTGGATGTCAAAGTCCCTGTGGTCCCTTTTGAAAACGATGCAATCATACACCAGCACCACCCTGGTCAAAATCAAAATTCCTGCTCTGATTGATGGCTGTTTCTGCAGCACCTTGCAATAGATAGTGTATCAACTTGTCCAAAAAACAGTTGCTACCTGTTGGGTGCAGTCTCCAGATAATCTGAACATCATGCGAAATGGTGTGTATGGAGCAAGTTGACAAAAAGCCAAATCTACGGGAATAGCAAGCGGATGAGCTGACACGTGCCACACATCTCACTACCACATGGCAATGATAAGCTCATCAACACACTAATCTGATTTCACACTGAAGACTCGCCATTTTGGGGCCAAATGAGGGTGACCATGGTCGATATAGATAACAGAAAAACAGTTTTTACAAGGCCTAGTCAAGTCTGTGTCAGAGGTAAAATCAGGACAATTTGAAATGTAAAGTTGAGGGGCAAAAGCCCTTCTTTTAGGGCCCTCCTTTAAAGCAAAAACCAAACAGTTAGACAAGATGGATGCCAATGAAGAGAGATGGAAAATGTTACACTCCACCCAATAAAGGAATTTGATTTTGACCAGGGTACTGAGCCAAAGTAAAAAGAAGAACCAGTCTTGCTGGTGAAAGCCAGGGTTGATCTGCCTCAACGGACAGACAGAACAACAATGTGATGACGATTGCGGTATAGGAACCACCGTGAGAAGTAAGAAGCCGACAGTTTTTTTTGTATATATAGTCGAAGCTCGTTTTTGGCCTTCACCCTTCATTGGGGCAAAATAGAAACCCGGTGCTTCGCAGACAGGGCATTGCATCAACCTGTTATTACATCCGCCACCAAAGGTGGATGGAGGTTGTTTTCAGCCCTGTCTGTCAGTTTGTGAACACAATATCTCAAAAAGTTGTGGACGGATTTGGACGAAACTTGGTGGACCGGTTTGGTGTCTGACAAGGACAATTCAATTCGATTTTGGTGAAGATCTGAATATGGATTCGGATATGAGAATTATTTAATTTTTTTAATCATTCTTCACCATTGAGAGATAGGGCTAAAACCAGCATATAGCAGGATATCTCAAAAAGTTATGGACGGATTTGTACGAAACTTGGTGGACAGGTTGTGTGTGTGAAAAGGAAGAATTTATTCAATTTTGGTGAAGATCCGGATCCGGATCCAGCTCGTAGAATTTTTCAAGTGTCTTCACCATTGAGTGATATGGGCAACCAGGCGGAGGTATGCTCTCTACTGAGTGCAATTCTAGTCATTCTCTTGTGCCAACTTGTCCTTTATGGCCTGCATGTCGCTCTTTTGCATTGCTAAAGGGTAAATGGCCGAAACATCAGCTTATCGTTGCTTCCCACGGGGGTCAGTATACCTGAATCAACGTCCTATTGATTTCATCTGTTGTGCTGCCCCAAAGGTATACTCTTCTAAAAAGATAATATGGGATCAAAGACAACTTTGCAGGTGCGACACAGCCAGCCAAATCAGATTTGCAGCTTGTGGCGAAGTTTCATCAACATAGTGTGTGTAGTTTTGGAGAAGAGAGCAAATACCTATTTTGGGGGGTCAAACCCTCCTCCCCAGTAAACCCCCTTAATGAGCGCAGATTTTGATGCAGTCAAAATACCTTCATTCGGCATCAGATATGCAGCTTGTGGCCAAGTTTCATCAAAATCGTATGTTTGGTTCAAGCGATAATGACTGAAGTGTTTACGGATTCACTCGCTCACTGACTTACCTAAGGACACTGCTCGATCACACAAGTTCACCGGACTAAAGTCCAAGTGAGCTAAACATGCTAACCACAATATATTGGCTATTGAGTGATAAAATATACAAAAGAAGAAAAGTAATAAGAATAGCAGAAATGCAGATCTATTTACGCATACCCAGGGTTCATACACTTGTTAGAAATCAAATTAATGTCAATAAATGATACGGGAACGCAAGACAAGTGCAAGTCTATCGTAAAGTTCGGTTTCTCAAATCTCTTACTTTTAATGGGATATGTTTTTATATTCAACCACAAACCTGCTAATTTGAGCCATGGGTTTCGCCTCATCCTACCACCACCATCGGCAAAATAAATGGGCAAGCTTCACGGTCTATTAACAGGAGTTAGGCACAGAGCCAGGTTGTGCTGCGGCCTCATCAGTCAGGTCGGTGGATGGCACGCAAGCGGCAGGGGTTCCCCCCTTCCCCCATAAAAAAACAGGAGGGCCATATTTAAGCAACATTATTCACAGGATCAGTTTGATTGGATGCTTTTAGCCAAACTGTTGGCGAGGAGAGGAATAGCAAATAAACGTCGACCTAGTTCAGATTCAAAGTATAGCCCTAACAAAAGGCCAAGTAATAAAGAATATCTCTCAACTGATCAAAACATCCTGTGGTGCACCGTTCAATAGGCAGACGTCAGCCACCGGATTTTCCAAAGAACAGCATAATGATACAAGCTTGATAAATAATCAAAAGCAGTAAGACTTGTTCTTTATATTTTACGTAAATGTCTGTATGCGTGTCTGCATCTGCATCACCTTATAGAGGCAGGTGTCCACCACCTGGTTGCACACCTTCACAAGATCATCGCATACAAGCAGGCGTGACCGCACAAAATCACACAGCTCCTCGTTGCTCATCACATCCCAGATCCCATCGCATGCCAGCACTGCAAACTCGTCCGCATCATCCCGTTCCAGAGCACAAACATCTGGCTCGGGGGACACCAGCTGCTCCGTGGGACCCTTCCCATCTACTGACTTATAGTCAAAGTCCCCGAGAGCCCGAGAAACAGCCAGTGAGCCATTCACCCGTTGGATCATGACACTCCCGCCTGCATTCTGGATGCGCTCCTTCTCACGTGGGTTGCAGGGCTTGTGGTCCTCTGTGGAGAAGTGCACAGCACCTGCGCGGCTCAGCACGGCACGAGAGTCCCCACAGTTGATGAAGTACAGCCGCTGTGGGGATACCATCATTGCCACCGCTGTTGAGCCACTGCGGTCAGATCCCGAGCGCACCTCCGAGATGGAACGCATCCGCTCATCAATTTGCAGGAAGCCAGAGTGTATTCCTTTCAGGACACTTTCCACCTCCGGCTCGTCTGGTTCCTGAAGCTCATCCCCTTTCTCCAGCTCTTCTGCCTCATCCACCAAGCTATCAGACAGTCCTGTGCAAGGCCCAGTGACTCAGACAATTACAAACAATCCCTCAATAATATAGAAACTGTAGCAAAACTCAAAGTGTAATCTTTCACATCATTCTCATCATTGGACCTCACCCATTACAAAAAGGAGAGGAAGAGAAGATTCTCATCAAACCATTCCAGCTATTTTCACTATCACATCCATCCTTTTACAACCTTTTTCATTTAAAAAAAATCTGACTTTTGGCTTTCAGTTTCATAAGAATCGTCACTCAAAAACAGCAATAAGTAAGCAGGAACAAGAGCAAGACCAACAGTGAGAACTACCTTTGAAATTTGTGTTGGAAGTTATGTGACGGAGAAGGTGCTCAGAGCAGAAAGTAGCGACACGGGAACCAGCATGCCCATCGTACACGGCAAAAAAAGACCAGGAGCGCAGACCTCTTGGTAAACCAAGCACTGCCGTGTGTGCATCCTCCATCTCCACACGCCATCCTTGCATGGAACTCAGCCCAAAGCGTAGACTGTTGCCTTGTCCGTACGAGGTGTGTTTGTCCGTCTTGGGCTTGTCCAGGAAAGCACCCATGGCTGTTGGAGAGAATGTCGAGACCAAAATAAGGTACAAATGGTGAGAAATGAATATTAAAAGATCATTCCAAATAAGTAAGCAGGAACAGAAGAAGTTGTTTCTTGGGTTTGTTGATCTGGAGAAAGCATTCGATAGGGTTCCACGCAAAGTATTGACATGGGCATTGAGGAAGTTAGGAATGGAGGAATGGTTGATCAGAGTAGTGATGGCAATGTACAAAAGAGCGCGCACAGCTGTAAGGACGAAGGACGGGAACAGTGGTGAGTTTGAGGTGAAGGTGGGAATGCATCAGGGGTCGGTACTAAGTACACTACTATTTGTAGCTGTGATGGGGGTGCTGGCTCAGAACGTAAAGGAGGGTTTACCGTGGGAGTTGCTGTATGCAGATGATCTGGTGTTGATTGCGGAAAGTATGGACGGACTGAAGGAAAAGCTGAACAAGTGGAAGGAATGTATGGAGACAAAAGGTCTGAAGGTGAATATCGGAAAGACGAAGGTGATGGCAAGTGGTAAAGCATGTGGTGAGGTGGAATGAACTGGGAAGTGGCCCTGTGCTGTGTGCAGGAAGGGTGTCGGAGTGAACTCCATTCAATGTACAATGTGCGCTGAGTGGGTTCATCAAAAATGTAGTGGTCTGAGAGGGTCATTAACCAGTGTGGCAGCTACATTCAAATGTAAGGTGTGCACAGAGGGAGCTGCAGATGGAGGAAATGTTGAGTTGGATCTTGGAGAAGGCGTGAAGCTGGAAGGTGTGAAAACATTTTGCGACCTCGGAGACATGCTGAATGGAGAAGGTGGATCAGACTCGGCAACGGTTGCTCGAGTGAGATGTGCATGGAAGAGGTTTCGGGAACTGAGTGGCGTGCTGATGAGGAGGGGAGTGTCGTTGAAGCTGAAGGGAAAGGTGTATGCTGCATGTGTGAGAAGTGTTATGATTTATGGGAGCGAGACATGGGTAATGAACGTAGAGCAGCAACGAAGGTTGGAAAGGGTGGAAATGCGAATGGTTCGATGGATGTGCAGAGTATCGTTGAGAGAGAGGAAGACAAATGATGAATTGCGAAAGATGATTGGAATAGAGCCTGTGATTGATGCTGTGAAGAGGAACAGGTTGAGATGGTTTGTTCATGTGTTGAGGAAGGATGAAAGTGACTGGTTGAGAAGAGTGATGGAAATAAATGTAGAAGGAAGTAGAGGACGGGGAAGACCGAGAAAGACTTGGCTATAGATGGTGGAAGAAGAAATGCGGGCAAGGCGGTTAACAAGGAGAGATGCAGAAAATAGGGCAAGATGGAGAAGATTGTCATGGGGACCGCAAGGCTAACCCCTGCTCGAGCAGGGAAAATGGCCTTAAAATGCATGTTGTTGTTGTTGTGTATTCCAAATGCATAATTCCCTTTACAAACTATAACGGCACTCGGTAGAGCAGATACCTCTACCAGGTTGAACAGTTTACATTTTGTATGCCACAGATCTGTATCCGGACCTTAACCAAAATCACATCAGCTTGTTCTAGTCAGCTACACAACTCATTCACCAAGTTTTGTGATAATCCGTCCACACCTTTTTGAAATATCGTGCCATGCAACGTTTTTGGCCCCATCTCTCAATGGTGAAGAAAACTTGTTGATTAAAAAAAAAAATTCGCGTATCCGGATCCACGTCCACTTCTTCACCTACATCAAATAAATTCGTCCTCGTCACACACCCAACCTGTCCAACAAATTTTGGCCGAATGAATCCACAACTTTTTGAGATATCCTGCTCACAGACAAACAGACAGACAAAGACAGGGGTGAAAACGTAACGTCTGTCGTGGAAATCAATCAGGTCCACAACTTTGTCCCAGAGGTAGGTTTAATCACAATTAGATCTTTGGCATCATCCTGTAAAAATACAATCATGCAATAGATATCAGGATCTTGGCATCATATAGAAAGGATCGATAATAATAGTCAAAGCAAGCGAGTCTAGCATATATGTGCGGGTATGTACCATTCAAGACCACAAGACTACATGTCATAGTAAATGTCACAGGAGTGGCTCAGCGTCGCGGATGTCCCAGGTCTTATAGACGCCCCTCAGTGGTTTAAGCGAGCATCACTCCCGGGTTCACCTTTGGTATATTTTCACTACAACCTCTGTGTTTCTTTTAGTGTTCCTTGGTAGCAACACCTGAAGAGATTATGGAAACCCTCACTTACTTATCCAAATATTTAAAAATGCACAAGAGAACAACAAAAGAGGAAACTATCCTGCCATTAGGAGATATGCCAATGATGTAATATTTATTATTTATTTTCATGATTGAATAAACAGGAAAAAAAGGGAAGGAAAAATATTAACCTGCAAGTAAGAGCGTTGGGTTAGGAAGGGTTAATGTGGATAAGAAAGAACACGGATAGAGTTGGGGATGGGACAAGATTGTGCTGCCAGGATTGAGAAATGTGTTCCTTTGATCAGACCAGCATATAATCAATTCCAGATTAGCAGAGTGATGCAGTGGTGCATCATCCTGTTAATGTGGTGGTGCCCGTCAATGAATGGGGCTTTGCACAACATAAGGTGGAGTCATCTGCAAAAAGGGAGAGTTTTCCAGAGCATCACAGAGGTCATTTATATAGCAGAGGAATGAGACTGGGCCCAAAACAATGCCTTGAGGCACTTCAGTTATGTGAGAAAGGAGAAGAGGGTTCCATTGATGGCAACATGTGAATTGTATTAGTGGAAGAATTCATTAAGACAGGTGTGAACGTGGCACTATATGCCGCAGGTAGCGAGCTTGGCAAGCATAGACAAATGACAGGCAAGCAGAGCAGGAAGGATGCTGGGATGTCAAATGGCTGAGACATATCCAGAGAAATGATCAGGACCTCTTGCTTAATAAGATCAAGGACCTCCAATCATTGCTGAGAGAGAAGCAGCGGCATTCCCAGAGCTGAGTGACTGGGATAGTATCGAAAACAATGTCAATGATCATGGTGTATGAAAAGAGGAAAGACATTCAACAGCAATAATGGATTCCATGACTTCACTTTAAAATGGAAGTAAGTTCCTGGTCTGTAGTTGAGACGATGATTTTGCGCCGTTTTTGTGGACATTGGTGATATCTGCCGACTTCCAGGCAAAGGGGAGACAACTACGGGGCAGGCTGATTCATATCGACAGAGGATACCATCTGGGCCCATTACCGAAGCATGGTCGAGGCTGGACATAACATTCTCCACCTCCTCGGTTGAGAACGACATGGAGTCCAGTGGGTAGTGGCCACAAGGGGGTAGGAGGGGAAGGAAAGAAGCAGAACAAGAAGATTGCTTGGGACCCTTGAGATTTAGAGACAAATAACAAATAGACAAACATTCATTACCTTGATAAGGTTAATCATTTTGATAAAATAAATTGTCCCTGCACGTTAAACTGCCCAGTTAAAAGTAAAACGGAAGACATGGAACATATTCTGTGATGCAACACCTCATTTGAGGGAACACAAAACACGAAGTTGAACAATGTTGCACTCGAGATGGAGAGGGAGAGATGTATCAATACTGGCCTGGCTTAAGGGTGTAGTACTGGTGAACAGGTGATTTTTATTTTTTATTTTTTTTATTTAGCTGAACAGTTTCCTTAGTCTTATAAACAAGAATCATGCTATTAGAGGTCATAGAAGTACCTCTAATTATTGAAAAATTTCCAAATTTTCTAACATCACACATACCCCTCAATAACCGGAAGTAGAATTATTTGTTATAACTTTAATTTGCATCATTCTTTTGGGCTGAAATTTGGACAGGGTATTCAGAATATCACTTCCTTTAAAATGATGAAGGCTTTTGTTTATAGGAGTAGCCATTGTGGATTTATTGAAGGACAACCAAGTTTTATCTGGTAATTGGCATAATAAGCTAATTAGTGAACATTTGACATAATTTCACAAAATCCTCTCATCAGGTAGTAGAGTAACACATGTATAATACATGTACCAAGTTTTGTGTGAAAAGAATGATAGGTGACATAGAAGATAGAAGTAGAAATGTGTTCTTTGTTTTTCCTTGTTTTTTATTGACGGTCTAATTTATGCAAATTATATGCATGTAATATGACAAAGAAGCGTTGAAACTGGTCTGAGAGCCAAGATTATATCTTTCAAGAAAAACTGAAAATTAGATACCTCTCAAAGGTACCTATGTAGTTTTCTCAATTTTTCACCAGTACTACACCCTTAAACAGATGCTGTTCATTCATGGCAGAAAAAGGAAAGAGCTAACTTCATTTCCATTTGATGTTGGAACTTTATAAACACCAGAGTGAAGACATTGTTTTGCATTTCAACTTGTATATGATCAGAGGCAAAGATGGACGAAAATTATTTTAGTAGGATGTGGGTAGATCCCTTTCTAGATAAGAGACAGCAGTTTAGGGAGCACCGAGCACCGATTGAAATGCTCAGGAAAAAGTCAAGACTGTCAGAGGAGTTTCAATCGATTATTATGCAGCATTTAGAATGACTGATATTATATCAATACATTGTAAACAAGGGGAGACACTAGACCTGGACTGGACAAAATCACAGACTGGTCAAACAAGTGGAACATGTCTTTCAATCCTGACAAATCTCACACTCTTAATATGTCTCTCTGAAAAGACCATCTGGACAACCCTCCCATCTACTTTCTGAACAATACTCTCTAAGAAGTTCTGTCACTCAAGCTTTTGGGTCTCACCATCTGCCATGATCTTTCCTGGGAAAACCACATTTCTAAGCTGGCTTCCAAAGCCAGTCGCCGACTGGGCATCCTCCGTCGTGCGAAGTCCTTCCTTGGCACACCTGAGCTCCTCACCACATACAAGGCTTTCATCCGCAGCTCAATGGAATAATGTTCTCCTGTCTGGGCTGGTGCTCCTGCCTCACACCTAGCTCGGTTTCACGCTGTTGAAACCAAAGCTTTCAGAATCATTGGAATCTCCCGCGATGAAGCCAACTCCGAGGGCCTTTCACTCACTCACCGCAGACAGGTAGGTGGCCTGTCTGTCTTCTACCGACTCCTATCCGGCCTAGCTCCCACAGCTCTATCTGTGCTCTGTCCCCCAAATATTCCTACAGGTCGCACAAGATCTGCCAGTAACCCTCTTCTGGTGAAATTGCCAAAATCAAGACTCTCTGCTCACCTTCACTCCTTCATTCCTCTTTACTCCTACCTCTGGAACAAACTTCCTCTCTCTTCAATCCCACTTCTCCCTCCAGGTCTTTAAAACAGCTGTTCACCACCATCTCTTATCTTCCCCCATCCAAAACCTTGACCTCTTCTACCCCCTTAATTCACCCAAGATCCACTTTTTTTTGAAATACCGACTTTTCTTTCCTGGAAGTTCTAGCAGTGTCCATGTATTTTATATCGTTCCCACCCCACCCCCACCGCCCTGCCTTCCCTCCCATGCCTCCTCCCCCCAAGCCTCTCCCTCCCACAGATCTTCCGTTGCCCCTGTTCTCTGCTGTTGTACTTGTGTGCTTCCCTCTCTCTCCCCATCTTGTCTCCCACTCCCTTTATTGTATATTTTGTGTGTCCGTTTTTTTTTTTGTGATTGATGCATACAAGGCTTTGTCTCCAGCTCTTACACGAGCCTCGATCTTGTACACAAATTTTTTTTTAAAAAGACATGCGTCACAAACAATGAAAAGCAAAAAAGTCCACCTTGAAGCAGCCAGCTTCTCCAAGTACACCTGTTCTCTGCTGTTGTACTTGTGTGCTTCCCTCTCTCTCCCCATCTTGTCTCCCGCTCCCTTTATTGTATGTTTTGTGTGTCCGTTTTTTTTTTTGTGATTGATGCATACAAGGCTTTGTCTCCAGCTCTTACACGAGCCTCGATGTTGTATACAAAAAAAAATAAAAAAAATAAAAAAAAGACGCGTCACAAACAATGAAAAGCAAAAAAGTCCACCTTGAAGCAGCCAGCTTCTCCAAGTACACCTGGGAAGCACAAGGACACGTGAAATATTATATTTGAAAAAAAACATTAAAACATCTGAAAAAGTATTCATAACATATCCATCCTCCCTTTTGTTTCATATGTTGCTGAAAATAAATTTGGTTACAAAAAAACAGCAGGACAAAATAGATGACTTTATTCAAAACCTCGTTGTACATTTGAGAGCAAATGGAAAAGGTAACCAAATGGTCACCTTTATAGCTTTATCTGCAGCGCCTTCAGAAAGTATTCACACCCCTTGACTTTTTTCACATTTTGTTGTGTTACAGCCTGAATATTAAAATGGATTAAACTGAGATTTTTTTTCACTGATCTACACAACATACCCCATAATGTGAAAGTGGAAACATGTTTGTAGAATTTTTTACAAAATCATGAAAAAAATGAAATACAGAAATATCAAATTTACATACATATTCAGCCTCGAGTTAATACTTCATAGAAACGCCTTTGGCAGCGACTACAGCTTTGTGTCTTCTTGGGTATGCCTGCGTCAGCATTGCCCATCTGCATTTTGGAAGTTTCTCCCATTCTTCCTTGCAGATTTGCTTAAGCTCTGTCAAGTTGGATGGGGAGCATCGGTGAACAGCAATCTTCATGTCTTTCTACAGATTCTCAATGGGATGCAAGTCTGGGCTTTGGCTGGGCCACTCAAGAACTTTCACATTGTTGTTCTGAAGCCATTCCAGTGTTGATATGGCTGTATGCTTGGGGTCATTGACCTGTTGGAATGTAAATCTTTGCCACATTCTAAGGTCTTTTGCACCCTGAACTATGTTCTCCTCAAGCATTTGCCTGCATTTGGCTCCATCCATTGTTCCCTCTATCCTTACAAGTCTTTCAGTCCCTGCCACTGAAAAGCATCACCATAGCATGATGCTGCCATCACCATGCTTCAAAGTAGGTGTTAGATGAGCTGTGCTTGGTCTCCGCCAGATATAGCGCTTTGCATTCAGGCCAAAGTGTTCAATTTTAGTCTCATCAAACCACATAATCTTTTTCCTCGTGCTCTGAGTTTTTCACGTGCCTTTTTGCAAACTCCAGCATGCTGTCATGTGCCTTTTTCTCAGGAGTGGCTTCCATCTGGCCACTCTCCCTTAAAGCATAGATCTATGAAGGGCTGCAGAGACTGTTGGCCTTCTGGCAGGTTCTCCCATCTCAGCCAAGGAACTCTAGTTCTGTCAGTGGTCATTGGGTTCTTGGTCACCTCCCTGACCAAGGTCCTCCTTGCCCATTTGCCCAGTTTGGATGGACAGTCAGCTCTAGGAAAAGTCTGAGTAGTTCCATATTATTTCCCTTTCCTTATGATGGAGCTCACTGTGCTTTTGGGAACTTTCAACACTCTAGAAATTGTTTTATACCTTTCCCCAGATCTATGCCTCCTCAGAATTCTATCTCAGAGTTATACGGACAGTTCCTTAGACTTGATGGTGATGTTTCTGCTCTGACATGCACTGTCAACTGTGGGACCTTACATAGAAAGGTGTTTCTTTCTAGATCACTAGCATATAAGACCCGTCGCTTCGCTGACGTGAACACCCATCTTGGCGTAATTGAAAAAAAAAAAAAGGTTGTTGTTGTTTGGTGAAGACATTTAAGAATGTAAAAAGACATTTAATGAAAGAAATGTGGAAAAATAAAATTAGGACATGTATAGGGAGAGTGTTAACGAAATATCACAGCCTATTTAAATGCTGAATTGCAAATAATAATATTATACAACACACCAAGAGGAAGATCAAAATGCAAAAATTCTCACCCCCCCCCCTCCCCTCCCCTTCTTCTTTCTTTTGAATAAATTGTCTCTGGTACATATATATATATATAGATGAGTATGATTTGTATTATTTGGATTCGTGGAGATTTGGAATCAACGTGGTGGATAAAACATCTTTGTAGGGAGAGGGACATGTGGTTAATATGTCTACTTCCTGAGAGTGGTTTCATTGAAATCCGATCTCAAGTTAGCAAAGAAGGATTCCAGGGAGATCCTGCTCTCTTCTGCAGAGATAACCAATGTCACGTGTTGGCATTTGAAGTTTAGACATGCGTGTCCATGTACCCATTAAAAAAAAAAGAAGTTTTTGGATCACAAACATTCCCGGGAATTACCCGAATCCACCGTAGTTGGATTTATTGAAATCCGTTAATCTGTTCTCAAGTTATAACACGACAAACAGACAAACACGGCTCCTTTTATAATATAGATGTTCACTCAATTGAATTGGCCACAGGTGGACTCCAATAAAGTGTAGACATCTCAAGAATGATCAAAGGAAATTGGATGCACCTGAGCTCAATTTGGAGTGGCATTGCAAAGGGTTTAAATACTTATTGACTCAAGACATCTCAGCTTTTCATTTATAATTATTTAGTTAGTTAAGGCGTCGACACAGTAGTGACTGCTGCTCCCTATCCTGCCATGTTCCATAATGATGATCTGTCGCTAGACTTCGATGTTGAGCCAATGTTTGTGCCTCTGCCAGTGACGCTATTTGGCTGGCCCTGCAATCTGCCTTGATGCAGTCCATCCACCTTTTTGGTGGCCTTCCTCTTGGTCAAGTGTCATTTACTCTTTCTTCTTTGAGGATTTTTAGAAGTCTGTGTTGGAGCATCCTTTGAATGTGCCCAAAGAATGTAAGCCTTCTTTGTGTTATATTCTCTGTTATTGCGTGTTTTACTTCAAGGGTTTCCCTGATAATATTCCTTATTTTGTCCAACCTAGTCACACATTATTTTTCTGAGGCATACCATTTCAAAAACAAGGAGTCGATGTTCATCTTCTTGCTTTAATGTCGAAGTTTCTGACTCGTGCATCAAGATTGTGAGAACCAGGAAATCAACATTTCAACTTTGGAGTTTTTTTTTTTTTTTTTTTTTTTTGTTTTGTATACAAGATCGAGGCTCGTGAAAGAGCGAACATTAATCACACAGAAAGACAAACAGACACATAAAACAAATAACATCGGGAGCGGTAGACAAGATGGGGCGAGAGGGGGAAGGACACAAACACAACATTTGAGAGCAGGGACCGAGAGACATGGAGACATCGAGAGATCTGTGGGAGGGAGAGGGCTTTGGGGGGGAGGCATGTGAAGGGGGGGGGGGGGGGGGGTGGGAGAGGTATAAACATATGGACACTGCCAGGATTTCCAGGAAAGAAGTTGTAATTTCAAACAAGGTGGATCTGGGGTGAATTAGTGGGGGTAGAAAAGATCAAGGTTATGGATGGGGGAAGATAAGAGATGGTGGTGAACAGCTGTTTTAAAGACCTGGAGGGAGGAGAGGGATTGAAGGGAGTGTGGGAGTTTGTTCCACAGGCGGGAGAAAAGAGGAATGAAAGAGTGAAGGTGAGCAGAGAGCCGAGATTTCGGCAGTTTAACCATCAGAGGGTTGCTGGCAGATCTTGTGCGACCTGTAGGAATATTTGGGGGACAGAGCACAGAGAGAGCTGGGGGAGCAAGGCCGGAGAGGAGTCGGTAGAAGACAGAAAGACCACCTACCTGCCTGCGGTGAGTGAGTGAAAGGCCCTCAGAGATAGCTTCATCGCGGGAGATTCCAATGATTTTGAAAGCTTTGGATTCAACAGCGTGAAGCCGAGCCAGGTGTGAGGCAGGAGCACCAGCCCATAGGGGAGAACAGTATTCTATTGAGCTGCAGATGAAAGCCCTGCATGTGGTGAGGAGCTCAGGTGTGCCGAGGAAGGACTTCGCACGACGGAGGATGCCCAGTCGGCGACTGGCTTTGGAGGCCAGCTTGGAAATGTGGTTTTCCCAAGAAAGATCATGGCAGATAGTGAGACCCAAAAGCTTGAGCGAGTCATGTTCAATGTCTTTTGACGTCCAAATACTTTGTAGCCATTGAAATGGTCCTCGTGCTTCCCCAATTCTATGAATGGCGTCTTCATACTATGATATAGTACACCCAAATAAATAAATTCCCGAACTAGTTTTAAAACTATGCCGTTTATATTGATGTTAATTTGATTTGGGTGGTGCCTACTGATGACTTGTGTCTCTGTTTTTGTGATGTTGATCTTCATGCCCAGAGCACAACTGCTGCTGTAAACACAATCTACAAGGATTTGCAGGTCTTCTCCCATCTCTCTTAGCAAAACAATGCCGTCTGCGAATCGTATGTTTCATATAACTTTCCCTTGGATGTTAACTCCTTGCGGCATATCATGTATTGCATGCAGCATTACAAGTCCAAGCAGCAAGTTGAAGAGCTGGGGTGATATCACACATCCCTAACAGATCCCAACTGTCATGCTGAACCAATCAGTCAGATCTCCATTCACTGTTACTGTTCTCTTTGACTTGCTGTAGAGTTCCTGAAGCAGCTTGCTGTTTTTAATAGGGAAGCCAAATAATTTAAGTGCCCTCCATGAGCCAGACTGCCAGAGTCAAATGCTTTTCAAGGCCTATATAACAGCAATTTACATCCTTGTTTATTCCAGGTATTTTTCTATTATTTGTCTTAATGTGAATATAATAGGGTGTTTCAATTTTCCGAAGTTGCTATTTTCGTGTCACTTTTCTCGTCCCCTTGGTTCTATTCATCTAAGTGACCCGTATGCCAAATTTTAGACAAATTGAATAATATTTAGAGGTTGCACACTTCTATCACTTTTGTATGGCTTCAGCATTGTGCACACTGTGTTAAGATTGCATCAGTGTTGCGTCATATGGGTCACTTAGATGAATATAAATTTGGCATATATATATATATATATATATATATATACATATATATATATATATATATATATATATATATATATATATATATATATATATATATATATATATATATATATACAACTGTAAGAAATAGTAGAAACTCCACAGTACGAGCAGGGCGTCTCATTTGCATTGAATAAATAATCGTTAGATTAAATAAGACGCGGACGTAGCTTCAGGACGTCGATCTTTAATTGTCGACAAGCTTTCGACCAACAAAGGTCTTCTTCTGAGTCGGCCCCAAGTTCAACGGAAGTGAAGCGCACCGCAAACGGTAACTGGAAGGTGCGCTTCACTTCCGTTGAACTTGGGGCCGATTCAGAAGCAGACCTTTGTTGGTCGAAAGCTTGTCGACAATTAAAGATCGACGTCCTGAAGCTACGTCCACGTCTTATTTAATCTAACGATTATATATATATATATATATATATATATATATATATATATATATATATATATATATATATATATATATACACAGACTTGGCATTTAATATGGAATATATTTTTTTGTGGGGGTGAACTTACTTTTCATGATGTCTTAGAACCAAAAGTTCATTGGAATTATGTTGAAATTATTCTAGATTTTGTTAATGCGACCTTTAAAAGAAACAAAAACCACATTTGACATTTCGAAACAAATAAATTGATCCTTGAAAGTGATGTAAACTGATATCAAACTCAATTCATGGACAGTACTGTGTTAAACTTCTGTACGTTTTCCAGAAGTATCTCCTTATTTTGCACATTAGCCAAAAAATTTTTAAACAAAAACAAAAGTTAAATTATGACTGGGATTATGGACAGTAAAATTACAGTTCAGTACTTCATGTAACCCCCATGAGCATTCAGGAGAGCACGTACACGTTGAGGCATGCTGTTCACGAGATTTGCCAAGGTTTGGACAGGAATCGCTTGCCAGGCAGTGACAATATCCTGCTGCAATTCACGCACAGAGGTCGGCTGCTGGTCCAGGTGGTCGATTTGACGCGTTAATTCTGCCCACAAGTTCTCTATCGGATTCATATCCGGTGACATGGCAGGCCACTCCATATGCTCTACACCACGGTCAGCAAGAAAGTGTTGGATCATGCGAGCATGATGAGGCCGTGCATTGTCATCTTGGAAGACAAAGTTTCCTCGAAAGGCTGCATGAGCAAATGGAAGCAATGTTTCTTGCAGAATGACCCTGTACTTGAACTGGTTAAGGTTTCCATTCAGAACAACCAGGTCAGTTTTTCCCCCTGCATGAAAAGCAGCCCAAACTGTCACCCCACCACCTCCAGCTTGGACTCTTGGCACTATACCATCTTTGTTGTAGGCTTCATGCACTTGTCTGCGCACTCGGACGTGGCCATCTTGACGATAGACCAGAAATCTAGACTCGTCACTGAAGATCACGTGATTCCAGTGTCCTGGCTGCCATTGACAGTGCTCTCTGGCCCACTGCAATTGGCGCTGGCTGTGTTGTCTGGTCAGGCGTGGCTTTCTCGGGGGACGCCTGGCACGATAGCCTGCTTGAACCAGTCGTTGGTTGACTAGCCTTCTGGATGCAGGCACATTTGTCAGTTGCTGCCACTCAGCCCTAAGCCGATTAGCTGACTTGGTACGGCCATTGCGGACTAACCGGTGCAGCTGGCGATCATCCCTCCTTGTGGTTCTGCGGGGACGTCCTGGCCTCGGTATTGAAGTAGGGACACCCCTCTGAGCATTTCGTTTCAGGATCTTTGACACCTGACCTTGAGTGATGCCATACTGCCGAGCAATAGCCGGCTGTTTTATGCCGTAATTTCGTAAAGCCACCACTCCATGACAAACAGCATTGTCGAGTTGACGGACCATCTCCAGAGGAATCGGCAATAACTTTTGGAGACGTGCAGCAGTTGTTTTCCACTAATACAGAACGCAACAACCCTTGTATACCCGACTGTGAAGCCAATCATCAAATGCACCTGTCCGTACATTTTGCCTCGCCACCTGTGATATAATCCTATTGTTGACTTCTTGCTGCGACAGACAATCAGTGACATGGTTCTTTTAACAAATAAATCACCAAAGTGTAAAATAAACTCACCAGATTGATATACTGAGTTAAGAAAGTAAACCCAAGTCAAGAAAAAAAAAATATTCCATATTAAATGCCAAGTCTGTATATATATATATATATATATATATATAATTATATATATATGTATATATATATATATACAGTCATCCCTCGCTATATCGCGGTTCACTTTTCGCGGATTCGGTACATCGCGGTTTTTTCTCGCTAGTATATGTAAAATTATATCGCGGATTTTTCGCTATATCGCGGGATTTTGCGGTATAAATGTATTTTTATATACTATTATTTTAAATATTTTTGTGGTAAAATAAGCATTTTCTAGCCTAAAAAATTAAAAAACGTAAAGAAATAAGAAAAATACAGTATTTAAAACATATTACAAGAAATAAAATACTGTACATAGTGTACAATAGAAGGGTAGACAAAGAGTCGTGCGTATGGAAAACGCCAGTACATTCATCATCGTCATCACCTTCATCGTCATCAGTACTGCACAGCTAATTCATCATCATCTTCATCACGCAAGTTGTAGTATTGAAGAGCCGGGGCTCTTGCTTGATACGGACGAAATGACGGGCAAGACACAAACTCGTCCGAGAAGATATTTATTCTCAAAACCAACTCGGGAACACTGAAAAGCCCATTTATCGGGCTGCATTATAAAGCACAACCAGAAACCGAAAGCCACGCCTCTCAAGCGTGGCGTGCTTCGGTGGTCACGTGATCAACAGGTGTAGCTGATTATACCCGCAAAGCGCGGCACGCTTTAGCGGTCACGTGACCAGCCACTCTCGCGCCGGGAATCCCCGCCGGTGACGTCACCGGCTGGAGCAAGGAGATTCTGATGCTGGTCTTGCTTGGGGAACCCATGGGTAGCTACAGTATCTTCAATGGTGAGTACCCATTAGAATTTTATATGTTGTTAAAATTACGTATGTTTAAGAGTGTAAAAAGTGTTTAAGAGTATAGGAAGTGTTTATAAGAGTATGGGAAAGGTTAATAAGAGTGTGGGGAGTTCATAATGCTTTAAAATATATATATAAAAAAAAAAAAATATGGTCGCTACTTCGCGGATTTTCGTTTATCGCGGGGGGTTCTGGAACGTAACCCCCGCGATAAACGAGGGTTCACTGTATATATATATATATATATATATATATATATATATATATATATATATATATATATATATATATATATAGTTGTGGATATGAGGATTGTGTTTTTTTTATTGTTTTATTGTGGACCCTCCTTCCTCCATTTGTTGTTGTATAAAGGTCAAAGGTCGTGCCCGTAGTTATTTCACAAGCACCCACGTAGCCAATAATAGATTTCCTCCTAGTTGACAGTTATTTCCTTATTCTGTGTAGTTGGGTAAGCCCTTGTCTTCCATTAATTTGACACTCCATTGCACTGCATTAAATAAGGTAGATCCCTCTCACATGGCATCTTCAAAGTGCCAGGTTTGCCAGGTTTGCTGCAATTGCCAACTGCATTTGGGCGGTTTTCTTCATTCGCCATTGCTGCCCTTTGGCTGGGGCTTGCTCGAATCACCCCAAAACCACCATTAGCCACGAGGTAAGGTCGGGGAAGAAAGGCGTGTCTCCACCTCGTCATGGAGGGGAGGAGTGAACCAGCCCTTGCCGACTAACCCAGAACGAGGGGTTGGCTTTAGAGGGCGGAGAGAGAACGTTTGGGGGAGGTTCGCAAAAGGGTCAAGGGTGGGGCTTATATAACCCACAGGAGACGCCCCCCAGGAGAGTCGTGGAGGGAGGTGATCAGAACACAGACAAGTCTGAAGAAAGTCCTGCGAGTTTGTGAGCGAGGGAGAGAGAACCCGTCACGCCAGACCCCCCACCAGCAGCGCTGGCTCCACCAGGCAGCTCCGACCCGTTACCCCACGCACACCACAGGATCGGTGGCATCGGCGGCCATCGAGGTCCAGCCCGACGTCCCGTGAGGGATCAAGCTCCAGCCAGCTCCGTGCCTTCCTTCCCTTCTCTGCCGTCCCAAACCATTCCAGTCCTTCCATTCCTGCCTGCAAATTCCCCATTCGTGTGAGTCCGTCTTTTGTTTGTTCTGTCCAGGGTATTAATTAAGACTGTAATAGGTAAGCTAGAATTTTCACTGTGTCCTCTGGTCCGTCCCTCTTTCTGTCTTTATTTTATTAACTTTCCTTCTTCCTTGGTTTCTTTTGGTCCTGTAAATAGTAATAAATTATATTCGTATTTCAAACCTTTTTTTTGTCTTCTTCTTCTTCTTCACATCCGTCGTCTTTGTCTTTTCCAAATTGAATATCTGTGGCACGATTTGGCCCACGTTTAAGGAATCGGGTCTTCGTCATTGTTAACGGTTCGGGCCGCGGCGCCATCCGCTTGGCAAATTAACATCTTATCCGCGGTCCGTAACAATTGGTGCCTGGGAGTGAGATTCGGACCTGAAGTGCGAATAGCGCGCTCAAAATTACGGGTGGCCCAAAACTTTGTTTTATTTAAAAATCTTAAATTTGGAAATCGTGCCATGGCTAGTCAAGGCGGCGGGATGCCGGTGGGGGAAATAGAAGAGGGGTTAGGAGTAACCCAGGACCAGGGGGAAGAACTGGAGGAGAGAAATGATGATGTGGTTGAGGAGGTTTCAGGCGCGCAAGATGGCGCCCTCGCGCACGAGGTTGCGGGCGCGCAAAATGGCGCCTCGCACATGGCTACGGCGGCCGCGCCCGCTGCACAAGTGGGAGGGATTGACATGCAGGCCCTCATTGCGCAGCTGCAGGCAGCTGTACAGATGAGTATGGGAAACCAAATTGGAGGTTTGGAAAACAGAATGGGGGAGTGACTAGGAAATCAAATCGAGAGGCTAGGAAGCAAAATGGAGCGAATCGGCAAAATTGGGGACAGGATGGGTGACCGCATGCAAAAATGTGGGGAGACCATGGATCGCATGGTGGGCGAGAAGGTCCCAAGGGTGCACGACGAGGTAACGCGGATCGAGAAGCGCTGGTTGAGCGAAGCGGAGAAAAGCGCGGGTAAAATGACCGGGGTAGAAATCGCGACCCAGGGTATGGGGAAGCCGGCGACCGCTGAGGTACAAGTGGGAATTTTAATAAAGCCAGCGGTCGTTGAGGTGAATAAAGAAAGAGCAATAGTTATGGTTGAAATTGAAAAGACGACGGAGGTAGCCCGGGAATTGAAGGGAGAGATGGATAATGCTCAAAGTCCGTGCTCACATCACGATGCTGTGCTTAATAAGCCAAATGAAGATTTGCAGGTGTTGGTGCAGGGAGGAAGAAGAACCCCGAAGGTGAGACGGGCTGCATGTGGTGCCGGGAGATTTTGTAAAAGGGGGTTTGGCGCGAAGAGAATAGTCGCGCGATTGGGGTCAATATGGCACCCGGGCGTTGGTGAAGGGTCCCGTGTGAGTGGAAATGGCGCGCTTGTGGAAAAAAAGTGCGCGTCAAGGGGTGAGCGTGTTACGAAGCGCGAGTGTGAAACCGAGTGCGAGCGAGAATGCACGTCGGGGTGTACGGAGAGTGAGTTGGTGGAGGCGCGAGTGCGAGAGGGCACATCGGAGCGCGAGTGTGAAACCGAGTGCGAGCGAGAATGCACGTCGGGGTGTACGTAGTGTGACACGAGGAGTGAGTTGGTGGTGGAGCGGGTGCGAGGATGCACGTATGGGATGAACGGCGAGGGTGTGCGAGAAAGCACACCTGAGTTGGTTGTGGCGCGAGTGCGAGGGAGCACATCGGAGCGCGGTAGTGGGTGGATGCAAGAGTGCACGCCCATGGTGAGTGGTACGGAGTACGTACCAAGTGAGGAGAGTGCGCAAGACAGTGCGCGGGAGGTGTGGTGTGTAACAGGGAGTGCGTTGGTGGAATGGACGGAGTGTGTGGGATGCACTGGAGGCGCCGAGACGCCAGGTTTTGTGAGTGCGAAATGGGTCGCGTATGCAAGTGAAGCATCGACGTTGACCGGGTTAGCAGTTAGGGCGACGGATAGCGGGCGCTCGGTGCGCGGAGCCCTTTGTTGGATGCGAAGCCTCGCGCGGGGCGCCCTTTGGCTTTGTTGGATGCGAAGCATCGCGCGGGGCGCCCTTTGGCTTTGTTGGATGCGAAGCCTCGCGCGGGGCGCCCTTTGGCTTTGTTGGATGCGAAGCCTCGCGCGGATCGATGCTGCGTCACCCCGCTTCGGGGCGTTGCGCACGATTCGGGCCTGGCCCCGCCCCGCACGGTCGAGTCCGGGCCTTGTCGGGCGAGGCGACCGGTCCGGTTCAAGGGCGAGTAGGAGGAAGCGGCACGGAGCCCCCTGGCGGGGACGGGGTTCCGACCGGGCGAGCCTCGGTCATCGGGCCCAGGACCGCAAGGTACCGAGCCGCGATGATGCGTGGAACCTCGGCCCGAGCATGCCTCCTCCCAAGAGTCATGAATGCCGGACGGATCCAACTGCAGGCGACCAAACCACCCAAATTCATTGCTCGGCTTTGCGAAGCCGAGTCTTAATGATGTGACGGCGCACCGAGGCTCAGATAAAGCTGACTGTGATGATGATGATAGTGTTTTTGATCCGAAATTTAGAAAAGTGAATAGAATTGGCAGTAATTGGAAAATTTTTGATTGGTTGCAATTGGATGAGCCAAATTGGTAGTGAGAGATACCCGAAAAGGTGGGATGGCAACTCTGCCATCTCTCACAGCGGGGGCAAAGGAGCACTAGTTATGGGGTTTGTGGCAGTGAAAACTAGCCCGGGAGGGTTAGGATATCGTGTGTAGGGATCTAGATAAGATGACAATAGGTAACGGTAAGGTTTAGGTAGTGACAATGATACCTGTAGTGGGGACGCAGGTAGATTAGTTTGGATTATAATGACGAGGGAGCGCAATAAAGTAAGGGACGACTGGGAAGCGCGAGTTTCAGAGGGGAGTAGTTAGATGAGATGATGCCGTGTGTGTGTGTAAAAATGTATTGTGAATTGTATTGAGGATTGAAAGTGTATTGAGCAGGGTATGAGTAAATGATTGTGATTGTGAGTTGTATTGAGCATGGAAGTGTATGAAGCAGCGTATGAGGAATACTTGGTTGTGCATTGTATTGGTGTTGTGTTGACCGAATGGTCCACGAAGGAAGGAGGGTGCAGGTGGCACCAGGTGTGATTGCACAGGTGTGCAACAACAGGTGAATGGAGAACAGGTGTATGGAATAAATGGTCTGGAGTATATGGAGTATTGGAATGGATGGTCGTGGAGTGAGTATGGTGGAAACTGTGGAGTGGAGTGGATGGTGCGAAGGTGTGGATGGGGGAAAGGAGGATGGACCCCCATCACGAATACCTGGGGAGGGTAGTGTAAGTGTTAGGTAGAGGGTACAGGTAAATTGTGGTTGGATATTGGCATCTGTGGTGCGTGTGGAAGAATGGAGTTTGGATGGGTGCATTAGTGTCGTGGAAATGGCTGGGCGTGTAGCCTGTTAGTATGTGTAGTGATTGGGCACTCCACCACTGTGAGGATGTCGGCCAGGTGAGGCCGCAGGTGGGCTCTGGGAGCCGGTAGAGTTGTTGTGGATGGGGCCCGAGGATCCGGAGGACGGACCCGGGTAGCCCAGTGCCAGAGGGCACCAAGGGGTGACAGAGCCAGGAGGGGCCTTCCCCAATTAGATAGGTTAGGTGAGGAGCAGGTAAGCTCGGAGGCAACTACAGTGGTGGAGGTGTGCAGGTGGGTAGACCTGCTGGGAGAGCTGCACGACCCAGCCCGGAAATTGTGCAAGGGCACCGGGAGATGAATCGGGGGAGTGAGACCCCAAATTGAGAAGCACCACAGTTTTGTCAATGGGAATTGGTTTTTAGAACCCATAGTGTAAGTTGGCCAATGGATTGGCAGGGAAAGACCCCGGGTAGTGTAAAGAGTATTAAAGTCATTTAGAAGGTAGTTAGGATGGAGATCTCCCCGCACCATTTGCATCCATTCACCTGAGGTGACAGGACTCCACACCATGCCAGGTTGTTTTGATTATTTTTTATTGTGCAAATGTTTGGATTGTGAGACGCATCATGACGTGGGTGTGACATTGTGCTGATGTTCCATCTCTTCCTCCTTATGAGGATTGATGATGAATTGGGTGATGGCAAATTTTGGTTAGAGGGATTGTGGTGACGAATTTGGTATAGGAGAGATATGAGGAGACGTGACAGTAGTGACGAATTTGTGAATGTGTAGATTGTTGTACATATGGGGTAAGGGCAAGGGTAGAGTAGGTGACAGGGGGGGTGACGTACGGTAGGGACGAGCTTTTCTCCGCTCCGTCTCCATACGCACCTCGCCTTGCATTTCCTTTATTGATGTGTACCCTTGTGACCTTACCCCTCGCTCATCTGTCTTTTCCCCCCTTTGTCTCCCACATGAGGACTGTGCGCCACTGGGTGCCGAGGGGAGCGTGCGTGAGTCTGCCATTGGGCGCCCGAACCTCTCGCAACCACAGCTGTCTGCATCGATGCACCACCTTATGGACCACATGTCTGTGGCTGAGCACCACTTGTGAACCCCATGGGTTGGGGCATGGCCCATCTGCTGGAACCGGCCATGAAGGCCAGAGATCTTGCTGGCGGACCTTGGTCACAGGGCACCTATGCCATCCAGGTGAACCACACATAGTCGGCCCTGTGGGCCATAAATAAATAAAAGAACAATGGACACGTTCGGTGCATTTTATTTTCTGTGCAAATAGGCCGCCAGCAAAGAAGATGACAACACCTGGAAGATAGCAATAGCCAGCAGAGGGAGCCGAAGAGCAAGACACCACCAAGGGTTTGTTTAGTTATTTTTATTATTGAACTGCAATGACTGTGCACCGATTGGTGCTTGAGGGTGTTTTGGTGCGTTTTGGGTGCTTCATGGTGCGTCGATGCAGAGCAGACTGTCTCCCCTCCCCCAAAAGAACAATCACAGGTCCTGGGTTAGTATTGTAAATAAAAGTAGAGTCATTGTAAATAATGCGCCCCCACCGTAAATGTATAGTTTGAAGACAATTCCGCAATTCGGTTAGCTGTGGGCGTGAGTCTGTTAGGTAGGGTGCAATGGAGCAGCGGGACATATTTATTTATGTTTTAAAACTGTCACACTCAGGGTCAGGTTAAATGTAAAGGGAACTACACCTACGTGCCACACTAAAAGTAAAGGTAAGAGGCCCAGAACGTGCCTAAGAGGAGGAGGGTGCAGTGTTGTGGATATGAGGATTGTGTTTTTTTAATTGTTTTATTGTGGACCCTCCTTCCTCCATTTGTTGTTGTATAAAGGTCAAAGGTCGTGCCCGTAGTTATTTCACAAGCACCCACGTAGCCAATAATAGATTTCCTCCTTGTTGACAGTTATTTCCTTATTCTGTGTAGTAGGGTAAGGCCTTGTCTTCCATTAATTTGACACTCCATTGCACTGCATTAAATAAGGTAGATCCCTCCGACATGGCATCTTCAAAGTGCCAGGTTTGACAGGTTTGCTGCAATTGCCAACTGCATTTGGGCGGTTTTCTTCATTCGCCATTGCTGCCCTTTGGCTGGGGCTAGCTCGAATCGCCCCAAAACCACCATTAGCCACGAGGTAAAGTCGGGGAAGAAAGGCGTGTCTCCACCTCGTCATAGAGGAGAGGAGTGAACCAGCCCTTGCCGACCAACCCAGAACGAGGGGTTGGCTTTAGAGGGCGGAGAGAGAACGTTTGGGGGAGGTTCGCAAAAGGGTCAAGGGTGGGGTTTATATAACCCGCGGGAGACGCCCCCCAGGAGAGTGGAGGAGGGAGGAGATCAGAACACAGACAAGCCTGAAGAGAGTCCTGCGAGTTTGTGAGCGAGGGAGAGAGAACCCGTCACGCCAGACCCCCCACCAGCAGCGTTGGCTCCACCAGGCAGCTCCGACCCGTTACCCCGTGCACACCACAGGATCGGTGGCATCGGCGGCCATCGAGGTCCAGCCCGACGTCCCGTGAGGGATCAAGCTCCAGCCAGCTCCGTGCCTTCCTCCCCTTCTCTGCCGTCCCAAACCATTCCAGTCCTTCCATTCCTGCCTGCAAATTCCCCATTCGTGTGAGTCCGTCTTTTGTTTGTTCTGTCCAGGGTATTAATTAAGACTGTAATAGGTAAGCTAGAATTTTCACTGTGTCCTTCTGGTCCGTCCCTCTTTCTGTCTTTATTTTATTATCTTTCCTTCTTCCTTGGTTTCTTTTGGTCCTATAAATAGTAATAAATTATATTCGTATTTCGAACCTTTTTTTTGTCTTCTTCTTCTTCTTCACATCCGTCGTCTTTGTCTTTTCCAAATTGAATATCTGTGGCACGATTTGGCCCACGTTTAAGGAATCGGGTCTTAGTCATTGTTAACGGTTCGGGCCGCGGCGCCATCCGCTCGGCAAATTAACATCTTATCCGCGGTCCGTAACAATATATATATATATATATATATATATATACAGTGAAACCTTGACTTACGAGTGCACCAACTTACGAGTTTTCCGAGATACGAGCCGTCGCTCGGGCGGTTTTTTGCTTTGAGATGCGAGCCGAGATCTGAGTTACTAGCTTACGCCACCCGCCACTAGGTGGCCCAACGAGCGTTCCGGTCACGTGGTTATCTTGCCGTGCAAGCATCTCTGCCGTATATCGCTGCTGCTTTGTTTTTGCATGTTGGTTATTTTGGAAAATTTCTTAGTTTTAACCATGGGTCCTAAGAAATTGAGTGCCAAGGGCAGTACTGAGAAGAAGAAGAGGATGATGTGCTTGGATATAAAACACGCAATCGTCGAAAAACATGAGCGAGGTGTGCGTGTTGTCGACTTGGCGAGGCAGTACGATCGTAGTACTTCTACGATATGTACGATTTTGAAGCAGAAGGAGTCAATAAAGGCTATAACGCCAGCCAAGGGCGTTACGATTATTTCAAAGCTCCGGACCTCTATCCATGAAGAGATGGAGAATTTTCGAAACATTTTGAAAGGGAGGAAGAAACAAACCTCGTTGGACAGGTTTTTATTGAAACGCCCTGCAAGTGAAAGCGAGGAAAGTGTGGCGAAAAGGGCAAAAGTTATCTCCTCCACCTCCGCCAGCATCTTCGTCTGGTCTTCAAGGTAAATACACTGTAGCGCGATGCTGCGCGCGCTAATGCTTACGCAAGGAGCAAGCGGACAACGCGGTTCATACAAGAGTCTTTATTCAAACTGCAGCACTAAGCTGCTCACGGCTGCGCGCTCCGTCTATATCCTGAGGCCACGCCTCTCTCCCCGGCGTGGCCCACCCCCACTTGGTGTGCGGGGTGATGTCACCACGTCAGTGCTTTCGTGTCCGCCACAACACTTAATAAAACCAGTTTATTTCTTTACATTGAAGGAGTCTGGACTCCAGCAGAATACGGATAAAAGGATGGCAAGGCACAAACTCGTCCGAGAAGATGTTTATTTGTAAAACCAACTCAGGAACACTAAAAAGCCCGTTTATCGGGCTGCCTTATAAAGCAAAACCAAAAACCCAAACCGAAACCGAAAGCCACACCTCTCAAGCGAGGCGTGCTTCGGTGGTCACGTAATCCACAGGTGTAGCTCATTATACCCGCACGCGCGGGACGCTTTGGCGGTCACGTGACCAGCCACTCTGGCGCCGGGGATCCTCGCCGGTGACGTCACCGGCTGGAGCAAGAAGATTCTGATGCCGGTCTTGCTTGGGGGACCCATGGGTCGCTACAACATTCTCTTTTATTATGAACAGTATATACGAGGTCGTGCTTGTTTATACATTATTTGTTATTTATAAAGTACATTTTTCTTATTTAAAAACACGTAACAAAAAAAATTGGTGTGGTTTTTTGGGGGCTGGAACGGATTAATAGCATTTCAATGCCTTTTAATGGGGAAATTTAATTTGAGAAACGAGCAAATTGAGTTACGAGCTCGGTCACAGAACGAATTAAACTCATAAGTCAAGGTTTCACTGTGTATATATATATATATATATATATATATATATATATATATATATATATATATATATATATATATATATATATATATATATATATATATATATATATATATTGCTACGGTTTTGAGAATTGCACATATTGATCATTAAAGGTTAAAGGGTTGCCCCCCATAGTTAGTCCACGAGCAACATGTAGGCCACCTGTAGTATTAGTTATGTCATAGTATGTGTAAGTATAGGCCATTTCCCCGAGTAATATCTGCGTTGTGTAAAGACATGAGGTTAGGTCCCGGTCATTTTGCGTCCATCCTCCAATTCCACCTCAATGGGAATAATTGATCCCGCACCCCATTTGGCTGACCCACTCAGTTTGTTACGCTTTGGCTGACCCACTCAGTTTGTTACGCTTTGGCTGCCCGCAGCATTTGTTACGCTTTGGCTGCCCGCAGCATTTGCTGCCCATTGCTCGCTCACTAGTCGAGTAACACGAGGTAGGCCTGAGAAGGAGGAGGAGCGCGAGGTCAGGGTGGGGGGCGGCGTCAAGGCAGCGTGTCAGAGGCGATGACAGTAAGAGCCACCAGCCAACCAGGGCTCTAACGGCATGGCGTGAAGGGGCGTGGAGGCGCGTCTGGTGAGTTCTAGAAGGTTCTTGGGGCGTACCTATAAAAGTGATTGCACAAAGCCCTTGAAAGGACTCGGTCAGGACTCGTTGGGAAAGGGCGTGATAAGAGGACTCGCAAGGGGAGAGCGCACGTGAGAGGACTTGTTGATTAAGAGGACTTTGAAGAACTTGATTCGCATCGCTCGCTTTGGAGGCATTGCACTATATCTCGAGTATAACGTACGCGCCGGGGGAGAGGAAGAAGAGGCGTTGAGTACACGGCTGCAGCCAGACGCGCCGGTGACAAATAGTGCCTATTCAGCCCCATGAGTAAACGCGGTAATAACCTGCGAGCGAGTAACCGCTAACCACCGAAGTCCGCTCCCTACCAAATCGCCCCGTATTAACCCTTGTGCGCCAAACGACACGCGGAGAGCTCCTGTCCCTCTACTTACCATCTGCACGGGACGAGCCGGAGACCGGAGGGAGCTGCACGAGAGCCATCGTTGGACGCGGACCATCATCCTGCAGCTGCAAGCCCCGTGTGAGTGTGTCTGTGTGTGAGACAGGCCCGTTTGTCCTGGGTAGTAAGTTAAGACTGTTTTAAGGCTGACTGTGTCCTCTTTTCTCTGAACCATTGTAAATAGTGTAAATAAACCTGTTCTTCCTTTTTCCCATTCGACCGCTTTTGTGATTTATCCATTGACTAAGCATGGTACGATTAAGATCGCTAGAACCGGGGTCACCATATAAACGGCACGGATCGCGTATACGCACCGCTCAGCGTCTCAACACACGTGGTTCGTGCGGTGCTTATTTCCTCGCTTCCAGGGCAGCGTGAGCATTTAGGTAATAGCGAATTTGGTCCTAATACCCTATTTCTCGCTGTCCGGAAGGGACGTCATAGGTCCCGGGTCCCACCAGGCCAGTCAAAGACAAGGGGACTAACCCCCCCCCCCCCCCCTTTGGTAAGGGGAGAAGGCCGGCGGCAGATCCGCAACAATTGGTAGTGAGGAGTGGGGATCTGGAACCTGGGAGAAATTTTTAGACCAAAATTTGGACACCAATTGTACATATTGGCCGCAACAATTGGTGTCGGGGAGTGGAATTTGGAACCCTATCAAATTTTTTTGGACGAATTGGCTCCAAAATTATGAGCGACCAAAATTTAGTATTAAAAGCCTAATTGTATTCGTGCCATGGCTAGCCAAAGCGATCGGATGCCGGTGGGGGTAGAAGTAAAGGAAAAATTGATAACCCAGGACCGAGAGAGACAGTTGGTGGTAGTGGAAGCAGAAAAGGGTGCGGCAGCTGGGAAAGAAAATGGCGGCCTCCCGTACGTGACGGCGATAGCCGGGCCCGCAGTGCCAATGGACTGGGGCCTTCTTATGGTGCATTTCAGTGCATCTATGGAGGATGACAGTAAGGGATTGGATGCAATGATGGCTACACGGGGGATCGACATGGAAAAAATGAGGAACGAAGCAAGCTACAACCCGGATGGATTTAAGGAGCAAATAAACACCACGATGAAAAGAATAGAGGAGGACATGAGGCGCAGGTCGAGCGGGAAGGTCGCGGTGGTACGCAACGGGGTGAAGCGATGTAAGGAAAGCGTGGGGAGCGAGTTTGGGCAAAGCGCAGTCAAGTTGACCGAGGGTGTAGAAATCGCGACTCGGGGTGTGGGAAAGCCGACGGCTGCCGAATTGGAAAATAAAATTTTATGTGCACCGGCGGTCATCGAGCTAGATAAAGAGAAAGAAATTATAGTTGAAATTGGGGCCGAAGAGACGGCAGAGTTAGAAATTGAATCGCCAGAAAAAGAAATGGAATGTACACAAAGTCTGGATTTGCATCGTGATGTCGTGCTGCCTAACCCCAATGAGAGTTTACAGGTGTTGGCGGGAAAGCCGGAGAAGAAGGTCCTTAAGGTGAGTAGGAGCGTGTATGGCGCGAAAATGTTTGGCGCGAAAAGATTTTTGGCTCGCTTGAGATTGAGACGCAACCCGGGCGCTCGTGGAAGGTCCGTGGTGCGATGTGCGAGGGTGAATGGCGCGCGTGTGCGAACGGCACCGAAGCGCGAGGGTATAACGGAGTCCATGTGGGAAGAGTGTGAAACAGAGTGCGATAGAGTGTGCGATGGCCGAAGTGTGCGAGAATGCACACCAGAGCGTGTTGAGGAGAGTGTGCGGGAGTGTACACCAGCGCGTGGGATAGGGTGTGTACCAGAAGCGTGCACACCCGTCGTTGTTACCGAGTGTGTAACAAGAGAGTGTGCGCGAGGGTGTGCGATGGCCAAGTGTGTAACGGAGTGCGCGAGTAGTATGAGAGCGCCAGGATGTGCGCGAGGGTGTGCGATGGCCAAGTGTATAACGGAGTGCGCGAGTAGTATGAGTGCGCCAGGATGTGCGCAAGGGTGTGTGATGATGGAGTGTGCGAACGGCGTGAGTGCGCCTGAGTGGTGTGGACCTGAGTGTGCAAGAGAAGTGAATGCACGGGAGCATGCGCTAACAGAATGTACGGAGTGTATGGGAGGGCGCTGGAGCGCCTCGGTGTGCGAGAGTGGAGTGTGTCACGAATGTTGAGAATGCGACTCGGGCATCGACGCAGCCCGGGGCAGCGTTTAGGGCGACGGATAGCCGACGCGAGCCCTCGGTGTGTGATGTGCTTGGTGTGCAGCGGGGATCGTTGCCGCGGCGGCGTGCACGATTCGTGCCGGGCCCCGCCCTGTATGGTCTGTGCCGCACCTTGGCGGGTAAGGCGGTCGGCACGGTTCGAGGGGGGGGGGGGGGGTAGGAGAGGTCGGAGCTACGCCCCCTGGCGGGCGTGGTGCTCCGACCGTGGGCGGCTGGGCCAGCGTGCCGGGGACCGAAAGGCTCCGGGCAGGGATGGTGCCTAGAACCTTGGCCCAACAAAACCTTCTCTCCTGAATCGAAAATGCCGGACGGACCCAACCAACAGTAGACCAACCACCCGCATGCATTGCTCGGCTTTTCGAAGCTGAGCTGTGATGACGACAATGTATTTCCGCACCAACAGGTTCGAGTGGAGTGGACAGTTAGACATAGTGTTGGCGAATGGTAGCTTTACCATTTATCGGGGGCACATGAGCAGTTGATTATGGGGATGGCAGTGAAAACTAGCCGAGGGCGGGCTAGGATAATTGTTAGGGATTTAGAAATGACAATAGGGACGACATTTAAGTTGTGACATTGGTACAGGTAGAGGGGACGTAGAGAGATTAGATGGATGATAATGACGAGGGAGTGCTTAGTGTAAGGGAAGACGGGAAAGCACAAGTATTAGAGGGAAGTAGTTAGTTAGATGATGCTGTGTGTGTGTAGTAGTGTGGAGAAATTGTGTGTGAGTATGAGCTTGAGATTGAGGCGCAAATGAGGCATTGGTCAGGGATGACCAGAGGTGGTGTACGAGTGGTGTATTGAGGACAAGTGGAATTGTGTTGAGTGAATTGACTTGCATGGGATGCAAGTGGAGAACAGGTGTGAAAGCACAGCAGATGTGCAAGAGCTTGGTGTGTGGAATGAATGGTGTGGAATGAGTGGTGTGAAATGCATGGTGTGAAGGAGTGAATGGGGGAAGATGGACCCCTTCTTGGATACCCGGGGAGGGTAGTTTAAAAGTCAGGTAGAGGGTTTAGGTAAATTATTGGATATTGACACCTGTGGTGCAGGTAGTGGCAAGAAAGTGCTCGGATGGGTGCATGAATCTGTGGAATGGCTGGGCGTGTGGGCTTTGTTGGTGCGTATGGTTATTGGGGCACTCCGCCACTGGTAGTCTGTCGGCCAGGTGAGGCCGCGGGTAGGCTCTGGGAGCCAGTCAGAGTAGTGTTCAGTGGGGCCCGAGGATCCAGGAGAAGGACACGGGTATCCCAATGCCAGAGAGGGCATCAGAGGGGTGAGAGAGCCAGGAGGGGCCTTCCCCGATTTAGGGTAGTCGCAAGGAGCAATGTACGCTCGGGTGGCGACTTTAGTGGCGGACGTGCGCAGGTAGGTAGACCTGCTAGTGGAGCCACACGACCCAGCCCTGAAATTGTGCAAAGGCACAGTAGTGAAAAATTGGGGAGTGAGACCCAAATTGGATGGCATCACAGGATGGTCAATGGGAATTGGTTTTTAGAACCACATAGTTTAAAGATGCCAATTGGCAGGGCATGACCCCGGGTAGTGTAACTGAGTTAATGTAACTAGTGTAGTTAGGATGAGGAAGTCTCTTTGCACCATCCACATCCACTCACCGAGGAGACGGAACTCCACACCAGGTTTTGTGAACTATTTGAGTGGGTGAGACGCACCTCGACGTGATTAGACATTGTGTGTAATTCTATCTCTTCTTTCTTGGGAGGGATTGGAAGACGAATTTGGTTGAGGGGGATATGGGAGACAAGACGTAGAGACGAATTTGTAAAGTGAAAATACAGGGAGGGGTAAAGGTACTGCAGTGTAAGCTGACATGGGGGGTTACGAACGGTTAGGGATGAGCTTGCTCTGCTCGCTCTCCCGCGCCCCTCATATTGCATTGCCTTGTGTTGGGTGTACCCTTGCGTCCTTTCCTTTGTTAACTGTGCTCTGTCTTCCTCCCCACCCATGGACCCATTTTGGAGGGGAGTGTGCAGGAACCCTGAACTGTGCCGCTGCACCTGGCTACACTTGTGCGGCACCCCTGCTGCATTTTGCTGCACCAAAACACCTTATAGACCACACGTTCTGTGGCCTGGCATTTTTGCTGAGCAGACATTTGCTGCAAACTTACCTTGCACCTGCGGACCACTGGCTTTAAGTGGCGTCAATGTCACGCAGATGGACCACAAGATTGGCCCTGCTGGCAATAAAAACGGACACGGTTTGTACATTGTATTCTGGTGTGTCAGGAAAGAAGACCTTGAAGTTTTTATTATGGCACACCGAAGACGAAGCAGGAAGCAAGAAGATGCAGCCAAGCAGCCGCCAAGCAGCAAATGTGACATTTATTATGACATTTGATTTACATTTTGTATACAAGTTCTAGGCTCGTGAAAGAGCTAACATTAATCACACAGAAAGTCAAACCGACACATAAAACACAAAATAAGGGGAGCGGTAGACAGGATGGGGAGAGAGGGGGAAGGACACAAACACAACATTTGAGAGCAGGGACATCGAGAGAACTGTGGGAGGGAGAGGGCTTGGGGGGAGGTGGGAGAGGCATAAAACATATGGACACTGCAAGGACTTCCAGGAAAGAAGTTGGAATTTCAAAAAAGTTGATGTTTGACAAGGATGAAATTATTCGATTATGGTGATAACGATCCGAATCCGAATCCAGATACTAGGATTATCTAAGTGATGCTTCACCATTGAGTGAGAGAGCTATATATAGCATGATATTTCCAAAAGATTTCGACAAAACCAGGTGGATGAGTTGGTTAGGTGACCAGAGCAAGCAATTAGGTTTCGGTTCAGGTCCGGATCCGGACCCAGCTTATCTGTGCAATACAAAATATAAACTGTTCAGCCAGGTGGAGGTATGCTCTCTACCGAGTGCCGTTCTAGTTTATGATTGCTAGAGAAAGTACGATCAGGTTTCACGGTGTTTGTAAATTCCCAACAGTGCAAGGCATTTTATGAGATTGGAAAATTGAGTGCAAACTTTACACCTTTGGATAATCCTTCACGGGGCATTATTTGAGGGTTGCGAGACTACATTTGACATTGACATTTGATTGTGCATTTATGACATTATGTCATTAATATGTCACCATGACATTTGAACTTTTGGTGCCATATGTATTGGTGTATTGGTGCACTGCTGTGTTTTCTCCCCTCCAAATTTCTTTCCAGAAAAGAACAGCTCCTGGGTTAAAGAGATGTAAATAATTAGTTTAGTGTTGTAAATAACATGCTCCCCACCGGCTTTATGTTTAGTTTCAAAACAATTCCGCAATTCGGTTAGCTGTGGGTGGGTGTGAGTCGGTGAGAGTTAGTTACACAACGCAGTAGGTGGGACATATCTAGTGTTGTAAAACTGTCACATACAGGCTGTTTGCTTAAATGTAGAGGGAAACCTCATCTAAGTGTCACACGTAATTTTTAAAACTAGTCCCGAACCTTTCTCAAAACCGGTCGTTCTCACTTGTGTGGGTTCGACTCGGGGACGAGTCTGGCGAGGGAGGGGGGCAGTGCTGCGGTTTTGAGATTGTACATATGACTTCAATAAATGCTAAGGGTTTGCCCCTCATAGTTAGTTCCACGAGCAACACGTAGGCCCACTTGTAGTATTACTTATGTCATAGTATGTGTAAGTATCGGCCATTTCCCCTAATAATATCTGCGTTGTGTAAAGACATGAGATTAGGTCCCGTTCATTTTGCGTCCACCCTCCAATTCCACCTCGATGGGCGGAATCCATCCTGCGCCCCATTCGGCTGCCCGCTCAGTTTGTTAAGCATTGGCTGCCCGCTCAGTTTGTTAAGCGTTGGCTGTCCACTAGTCAAGTAACACGAGGTAGGCCTAAAAATGGTGGGGCCGGTGTTGAGGTCGGGGCGGAGTCAAGGCAGAGCGTCAGAGGCGATGACGGTAAGAGCCACCAGCCAATCAGGGGCTCTAGCGGCATGGCGTGAGAGGGCATGGAGAGGCGCGTGGAGAGACTCTGGAGAGACTCTGGTGAGCGTGGAGAGACTCTGGTGAGTTCGGGAAGGTGCGCGGGGCATGCCAATATAAGTTGCTACACAAAGCCCTTGAACAGGACTTGTTGGGAGAGGGCTTGATGCGAGGACTTTGACAGCGAGCGCATATCGAGAGGACTGAACTTGAGGGGGCGAGCGCATTGTGAGCACTTGTTGGAGCGCATCGAAAAGGACTTGTGGAGAGAACTTCGTTGCGATAGCACTTTGAGGATTTGAGGACTCGCTCACTTTGAGGCTTTGAACTGTAACTCACCATATTACGTACGCGCCAGAGGGGAAGAAGAAGAGGCATTGGCGGTACGAGTACGTGGCCACAGCCAAACGCGCCGGTGGCGAATAGTGAATATTCCAGCCACGTGAGTAAACGCGGCCCTAGATGCCAGTGATTAACCGCCAACCGCACCAGAGCCCACCCCCTACCGCTTGCCCCGTAATAACCCTGTGCGTCCAAACGGCGCGCTACAAGCTCCTGCCTTCTCCTGGATCCATCTGCACGGGACGAGCCGGAGACCAGAGGGAGCTGCACGAGAGCCATCCCTGGACACGCGGACCATCATCCTGCAGCTGCAATCCCTGTGTGAGTGTGAGTGAAACGGGCCCGTAGTCTTTTGGGTATCAAGTAAGACTGTGCAAGGATTGCCCTGTGTCTCTGCTTCTGAATCATTGTGAATAGTGGAAATAAATCTTGTTCTTCCTGTTTCCAATTCGATCGCCTTTGTGATTTCTCCATTGACTAAGTGTGGTAAGAATAAGAACCGCTTGAATCGGGGTCTAGTAAGTGATAACGGCACGGATCGCGTGTACGCATAACCGCTCGGCGTATCAACACACGTGGTTCGTGAGGGCTTATTTCCTCGCTTCCAGGGCAGCGGAAGTATTTAGGTTATATATATATATATATATATATATATATATATATATATATATATATATATATATATATATATATATATATATATATATACTGAAACGCAAAAGAAACTTACCACCTTTGAAACCTTTAAATATCAACAATAACACTGCGTGTAGTAAATGTGTGAACTTATTTGTGGACAATAGTGTCCTCGCTGTCAGACAAAACGGTCACGGATGGTCACTTGAACCTTCAATGGTCACTTCATAGCACAGCTGTTGAACAGCCGTTTTGACTGTCAGTGATTAGCCAAGGGGTACGGGATGATTTTAATGAGCTGCACGTGATGTCTTGATATTGGCTTTTAAAAGGCCAGTGCAAAATGGGCATTTCAATCAACATGCCACGATTGTCAAGGCATCAACGGCAGCGTGCCCTAGGCATGCTGCAAGGTGGACTGAGCTACCGTGAGGTGGCACGTCGCCTTGGCTGTTCACACCAGACGATAGCGGCCCTGGTGGACAGAGACACCCTCCACAACTCTGCAGATGACAGACCTCGATCAGGGAGGCCAAGAGTCACCACTGCAAGGCAGGACAGGCAGATGGTCCGAAGTCACCTGCGGGATCGATTCCGTCCAGCATCCCGCACTGCGGCAGAAACTCCGGGGCGTGCAAACCCACGGATCTCCAATGATACTGCACGAAGACGACTGCATGACTATGGTCTGACTGCCAGAAGACCATACAGAGGCCCCGTGATGACAGTTGCCCATCGCCGCAACCGTCAGAGATGGTGCCAGCAGCATCAGCGGTGGACCTTGGCGCAGTGGAACGAGGTCGCTTTCAGCGATGAGTCAAGGTTCTGTGTGGACAGTCCTGATGGGCGTGTGTGTGTCTGGAGAAGAACTGGCGAGCGATATGCCGCGCACACACGACTCGATTGCCAGAGAAGTAGGCCACAACGCATTGGTATAACAAAGAGTCTTTATTCAAAGCTCGTACTTCAGCACTGGGCGGGCTCGAGCTTAGAGCCCGCATATATGTGCCGAGGCCACGCCTAGTCCCCGGGCGTGGCCGATCGGTCGAAAGGCGGGGCATGCACGCTCACGCCACCCACTGGTGCGCGGAATTATTGCCCCTCACATGCGCCCCCCCAGAATTCCCGCGCACCTGAAGGGTGAGTTTGCGGGGAAGCCGGATGACCCGGCCGAAACGCCCCCTGACGATGGGTGCAGGGCTGGGGGGGTAGCGGGCCGGCGGGGCTGAGGGGTGCCGGGGGTCCGACCGCCGGGGGGCGGCCTCAATGCGGAGGCAGAGCTGCTGGTGGGGGTGCCGGGGGTCCGACCGCCGGGGGGCGGCCTCGACGTGGAGGCAGAGCTGCTTGCGGGGGGTGGTCCGGATCGAGGTGGGCCAGCTTGAGGCGGTCCACGGAAATGTGATCCGGGGCACGGCCGATGTCGATGGTGAAAAATTTGTCCCCGGTCTCCAGCACGCGGAAGGGCCCGTCGTACGGGGGCCGTAGCGGTGCCCGGTGGGCGTCGTGCCGGACGAAGACGTACTTTGCCGTGCGAAGCTCCGGGGCGACGTGGGAAGGTGGGCAACCGTGGTGTGCCGTTGGCACCGGGGCGAACCTCCGGGCGGTCTCCTGAAGGGCGGAGCGCTGTTGCGCCGCGGACCAAGGAGCCGTGGAGTCGGGGATAAATTCACCCGGTACCCGCAGTGGTTGCCCGAAGACCAGCTCCGCCGAGGATGCGCGCAGGTCGTCCTTGGGCGCCGTCCTGAGACCCAGCAGGACCCAGGGGAGTCTGTCGACCCAGCCGCAGCCGCGGAGGCTGGCCCGGAGCGCGGCCCTCATTGAGCGATGAAAGCGCTCGCACAGGCCATTGGCCTGGGGGTGGTAGGCCGTGGTGCGGTGTAGTTTCACCCCGAGCCCTTGCGCCACCGCGGCCCAGAGGTCTGAGGTGAACTGGGGGCCGCGGTCGGACGAGATGTCCGAGGGGGCACCGAACCGGGCAACCCAAGTGGCGATGAAGGCTTGCGCCACATCA
The DNA here is from genome assembly GCF_964187855.1 of Myxine glutinosa. Classification (NCBI taxonomy): domain Eukaryota; kingdom Metazoa; phylum Chordata; class Myxini; order Myxiniformes; family Myxinidae; genus Myxine; species Myxine glutinosa. The sequence continues at coordinate 134,238,464 of NC_136271.1, read as the reverse complement.
GCCGCAGACGTCGCCGCCAATGGGTCGGCCTCCGGCCACCGTGTGGTGCGGTCTACCATGGTGAGGAGGTGGGTGAACCCCCGCGAGGGGGGCAGAGGTCCCACCAAGTCGACGTGCACATGGTCGAACCGACGCTCGGGCACCGCAAACGGGGCCAACGGGGCCTGGGTGTGGCAGTGGACCTTTGCGCGCTGGCACGCGAGGCACGTCCTGGCCCAGTCGCGGACGTCCTTCCGGAGGCCATGCCAGACGAACATCGCCACGACGAGCTTCTGGGATGCCTTCGTGCCCGGGTGGGACAGGCCGTGGATGGCGGCGAAAACGGGGAGCCGCCAGCCAGCGGGCACGATGGGGCGAGGCCGGCCGAGGGAGACGTAGCATAGGAGGGCCGTGCCCGCGGCGTCGAACGGCACCTCGGTGACGCGGAGGCCCGTGACGGCGGTCTGCAAGGCCTGGACGCCGGGGTCGGCGGTCTGGTCCTCCGCCATCCGGGCATAGTCGACCCCGAGGTGGACCGCGTGCACGACGGACCGGGAAAGGCAATCCGCCACAGGGTTGTCTTTACCCGCCACGTGACGGATGTCCGTCGTGTACTCGGACACGGCAGAGAGGTGAAGCTGCTGCCGTGCCGACCATAGCTCGGCGACCTTGGCCATCGCGAACACAAAGGGCTTGTGGTCGACGAAAGCCGTGAACGGGCAGCCCTCCAGCAGATGGCGGAAGTGTCGGACCGCCAGGTGGAGCCCGAGCACCTCGCGGTCGAAGGTGCTATAGCGGCGTGCGTGCGGGCGAAGCTGCCGGCTAAAAAATGCCAGCGGTTGCCAAGCACCACGCACCCACTGCTCGTGCACCGCGCCCACCGCGTAGTCCGACGCGTCGGTGGTGAGGGCGATCGGTGCATCGGGCGCCGGGTGCGCCAGCATGGTGGCGTCGGCCAGGGCCGGCTTTGCGCCCGCAAACGCCGCGGCCATCGGCTCCGACCAGGCGATGTCACCTTTGCCCGGCTTGCCCCGGAGGGCCTCGTGCAAGGGGCGGAGGAGCTGGGCGACGTGGGTCACGAAGCGGTGGTAAAAATGTACCATGCCCAGGAACTCCTGGAGCCCCTGATCGTGCGGGGCCACGGGAAATCCCTGACCGCCTCCACCTTGGCCGGTAAATGGACGGCTCCGTGCCTGGTGATGCGGTGCCCCAAGAAGTCGATGGTGGCGACGCCGAAACGGCACTTGGCGGGGTTGATGATTAGGCCATGCTGGCCCAGGCGTTCAAAAAGCGTGCGGAGGGTGGAGCAGGTGCTCCTCCCGGGACGCCCTCGCGACTAGGACGTTGTCCAGGTAGACAAACAGGAAAGGTAAGTCGCGCAAGACGCTGTCCATAAGCCGCTGGAACGCCTGGGCCGCATTCTTCAACCCGAAAGGCATTCTCAGGAACTCGAAGAGGCCGAAAGGGGTGATGACGGCCGTCTTCGGGACGTCGTCCGGTTGGACGGGGACCTGGTGGTAGCCCCGGATGAGGTCCACCTTGGAAAACACGGTCGTGTTTGCCAACCGGGCGGAAAAGTCCTGGATATGCGGGACCGGGTAGCGGTCGGGGGTGGTGGCATCATTGAGCCGGCGGTAGTCCCCGCACGGCCGCCATCCCCCGCCGGGCTTCGGCACAATGTGCAGCGGAGAAGCCATAGCGCTGTTGGAGCGCCGTACGATCCCCAGCCGCTCCAGCGTGGCGAACTCCGCTTTCGCCACGGCGAGCTTCGTGGGCTCGAGTCGGCGTGCCCGGGCAAAGACCGGCGGCCCGACCGTGGGTATATGGTGCTCCACCCCGTGTTTAACGGCCACCGCTGAGGTGGGCCGCGTGAGGGCCAGGAAACTAGCGAGGAGGCGGGTAAAGTCGTCCGCTGCCGGAAGCGTGCAAACTAAACTCGCCGGGACGGAACCTTCCAGCAAGCCGCTTGGCAAGCCGCTCGGTGAGCCGCTCAGCGAACAAGCGAGTGAGCTAAAGGTTTCGGCCTGGACGAGCCATCTGCGCTTCACGTCGACCAACAGCCCATTCGCACATAGGAAGTCCGCACCGAGCAGTGCCATTGGCACGCTGGCGGTCACGAACGACCATTGAAAGTGCTGCCCTCCGAACCGCAGTGAGAGGCAACGCTTCCCGAATGTGCGGATGGGTGTAGCGTTGGCGGCAAGCAAAGCGGGGCCCCGGCCCGCTTGTCGGACGTGGAGGCGGGGAGGACGCTTACCTGCGCTCCTGTGTCGCAAAGAAAACGGCGCCCGGACAAGGTGTCCATGATGAACAGGAGGCTGCCGGAGTGGCCGACGCTCAGGGCCGCTGAAGGGAGGGAGCGCCGGCCCGGTCGTTTCCCGACCTGTCAAAAGAGCACGGCGGGCGACACGTTTTAGCCTTGCGGCTGAACCTGGCGTGGTAGTAGCACCAGGTTTGCGGCGGCGGCGGCCTTGGTGGTGGCGGCGGCGGCGGTGGGCGGGGCGCGGCAGTGGCCACGAGGGAAGCCGGGGGCGCTGTAGCCTCTGCCCTGGGATCCACGACGGCAGCACCGTAACCCGACCGTGTGTCGCAGGCCGCGAAAAACTTGTCGGCCTCTACGGCCAGGGCGCGGGGTTCCTTTATTTTGGAACCGGCCAGCGCGAGGCGTACCTGTAGAGGTAGCTGGCGTAGGAAAAGCGCCCGGAATAAGAAATCCGGGGGCTGGTCACCAAGCAGCGACAGCAGAAAATCCATCCGCATGGATGGTCGTGTGTCGCCGAGTTCGGGAAGGTCCAGGAGGCGGTCGGCCCGTTCGATCTCCGTGAGGCCGAACGTGGCGATGAGGAGACGTTTGAGCGCCTCGTACTTGTCGCCCGGCGGGCGCCGAAGGATGGACACGACTCGGGCGGCAGTGCTGGGCCCGAAGGCGGCGACCACATGGTAGCACCGGGTCTCGTCCGCCGTTATGCCTCGGAGCTGAAATTGAGCTTCGGCCTGCCCGAACCAAACATCGGCTTGCGCTTCCCAAAACTCCGGGAGTTTAACTGCGACGGCGTTGGTGGCCATGGCGCGTTCGGTGGTCAGCAACGGCTGAACCAATCGGGGTCACCAGTGTGGTGCTGCGCACACACGACTCGATTGCCAGAGAGGTAGGCCACAACGCGTTGGTATAACAAAGAGTCTTTATTCAAAGCTCGTACTTCAGCACTGGGCGGGCTCGAGCTTAGAGCCCGCATATATGTGCCGAGGCCATGCCTAGTCCCCGAGCGTGGCCTATCGGTCGAAAGGCGGGGCATGCGCATTCGTCCCCCGCCTGGACGCTCGCGCCACCCACTGGTGCGCGGAATTATTGCCCCTTGTGCCCGCCACAATCTCGTTTAAAATGGTTTGGGCGCGTTATTGACTGCGCGGGGTCAGACGTTCAATTACCTCCATGGTTGTTTGTTATTTTAATCGTCAGAACAACGATTGCCGACGTGAGTTTGGTTTTTGTACGATCAGTTTGTGTTGAAGAGGATCCTCGATCACTGAGTGTGGTTTTTATTTTATTATTTAGTCCGAGAGGAACCGCGGGTTTCGACACTTGGTGCAGGCATCTGGCGGAGTATTGGGAGGTTTTGCCTGCGAAGGAGCGTCTTGGACCCTTGGTGATTTCGAGAGATAAGAATACGAGGAGAAGAATGAGGCTCGTTTGCACGACGTGCTTGAGGCCTCCTTTCCTGCTTCCTGAGGCTCGTTTGCACGACGTGCTTGAGGCCTCTTTTCCTGCTTCCTGAGGCTCGTTTGCACGACGTGCTTGAGGCCTCCTTTCCTGCTTCCTGCGGCTCGTTTGCACGACGTGCTTGAGGCCTCCTTTCCTGCTTCCTGAGGCTCGTTTGCACAACGTGCTTGAGGCCTCCTTTCTTGCTTCCTGAGGCTCGTTTGCACGACGTGCTTGAGGCCTCCTTTCCTGCTTCCTCAGGCTCGTTTGCACGACGTGCTTGAGGCCTCCTTTCCTGCTTCCTGAGACTCGTTTGCACGACGTGCTTGAGGCCTCCTTTCCTGCTTCCTGAGGCTTGTTTGCACGACGTGTTTGAGGCCTCCTTTCCTGCTTCCTGAGGCTCGTATGCACGACGTGCTTGAGGCCTCCTTTCCTGCTTCCTGAGGCTCATTTGCAAGACGTGCTTGAGGCCTCCTTTCCTGCTTCCTGAGGCTCGTTTGCAAGATGTGCTTGAGGCCTCCTTTCCTGCTTCCTGAGCCTCGTTTGCATGACGTGCTTGAGGGCTCCGAGTGCTTCTGCTCACTGAGGATCTCACCTTCGAAAGTGTTGCGTTTACATTCTGTATGCCTGGCCATCTTAGCTACTTAACATGCAGTGTAAACGAACCTTTTCTTTGTTATCAATGGTGATCTCAAGCTTGTGGAGGAGCCTGTATGTGTAATGTATTTGGGAGGACGACTCGGCCATCCTTGTACTTTTACATGAATTGACTTGGACCGGTGTGTACGGTGTGTACCCTGGTTAGAATAGGTACACCGTATCCCTGCATGTCGTAAGAGGCGACAAAGAGGGTTGGCGTCAGGAAGGGCATCCGGCCATAAAAACATTGCCTCAAAAAGAGAACCATGACAATTACAACTACATATGGGCAGGGTACAGCCCGAAGTGGAGATCGGTTTCTGAGGTTTGGGACATGGAATGTAGGGACAATGACAGGGAGATCAGGAGAAGTGGTGGAAGTATTGGTCAGAAGAAGAGTGGACATATGTTGTGTGCAAGAGACGAGATGGAAGGGAAGTGGTGTGAGAATGGTTAAGGGTAGGCAGGGACAGAAATACAAGTTTGTGTGGTTTGTGTGGCTTTTTTTTTTCGGGTCACGAAAAGAGGCGAGGTCACGTCTTTTCGAAGCTGCTCCATGCGCTCACGCTTTCGAAGCTAAGTGATATTTCTCAATTGTGTTTTTGTCGAGACTGTATCTATCTTTCGGTGTATGTACCTATAGCGTATCTTTTGGAAAATTTTCTGTGCTAATTTTTCGTACATGTATACACAATCGTCGGTTAATGGTATCGAGTATTCTGCAGCCTAGAACTCGTAGGCTTAGACTACCGTACCGTCTCCGACCTTGTGGTTTGTTTTTCTCTCAGCGATTCGTCGAATGCGCTGAAATTATTTTCGTTCTCTGTTTCGTACCAGTCGTTCACCCCGTACCTCCTTGTTTAATATCAGTACTCACAAAAAAAAACAAAAAAAAACCCCAAAAAAATATTTCCTTCCCAGGTCTTATTCGTTTATTTGTTGTTCTTTTTGTTCGTTCGTTCTTCGTTCGCGATCACGCGGTTAGAAATGTATAATCTCTCCCCTGAACAACTATTTTCTCTCATATATTATAACACCCTTTTCTTCTTTTCCTACAAAAGGATGCTTTCGTCTTGCTCACCAAATCTATTCATTCCAAAAAATATATATAATACCATCTCTTACAGTTCCTCCTTTCTACATTCCATAAACTATCCAGAACTCCATCCCTCCTCCAGTGTCCTCAAACGTATTTTTGACTCGAAGGTCTCAAACTCATTTTGCAAAAAATGTTCGTTTCCCATGAATCGTACACTTTTCAAAATCCAATCTCACCCCTCCCCTCCAAATCCTCCCCATCACCCATCCCTTTCAAATCTCCCCCCTTGCCCCTTCCCTCCCCTCCCTCCTAAACTCCTCCCACACCCCTCCCCTCCGAGACTCTCCCTCGCTCCTCCCCGCCTAGACTCCCCTCTCACCCCTCCTCCTCAAAGCATCCTCCCTGCTTCTTCCTCCTTCCAACTTTCACCTTCATCTCCCCAAACCTTCTGCCTTGCTCTTCCCCCTCCTCAAATAACACCTCACTGTGCCTCACCCAATCTCCATCAAACCTTTTGTCCGCCCCATTCTTCCCTTTCTCCAAGCTATTCTGAAATCTCTGACACACCTTCAACAGCTCTCCCTACCTCTTCCTCCTCTTCCACATCTTACCCTACCCCTCCCCCCCCCTGTTCTGGACCCGATGCTCCCCCTTCCTCTTCATTAACGGTATGGACCTCAAACATCCGGGGCCTTCGCTCAAACTTGACTGACCTCTCCATACAGGTTGCTTCTGACAAACCAGATGTGATCTGCTTAACAGAAACTTTCCTCCTTCATGATGTCTCTGATGCCTTGGTATCTCTCCCAGGTTACTCCCTCCTCCGGTATGATAGACCTGAGCCTCGTCCTGGAGGTGGGGTTGCTATCTTTATAAAAAACTCTCTTCCTCACTCGCCCTCCACTGCCCTCTCTCCACCTCACCCCCAGGAATACCTTTGGCTACGGCTTCCCCTTCGCTCCCACCTTTTGTTCATATGTGTGTTGTACCGTCCACCAATCTGCGATGACTCCATCTACATCTCACTGTCTGATAATATGGACCAACTTCTATCTACCCATCCCAACTCTCTCTTCCTCATATGTGGTGATTTCAATTGTCACCATGCCAGTTGGCTGGGTGTGGGTACCTCTCTCACCAGCCATGGCTCTTCAGCAAAGGACTTCTGCGACTCACTGGGACTGACACAATCTGTCAATTTCCCGACCCGGATCTCAGTCAACGGAGCATCTTCTCTTCTGGATTTGGTTATGACAAACTTCCCTGAAAATGTCTGCTGCTCTTCTTCTGCTCCAATCGGCTCATCTGATCATGTGCTTGTCAAAGTGGACATCTCTCTGACCATTCTCAGAGAGCCTCCTCAGCGTCGACGAGTCTCGCATTTCACTCAGGCCAACTGGCACGGTCCTCAAGCAGCCATCAATCATCTGGACTGGTCTCCCATCTCTACCGCCTCTGACATCAACTCATCCTGGGAATTCTTTCAAAGTAAATTGCTCTCTCTCATGCACAGATTTATACCATCTCGTCTTCAGTTGTCATACCCTTCCTCCCGTCCATGGTACACGGATTCTTGTGGTGAGGCTGTTGCCCTGAAACAACTTGCTTTCGTCTCCTGGAAAGCAAATCCAACGGAAGGAAATCTAATTTCCTTTCACAAAGCCCGAAACAAGTGTGTGTCCACCCTCAGGAGAGCCAGGAAACAATATCTCACCATTCTCAAGACCGAACTCTCTTATCTGTCTCCCTCTTCCAAATCCTGGTGGCGTCTGGTCAAATCTGTTTCTGGTGTTTGTTCCCCCTCCATCCCCTCCCTCACCTCAAACGGCTTAACGGCTGACTCCGCACGTGAAAAAGCTGAATGCCTCAACTCTGTGTTTGCCTCTAAATCTTGTGTCCCAAACCCATCCCTCTCTGTACCCACCGTACCCAGTCGTACCCAGCTGCTCCTGGACTCTGTGTCCTTTCCTCCTGACAAGGTGGAAAAGTTTCTGTCAACCCTCGACTCTGATTCTGCAACTGGTCCTGACGGCACCAGCCCACGGGTCCTAAAATCATGTTCTTCTGCTCTTTCACTCCCTCTTTCTGTTCTCTTCACCCTCTCTTTTGCTCAAGGTCATCTGCCATCTGCTTGGAAATCAGCCAACATCACCGCTTTGCACAAAAAAGGTGCAAAAACAGATCCCAGCAACTACAGACCAATCAGCCTTCTCCCAATTATCAGCAAAGTCATGGAATCCATCATTGCTTCAGATATTAAATCTTTCCTCTTCTCCAATGGCTTGATCTCTGATCATCAATTTGGTTTCAGACCTGGTCACTCTACTCTGGACATGCTGCTTCTGCTTTCTCAACAATGGATGGAGGTCCTCAACGCCAAACAGGAAATTAGAGCAGTCTCCCTTGACATTTCACGTGCCTTCGATACGGTCTGGCACCCTGCTCTGCTCTCCAAACTCTCCTCCTTTGGTATCCATGGAAATCTCCACGCATGGCTGGCGGACTTCCTCTCTGGTCGTAGTCAACGTGTGGCCCTGAATGGGTTTCTCTCATCTCCTCTTCCTGTTCAGGCTGGAGTTCCCCAAGGTAGTGTTCTGGGCCCTGTGCTTTTTCTTGTCTTCATCAATGATCTCTCTGACTCTCTTGAAAATCCTCTCTATCTCTTTGCTGACGACTCTACTCTCTGTCGCTCCATTCCTCATCCCTCAGATCGGCAGTCTGCAGCCTCCTCACTCTCTGCAGACCTGGACAAAATCACAGACTGGTCAAACAAGTGGAACATGTCTTTCAATCCTGACAAATCTCACACTCTTACAATGTCTCTCCGAAAGGACCGACTGGACAACCCTCCCATCTACTTTCTCAACAATCCTCTCCAAGAAGTTCTGTCGCTCAAGCTTTTGGGTCTCACTATCTGCCATGATCTTTCTTGGGAAAACCACATTTCCAAGCTGGCCTCCAAAGCCAGTCGCCGACTGGGCATCCTCCGTCATGCGAAGTCCTTCCTTGGCACACCTGAGCTCCTCACCACATACAAGGCTTTCATCCGCAGCTCAATGGAATACTGTTCCCCCCTCTGGGCTGGTGCTCCTGCCTCACACCTTGCTCGGCTTCACGCTGTTGAGGCCAAAGCTTTCAGAATCATTGGAATCTCCTGCGATGTAGTCAATGCCGAGGGCCTTTCACTCACTCACCGCAGGCAGGTTGGTGGTCTTTCTGTCTTCTACCGACTCCTCTCCGGCCTTGCTCCCCCAGCTCTCTCTGTGCTCTGTCCCCCCAATATTCCTTCAGGTCGCACAAGATCTGCCTGCAACCCTCTTATGGTTAAACTGCCAAAGTCTAGGCTCTCTGCTCACCTTCACTCTTTCATTCCCCTTTTCTCCCGCCTCTGGAACAAACTCCCCCACTCCCTTCAATCCCACTCCTCCCTCCAGGTCTTTAAAACAGCTGTTCACCACCATCTCTTATCGTCCCCCATCGAAAACCTTGATCTTTTCTACCCCCGGTAATTCACCCCAGAGTCCTTGCAGTGTTCAATGTTTTAATCCTCTCCCACCTCCCCCCAAGTCCTCCCGATGTCCCTGCTCTCAAATGTTGTGTTTGTGTCCTTCCCCCTCTTCCCCCACTCTTTTGTGTCCTTCCCCCTCTCTCCCCATCTTGTCTGCCGCTGCCCTTGTTTTTTGTGTTTTGTGTGTCGGTTTGTCTTTTTGTGTGATTAATGTTAGCTCTTTCACGAGCCTCGATCTTGTATACAAAAAAAATTAAAAAAAATAAAAAGGGTGCCCGAAGCGCATGAATGGTGTTGTGTCCTGTTTTCTGAGGAGTTTGTAGACAGTGTGGTGAGTGTGACTAGAGTGAGTGATAGGTTGATGATGGTGAAAATGATGATTGGAAAGCTCTTGGTGAACGTCATCTCGGGATATGCTCCGCAGGTTGGTCGGAGCGATGAAGAGAAGGCCAAGTTCTGGTGTGCGATAGAGAAGCTGATGGAAAACGTGAAAGATGAGGAAGTTGTTGTGGTAGGAGGAGACCTAAATGGACATGTGGGAAGGAGTATGGACGGTTTTGAGGGAGTTCATGGGGGTTACGGATATGGTGGGAGAAATGGAGAAGGTGAAAGGATTTTGGAGTATGCTGATGGAGCTGATTTGTTGATTTGTAATACTCAGTTCCAGAAAGGGGATAAAAAGCTTGTTACATACACGTCAGGTGGGTCGACGACAACCGTTGACTACCTGATGGTGCGTAGGCGAGATAGGGGGCACCTCCAGGACACAAAGGTGATCCCGGGGGAGGAGGCTGTTTCACAGCACCACTTGGTTGTCTGCGACATTTTTTTTTTATTTTTTTTGTATACTGAATCGAGGCTCGTGAAAGATCTAACATTTATTTCACAAACAAATCAACCAGACAAACAAAATATACAAAAAGAGGGAGCGGAAGACAAGATGGGGAGAGAAGGGGAAGCACACAACCACAACATTTGAGAGCAGGGAGAAGTGTGGGAGGGAGAGGGCTTGGGGGCAGGAGGCGTGGGAAGGGGGGGGCGGGGAGGGGAGAGGTATAAAACACAAGGGGACCGAAATTAGCGGGGGTAGAAAAGATCAAGGTTTTGGATGGGGGAGGATAAGAGATGGTGGTGAACAGCTGTTTTAAAGACCTGGAGGGTGGAGTGGGATTGAAGAGAGTGAGTGAGTTTGTTCCAGAGGCGGGAGAAAAGAGGAATGAAGGAGTGAAGGTGAGCAGAAATTCTTGATTTTGGCAGTTTAACCATAAGAGGGTTGCAGGCAGATCTTGTGCGACCTGTAGGAATATTTGGGGGACAGAGCCCAGAGAGAGCTGGGGGGGCAATGCCAGAGAGGAGTCGGTAGAAGACGGAAAGACCACCAACTTGCCTGCGGTGAGTGAGTGAAAGGCCCTTGGAGTTAGCTTCATCGCGGGAGATTCCAATGATTCTGAACGCTTTGGTTTCAACAGCGTGAAGACGGGCTAGGTGTGAGGCAGGAGCACCAGACCAGAGGGGAGAGCAGTATTCCATAGAGCTGCGGATGAAAGCCTTGTATGTGGTGAGGAGCTCAGGTGTGCCAACGAAGGACTTCGCACGACGGAGGATGCCCAGTCGGCGACTGGCTTTGGAGGCCAGATTTGAAATGTGGTTTTCCCAGGAAAGATCATGGCAAATAGTGAGACCCAAAAGCTTGAGTGACAGAACTTCTTGGAGAGGATTATTCAGAAAGTGGATGGGAGGGTTTTCCAGTCGGTCTTTTCGGAGAGACATCGTAAGAGTGTGAGATTTATCAGGATTGAAAGACATTTTCCATTTGTTTGCCCAGTCTGTGATTTTGTCCAGGTCTGCAGAGAGTGAGGAGGCTGCAGACTGCCGATCTGAGGGATGAGGAATGGAGCGACAGAGAGTAGAGTCGTCAGCAAAGAGATAGAGAGGATTTTCAAGAGAGTCAGAGAGATCATTGATGAAGACCAGAAAAAGCACAGGGCCCAGAACACTACCTTGGGGAACTCCAGCCTGAACAGGAAGAGGAGATGAGAGAAACCCATTCAGGGTCACACGTTGACTACGACCAGAGAGGAAGTCCACCAGCCATGCGTGGAGATTTCCATGGATACCAAAGGAGGAGGGTTTGGTGAGCAGAGCGGGGTGCCAGACCGTATCGAAGGCACGTGAAATGTCAAGGGAGACAGCTCTAATTTCCTGTTTGGCGTTGAGGACCTCCATCCATTGTTGAGAAAGCAGAAGCAGCATGTCCAGAGTGGAGTGACCAGGTCTGAAACCAAATTGATGATCAGAGATCAAGCCATTGGAGAAGAGGAAAGATTTCATATCTGAAGCAATGATGGATTCCATGACTTTGCTGATAATTGGGAGAAGGCTGATTGGTCTGTATTTGCTAGGATCTGTTTTTGCACCTTTTTTGTGCAAAGCGGTGATGTTGGCTGATTTCCAAGCAGATGGCAGATGACCTTGAGCAAAAGAGAGGGTGAAGAGAACAGAAAGAGGGAGTAAAGAGCGGAAGAACATGATTTTAGGACCCGTGGGCTGATGCCGTCAGGACCAGTTGCAGAATCAGAGTCGAGGGTTGACAGAAACTTTTCCACTTTGTCAGGAGGAAAGGACACAGAGTCCAGGAGCAGCTGGGTACGACTGGGTACGGTGGGTACAGAGAGGGATGGGTTTGGGACACAAGATTTAGAGGCAAACACAGAGTTGAGGCATTCAGCTTTTTCACGTGCGGAGTCAGCCGTTAAGCCGTTTGAGGTGAGGGAGGGAATGGAGGGGGAACAAACACCAGAAACAGATTTGACCAGACGCCACCAGGATTTGGAAGAGGGAGACAGATAAGAGAGTTCGGTCTTGAGAACGGTGAGATATTGTTTCCTGGCTCTCCTGAGGGTGGACACACACTTGTTTCGGGCTTTGTGAAAGGAAATGAGATTTCCTTCCGTTGGATTTGCTTTCCAGGAGACGAAAGCAAGTTGTTTCAGGGCAACAGCCTCACCACAAGATTCCGTGTACCATGGACGGGAGGAAGGGTATGACAACTGAAGACGAGATGGGATAAATCTGTGCATGAGAGAGAGCAATTTACTTTGAAAGAATTCCCAGGATGAGTTAATGTCAGAGGCGGTAGAGATGGGAGACCAGTCCAGATGATTGATGGCTGCTTGAAGACCGTGCCAGTTGGCCTGAGTGAAATGCCAGACTCGTCGACGCTGAGGAGGCTCTCTGAGAATGGTCAGAGAGATGTCCACTTTGACAACCACATGATCAGATGAGCCGATTGGAGCAGAAGAAGAGCAGCAGACATTTTCAGGGAAGTTAGTCATAAACAAATCCAGAAGAGAAGATGCTCCGTTGACTGAGATCCGGGTCGGGAAATTGACAGATTGTGTCAGTCCCAGTGAGTCGCAGAAGTCCTTTGCTGAAGAGCCATGGCTGGTGAGAGAGGTACCCACACCCAGCCAACTGGCATGGTGACAATTGAAATCACCACATATGAGGAAGAGAGAGTTGGGATAGGTACATAGAAGTTGGTCCATATTATCAGACAGCGAGATGTAGATGGAATCATCACTGTTTGGTGGACGGTACAACACACATATGAACAAAAGGTGGGAGCGAAGGGGAAGCCGTTGCCAAAGGTATTCCTGGGGGTGAGGTGGAGAGAGGGCAGTGGAGGGCGAGTGAGGAAGAGAGTTTTTTATAAAGATAGCAACCCCACCTCCAGGACGAGGCTCAGGTCTATCATACCGGAGGAGGGAGTAACCTGGGAGAGATACCAAGGCATCAGAGACATCATGAAGGAGGAAAGTTTCTGTTAAGCAGATCACATCTGGTTTGTCAGAAGCAACCTGTATGGAGAGATCAGTCAAGTTTGAGCGAAGGCCCCGGATGTTTGAGGTCCATACCGTTAATGAAGAGGAAGGGGGAGCATCGGGTACAGAACAGGGGGGGGGGAGGGGTAGGGTAAGATGTGGAAGAGGAGGAAGAGGTAGGGAGAGCTGTTGAAGGTGTGTCAGAGATTTCAGTGATTTCAGAATAGCTTGGAGAAAGGGAAGAATGGGGCGGACAAAAGGTTTGATGGAGATTGGGTGAGGCACAGTGAGGTGTTATTTGAGGAGGGGGAAGAGCGAGGCAGAAGGTTGGGGGAGATGAAGGTGAAGGTTGGAAGGGGGAAGAAGCAGGGAGGATGCTTTGAGGAGGAGGGGTGAGAGGGGAGTCTAGGCGGGGAGGAGCGAGGGAGAGTCTCGGAGGGGAGGGGTGTGGGGGGAGTTTAGGAGGGAGGGGAGGGAAGGGGCAAGGGGGGAGATTTGAAAGGGATGGGTGATGGGGTGGATTTGGAGGGGAGCAGTGATGGGGAAGTTTTGGAGGGGAGGGGGGATGGGGAAGTTTTGGAGGAAAGGGGGGATGGGGAAGATTTGGAGGGGAGGGGTGAGATTGGATTTTGAAGTGTGTACGATTCATGGGAAACGAACATTTTTTGCAAAATGAGTTTGAGACCTTCGAGTCAAAAATACGTTTGAGGACACTGAAGGAGGGGTGGAGTTCTGGATAGTTTAGGGAATGTAGAAAGGAGGAACTGTAAGAGATGGTATTATGTATATTTTTTGGAATGAATAGATTTGGTGAGCAAGACGAAAGCATCCTTTTGTCGGAGAAAAAGAAAAAGGTGTTATAATATATGAGAGAAAATAGTTGTTCAGGGGAGAGATTATACATTTCTAACCACGTGATCGCGTGATCGCGAACAACGTGAACGAAGAACGAACGAACAAATAAGAACAACAAATAAACGAATAAGCCCTGAGAAGGAAATATTTTTTGGGGTTTTTTTTTTTTTTTGAGTAGAGATATTAAACAAGGAGGTATGGGGTGAACGACTGGGACGAAACAGAGAACGAAAATAATTGCAGCGCATTCGACGAATCGCTGAGAGAAAAACAAAACCACAAGGTCGGAGACGGTACAGTAGCCAAAGCCTACGAGTACTAGGCCTCAGAATACTCGATACGCATGAACCGACGATTGTGTATACATGTACGAAAAATTAGCACCGAAAATTTTCCAAAAGATACGCTATAGGTACACACACCGAAAGATAGATACAGTCTCGAGAAAAACACAATTGTGAAAGATCACTTAGCTTTGAAAGCGTGAGCGCATGGAACAGCTTCGACAAAGACCGAAAAGACACAAGGGTGAAAGGTGCGATGAGAGCTCGGCGGGTGAAGTACCAACCGAGAATGAAGGTGTGGAGGTTGAAAGAGGTGACAGCAAGGGAGGCATTAAAAGAGAGGCTGAGTCGGGTGGAGGATGATGTGGTTGAGCTTGAACGTGGTTGGATGTCAATGAAAGATAGTCTGTTGGGAGCCGTTGGTGAGGTATGTGGATAGACAAAAGGACCACCGAGGCACTCGGAAACATGGTGGTGGGATGATGAAGTTGGAAAGAGGATTGACGAGAAGAGGAAGACGTTCAAGGAGTGGCAGAAGGCGAATGGTACGGGAGCAGAAAAAGCAGAGCATGAAAGTTATAAGGCAGCCAAGAAGGCTGCAAAGAAAGAGGTAGCAAAGGCGCAGGAGACATGTAGGAAAATGTTCGGAGAACGCTTGGATTCGGAAGAGGGTCAGAGAGCCGTATTCAGGATTGCAAAGCAGATAGCGAAAGAGAGGTGTGATGTGATGGGGGTGAGTTGCTTGAAGGATGAAGTGGGACAAATCGTTGTGGACCCAGATGGAATTAAAGGAAGATGGAAAAGATATATGGCAATGCTGTTGAATACAGAGAATGAATGGGATGGCAACATAGAGAGTAACCCAGTTTTAGGACCGGCAGAGAAGATAACTGAGAAGGAAGTTGAGGAAGCGATAAAAGCACTGAAGAGTAGAAAAGCGGGAGGGCCGACGGGAGTTGTGGGAGATATGTTGAAGGCAGTAGGAAGTTGGGGTGTGAAGAGAATGGCAGAGATCTGTCAGCTGGTGGTGAAAGAAGGTCGCATTCCAGTGGATTGGGAACTGAGTACCCTTGTCCCTCTATACAAGGGGAAAGGTGACCCTCTGGAGTGTGGCTCGTACCGAGCGATAAAGTTATTGGAGCATGGAATGAAGGTATTGGAAAGGGTGTTGGAGAGGAGGATAAGGAAGAAGGTGAAGATCGACGAAATGCAGTTTGGATTTATGCCAGGAAGAGGAACGACAGACGTGCTTTTTATTGTAAGGCAGTTGCAGGAGAAGTACATGGAGAAGAGGAAGAAGTTGTTTCTTGGGTTTGTTGATCTGGAGAAAGCATTCGATAGGGTTCCACGAGAAGTATTGACATGGGCATTGAGGAAGTTAGAAGTGGAGGAATGGTTGATCAGAGTTGTGATGGCAATTGTTACGGATTTATGTGAATGTATGTGAATTACTATTCAGGTCTTTGCTTATTAATGTGTAGTCGATTGAAGGTTGTTGTGATTAAAGGGTCAGGAGCCCTTCTGGGAAAAAGGAGACCGGAAACGGAAGAAGAAAAGACACGAGGTCCTGGAGAAGCGAGGATCTTCTTCCTCTTCCTCGCCCAGCTCCGACGCGAGTTGGGATCGATATAGAGCAGCGTGGAGGACGCTGCGTTTGAAAGCCCATCTGACAAAAGGAGTTACCTGCGCGGGGTAATTACCCCTTGACACGTCAAGTTGCCGTGGGTTCGTGCACGGAACCCAGCGTCCGGCACAGTTCGCCTCACCGTCTACAAGGACGCGTACGGGTCGTACCTTGGGCCTCGCGCGCATTGCAAGCCACACTTGGTTTTGCCCCGTTGCTTGGCAAGGAGGTGTGCGCTGCAGCAGCTGTCCCCGGTGCGCGACGTACACGTTTGGGAGCACGTCCGCCCGGGGTTCGTTCAACCGCCCGTGTGCGGAGAAGCCGACCATCATCTTGGTCAGGAGGGGCCCAGAGACATTGTGAGGGACAGAGACCAAAGGGGTCGTGAGTACCCAAGGGGTCGGGAGTGGGGAAAGGGGACACACATATATAAGATGGCCATCTTAATAATATTGGTGATCAATTGTTGATTGTTGATTGTTGATGGTTGTTGATTGTTGATTGCTCGGGGAATATATTATTGATTATTCCGGATCCTTGGTGTGGGGTTTCTTATTGACTGGAATTCATATCGATTGCGTTACGAAAGCGTATAAATCATTGATCTTTCTGGCGGAGTTCCTCTCACGGTCCGGGGGTCACCGAGACCAGGTAGTTACCGGGAGGACCACGTAACACAATGTACAAAAGAGCGCGCACAGCTGTAAGGACAAAGGACGGGAACAGTGGTGCATCAGGGGTCGGTACTAAGTCCACTACTATTTGTAGCTGTGATGGAGGTGCTGGCTCAGACCGTAAAGGAGGGTTTACTGTGGGAGTTGTTGTATGCAGATGATCTGGTGTTGATTGTGGAAAGTATGGATGGACTGAAGGAAAAGATGAACAAGTGGAAGGAATGTATGGAAACAAAAGGTCTGAAGGTGAATATAGGAAAGACGAAGGTGATGGCAAGTGGTAAAGCATGTGGTGAGGTGGAAAGAACTGGGAAGTGGCCATGTGCTGTGTGCAGGAAGGGTGTCGGAGTGAACTCCATTCAATGTACAATGTGCGCTGAGTGGGTTCATCAAAAATGTAGTGGTGTGAGAGGGTCATTAACCAGTGTGGCAGCTACATTCAAATGTAAGGTGTGCACAGAGGGAGCTGCAGATAGAGGAAATGTTGAGTTGGATCTTGGAGACGGCGTGAAGCTGGAAGGTGTGAAAACATTTTGCTACCTCGGAGACATGCTGAATGGAGAAGGTGGATCAGACTCGGCAACGGTTGCTCGAGTAAGATGTGCATGGAAGAAGTTTCGGGAACTGAGTGGCGTGCTGATGAGGAGGGGAGTGTCGTTGAAGCTGAAGGGAAAGGTGTATGCTGCATGTGTGAGAAGTGTTATGATTTATGGGAGCGAGACGTAGGTCATGAATGTAGAGTAGCAACGAAGGCTGGAAAGGGTGGAAATGCGAATGGTTCGATGGATGTGCGGAGTGTCGTTGAGAGAGAGAGGAAGACAAATGATGAATTGCGAAAGATGATGGGAATAGAGCCTGTGATTGATGCTGTGAAGAGGAACAGGTTGAGATTGTTTGGTCATGTGCTGAGGAAGGATGAAAGTGACTGGTTGAGAAGAGTGATGGAAATGAATGTAGAAGGAAGTAGAGGACGGGGAAGACCGAGAAAGACTTGGCTGAAGATGGTGGAAGAAGAAATGCGGACAAGGGGTTTAACAAGGAGAGATGCAGAAAATAGGGCAAAATGGAGAAGATTGTCATGGGGACCGCAAGGCTAACCCCCGCTCTTGCAGGGAAAATGGCCTTAAAATGCATGTTGTTGTTGTTGTTGTTGTATGTCAATAATTAATTGATGGGGTATACTTACAATAAATATTAACATTTGTGAATATTTGTATATGTTGAATTAATATGCCTATATTCATTTAATTATTTTGTATATGTTGAATTAATATGCTTATATTAATTTCATTGTGTTATGTTCAATGTTTTACAATTCTTTCGATGTGTTATTAATTTTTATTTTGCGAATAAATCTTCTTCTTCTTCTAATATGAACTGGAGTAAAATTTCAAAAGTGTGCAGACTGTGCAACCTCTAAATATTACCTGATCTTTCTATAAATTGGCAGACATCCTTTCCATATCAATGGGAATGAGGGCATGAGCAAAGTCAACAAAAATGCCATATTTTAATTTTAAACCAATAATATGAAACACCCTAGTGAATTAATTGGTCAACTGTTGATTTTCCTGGGTGTAATCCAGCTTGTGCTTCGTCAAGTATTTCATCTAATTTCTTCATCATTCTTCTTAGAATAATAGTTGCTAAGATTTTCCATGCGTGACTAGCCTCTGTTGTTCTCAGTTTAACTTCTCCTTTTTTGTAAACGGGGGTAATGATGGCTTTATCTCAGTCATCTGAAAATACTTCACTCTTCCAGACCAGCATGCACAAATGGTAGATTATGTCAATGCTTATTTCACTAGAAGCTTTTAGTTCTTCAGCTGTGACACTATCGTAGCCAGGTGGTTTTCCTTCAGTCAGCCTCTTTATAACACTGGCAACCTCTTCTCGAATAATTTCTGGATCCTCTTCTATACTCAGCAATTCTGTAATGTTATTTATCATCTCTTAATTTACAAAGTTTTGTTTGTTGTTGTCTTCATAGTTTTCCTTCCAGCGGTTTTAACATCCTGCAGGTCTGTTAGTACTTTCCCTTTCTTTACTGTTTGAATTTACTCATTTTTAATTAATTTGTTTAAAAAAAAAAAAAAAAACAATTTTTTTTTTTTTTCCCCACTTTCACATACATTATGGGGTGGGTATCACGTGTGGATCAGTGACCAAAAAATCTCAATTTAATCCATTTTAAATGCAAGCTGCAACACAACAAAATGTGAAAAAGTCAAGGGGTGTAAATACTTTCTGACGGCACTGTATGTAAGGCCATGGACTGATCCATCATCATAGCTCATCTGTATTTAGCTGTCTAATAATACCTTATGCATGTCTCCTAGTAGATGCAATGACAAAAACCTGTTGCATACATAAATCATCAGATGTGGCCTGAGAAATAATATTCTTTACAAAAAATAAAATGGGATAAAAAAAATTAACATTGGCTAGATTAATCTAGTTTATGGATTAGCTTAGAAACTAGAAAAAGCACACAAAATATGTGAACGTGCAATTAGAAATGACATGCAAGCGGACAAAAAAACAAACATCTGATGGAAGGTAAATAAATAAAAGGCTGTACAAGATACTGTATATACATATAGATTGGGGCTCACAAAAGAGCTGAATGTGCTGAGGGTAAGGTGTCCTCAGTATTGCCATGGGGAGACAGCATTGTCCGATTTAGATAATAAGTACACCCATTCCCTACGGGAGCAGCAGGAAGGGTCATTCCAATATTACAATATTAGTGATAACTATGCGGTGTCTTTATCACACGCTTTCTTCACCTCATGACTCATCCTGGTGTTTACTATATTTATCGCGGTGCTATCCTTGACAATTTTATGTTTCTTCGACTCCCTGGAAAGTGGACACGAAGCAAGCATTTATGTTCAGTGGGCCGACACATGTACACCCGCCCATAGGTCGAGAGAGGGTGCCCACTAGCTTACAGTCGTGGCCAAAAATATTGGCACCCTTGCACTTTTTTCAAATAATGCACCATTTCTTCCAGAAAATTGTTGAAATTAAAAACTATTTTGGTATCCACAAATGTATTTCTTTCGTTTGCAGTGGAACAAAACCAAAAAAGCTGAAAAAATTACGAAATATTAGCTTATTCCACACAGAAATCCTAAAATGGCCCAGACAATATTATTGGCACAATTGAGAAGTTGTTAGAAATAATTAGATTTCAAGCAGGTGATTCTCCTTTACTTTGGAATTGAACTCACCTATGGTGAGTTGCAGGTGCCTGCAATATAAAAATCACTCATTCAAACAGTTTGAATCGAGAAAAGGAGTCATTCTGCTGTTTTGTGTCACTGTGTGTACCGCAATGAGCATGGAGAAAAGAAAGAAAACCAGAGAATTGTCTGAGCAGGTCAGACACAACATTGTAGCCACGCATGGACAATCTCAAGGCTACAAGTCCATCTCCAGAGACCTTGATGTTCTTGTGTCCACCGTATGCAATGTTATCAGGAAGTTTAAGGCCCATGGCACTGTAGCCAATCTCCCTGGACGTGGCCGCAAGAGTATACTTGATCGAAGATTGCAGCGAAGGATTGTTTGAATGGTGGAGAAAGCACCTCGATCAACTGCCAAACAGATTCAAGCTGACCTTCAGACACAAGGTACGACAGTTTCAACTTGCACCATCCGTCGCCAATTCAAAGAAAGGGGGTTCTATGGTAGGATACCCAGGAGGACCCCGCTGCTGAGAGAGAGACATAAGAAAGCCCCACTGAAGTTTACCAAAACACACCTGAACAAGCCAAAGTCCTTCTAGTCCTTGAGCCAACCGGCCATTTTTTGAAGTGAATGCTCCGGGGGGGGGGGAGTAATTCTCATTATGATTTTCCATTAGACCAATGTCTCAAGTGTCAGAAAAGGTGTGATGGACATCTGAGAACGGTAGCTTAGTGCCCGGATGGACGCCATCTTTGAAACCACCCAGCTCGAAAATGCCCATTTGGTGGGGTACATTGTTGCACGTGTATCTGGACTTCTATACTAGCTATCGATGTGCGGTTGACGACTAAATATACGTCCGATGTGTACCGTCTAAATAAAAAATAATATGAAGCATTTTGTTTTAGATTAATTATTATAAAAATCAATTATCGAAAAAAAATCATATATTTTTCAATATTTTATTATTAGACTTGTACTTTTTTTAGTGAAACAACACTGGTATGATTTTCCAAATTATGCATTGTGCTACACCGTTTATCTGTCTATAAAAATAACTCAAAAACTAAAACATATCATCCACCACGAGTGTACACAAAAAATATATGAAAAGGCATGCACTTTCCACAAACCTAAACTATGTCAGTTGGAATTTCCCGCCGATAATCAACCCACAGAACCCAGTGCCGAAAGTGACGTCAGTCTATTCTATATCTATATTCTATATTCTATATCTCAGTCTGAGATTTGTTGCGGTGACCTGATTAATTTCTGAGGGGGGGGGGGGGGGGGGTGGGTGGCTTAAGAACTAAAAGTGAACATGTTAGATGGCGCCACATACAACTCTATTATAGAGTTGTATTGTGGCGCCATCTAACATGTTCACTGACTTGGATGAGTATGTCTATGTAAGCTGGCGAGCTTTTCGGATATCGGAGTAATCTAACGTCAGTCTTTTTGTTCTTTCAGCTGAGATGGCCGGTGTCGAGGCGAAACGGGCGAAGATTGAACCTGAGTCCGGAACGTGCATCCTGTGCAGCAAGAAGTCGCCACTCTCTGAACTAAGCAAGGCAGCGGGCAACAGTTCTTGGAAGACATTGTGTGACGCAGCCGCAGTTAGAAACTTTTATCCAATTCTAAAGCTAGTCCAAGAAGGCGCAGTTGAACTTCCTAATATTCCAATATTATACCATAGGGCTTGTAGATCAGACTTCACTCACAAAAACCACCTAGCTACTTTGACCAATGCAGCTAGAAGTTCTTCAGTTGATACTGGCGATGCGGTGCGACGGCGATCATCACGGGAAGAGACAGGATCAACTTCAACGGTCTACGATGATAAATGCATTTTTTGCCAGCGTGCTTCAAAATTCATAAAAGGCAGTCGTACCCGTGAAACAGTTGTCTTGGCTGTTGAACTTCGAGCAGATAAGACAATAAGAGATGCTGCGACAGCTCGCAATGATGAGAGAGTTTTGGCATTGACTACACGAGATATGGTTGCAGCTGAGGCTCACTACCACTTCTCCTGCTATAGAAACTACACACGGCCCCAAAAACCTCAAGTAGAAACTGACATTGAAGATAATATCGAGAAAAAAGAAATGATACGATGTATATTCAATTTCATTCGCACTGACTTGTTCTTGAACCCGAGGATTGTTCCAATAGTTGATGTTGCAACAGATATCCTGTCTTCAGATACATTTTCAGTTGATGTTCGTGACTCCATCAAGAAGAATCTGCAGCGCACATTACAAAGAGAGTTTGGAGAATCGCTCATCTTCTTCAATGTGAAACACCGTGTATACTTGATGCCCGATAATCTGACAAAGCGAGAGATTGCTGCAGAGTGCGTAAACCTGAAAGCAGAAGTGAAAGCATTTGAACGAACGGACGGTGAAAGTAACATTGTGCGTGCAGCTACTTCACTGCGACACCAGATCAAAGATGCTCATTACAATGAACGTTGGCCGCCTCAGCCAGCAGAACTCACTTCAGATTACGTGAAGATACCAGATTCTCTTCGTGTATTTCTGCATACTTTGATTTGCGGGAGTGGGGGTAGCTCTGCGCGTGCCGACACACTGGTATGGTCGATGGCTCAAGATATCATCAATGCTGTACACCGGGGTACCATCAGAACATCGAAGCATGTCCTACTTCCGTGGGTCATGAAAACGCTCACCGGTAATACAGAGGTCATCAGAATATTGAATCGACTCGGGCACGGATGTTCGTACACAGTTCTGGAAGAAATCGAGACAGCGCTATGCATAGACAAATTAGCAAGTGTGGAGAAAGATACAGTACCACTTCCGTCACATGTGCACCCTTCGGTCCCGACTGTATTAGCATTCGATAACATCGACAGGCTAGAGGAATCGCTGAGTGGTGGCGGAACATCGCATCGCGTCAACGGTATCATCGTCCAACCGAAGTCGCAGTCGTGTTTGCCGCCCCAACCTCCATCGGCAGTATCCAAAGCAGATAAGAAGCGATCTATCCCGTCATCCAGCGATTTAGTTCCAATATACAACGGTGGGAAACGAGAGGGCCCACCTGCAATCAAGCCTGCAGATCTTTCTGACACTCTTGCAGGCGCAACATCCCTTGCGCAGCGCCGAAATCACGTATGGATTATGACTCGCATGCTGGAACCATGCGACCAGACAATCAGTTCGTGGACTGGTTTCAACATCATGACTAGAGATCGTGTTCAGGTGACGGAAGATGTAGTTGGCTACCTGCCGACTATAAACGCGCCTGCCACAGATATGGCAACAGTGCAAGAAATCCTCAGAGAAGCTCTGAACATCATGTCATCACTTCAGCTTGAGCGTATACCGGTGGTGCTAGACCAGGCACTATTTGCTAAGGCGACCGAAATAGCATGGAAAGATGTCGATCGATATGGAAGAATCGTGCTCATGATGGGGAACTTCCATACCATCTGTAACTTCATGTCGAGCATTGGGAAAATGTTTGGAGATGCAGGCCTTCGGGATGTAGCTGTTGAGTCAGGAGTAATCGCTGAAGGTTCCATCAACAGGGTTCTGGAAGGCAAGCAATACAACCGTGCTGTGCGACTCCACAAGTTGATGTACGAGGCACTAATGCGCATCATTTGGAAGGGCTTCCAGGTGTGGATAGAAAGCAATCATCCTGACAAGGAACCCCAGATTCGAAGCACTGACCTCAAAATTCGCAGCATCAAGGAGGATGTTTGCCACGAGACTCTCGCTGCTGCTCTCGATGATGATTCATGTGTACAGAGCTTTGACATGTTCGCGAAATACCTACATTTTCTGCGAACCAAACATGGAGACCTGGCTCGCTTCTGGATGATGTATATTGATATGGTAGAGACCCTGCTGGGGTTGATTCGTGCGGATAGAGAAGGTGACTGGATGCTTCACTTGGCTTGTGTCAGAAGAGTGATCCCTTGGTGTTTCGCAATGAACAAGGTGAACTATGCTAGATATCTACCAGTGTACTATGCACAGATGACGCAACTCCACGAAACATGCCCCGAGTTGTACAGGCATTTCAATCAAGGCTACTTCTCCGTACAGCTTAGACCAGGGAATCCATTTGCCAGAATCGCTGTTGATCAGACAACAGAATAAACAGTAAACAAAGATACGCAAACAGCTGGAGGAACACGAGGTTTTAGTCTTCGACAAGGGGCTGTGTCACGATACTATCTAACTGCAAAAAATCGGGCTACTGCACTGAGGCAACTACGAGAAACTATCCTTGTGAATGGCAGCGACACATCTCACGCCAAGCACCCTGACTTGTCTACTTCTCGCATCAAACGTGATGAGTCTGGCGTCACAGCTATCTGTGATCTACTGGAAAATGACTGGACCAATCCATTCGCCGATGATCCGTCATGTCTTCTCAGTATATCTACCGGAGCGGCTGCGAGGGAGGACGTTTCTAATGACCTACTCAACACCCTGCAAAAGGGGGAAGCGGCGTATCAAAGCTTCCAGAAACGTCTTGAAGAGGGAACAGGCTTTCATGACACATTGAACAAGCTAAACTTGAAGACCTTTGGTAAGATCAAGCAGAAAGTTGTGAAGGGCACAAACAAGGAGATCGTCCTGAGAGCTGACAGACAACTGTTTGCCACCATGATACTCATCGCCAAGACAAGGAACCTCGACATGCAACTTGTCCTTTGTCACCCACTAGGGCCGTTACCATGGTCTTTGGCAAACGTTGATGGGTCAATGAAAAAAACGAACAAAGCTGCACTTGCGAAACACATGGAAGGTCTTGTGGAACCAGCCGAGAGCGTTGACAAGCGAAGTGCAACAATAATTGATGCGATGGCTCTCATACAAAAGATGCATGGCGAGAACGACACGTTCGAAGAACTATCTGACCGCATCCTTGCTGCAGCGCTTCACGCTGGTCAAGGCAGTGAGCGCATCGATGTTGTCTTTGACACATACACAGAAGAATCCATCAAAGCAGCTGAGCGTGTGAACCGCGGTTCAAATGAAGGCATCAGTTTCAGCGAGATCAGACCCGCACACAAAATCATGAACTGGCGGCGTCTCCTTGCTTGCAGCCAGACAAAGGAGAAACTGGTTGTGTTTCTGGCGGAGTCGTGGAAACATGAAACAAATCGCGAAAAGCTAGGCAACAGAACACTGTATGTCACCTGTGGTGAAAAATGTGTGGTACTGACCCGCGATAGGTGGAAGTTGGTGCAAGCACTCGAATGTAGCCACGAGGAAGCAGACACGCGTATGTTTCTCCACGCAAAGCACACCGCTACCCACTACAAGACGATCATCTTAGTGGCAGATGACACCGACGTTCTGATCATCAGTCTTCATCTCAGCAGAACCATCGATAGTCAGCTCTTCATCAGACGAGGAACAAAGGTTCGAGTCAGAATGATCGACGTTGGAAAGTTGGCTGCGGTATTGGGGTCTGGAGTTTGCAGTGCATTGCCAGGGCTTCATGCATGGAGCGGGTGTGACACTGTGAGTGCTCTGGCTAGCCAAGGAAAGATAAAGGCTTTGAAGCTTGTGCAAGCGAATGAGCTGTATCTTCAAGCATTCACAGATCTGGGATCTTCGTGGAATGTACCAACAGACGTCTTCAATAGCATTCAGGCCTTCACGTGTCAGCTGTACGCCAAGAACACGAAGATCGTCGGTGTTAATTCGCTCCGTTATCACATGTTCTGTGCAAAGAAGGGCCAGATCGAATCTGGACAATTGCCGCCTTGTGAAGACTCCTTGATGCAGCATACGCTTAGGGCCAACTATCAGGCGGCTATCTGGCGACGCAGCCTTGAAAACCTACCAGACGTCCCAACACCATCAGCAGGACATGGTTGGGAACTCGATGATGGCGGTTCGCTCACAATCCGATGGATGGCGGGTCGACCAGCTCCAGATGTCGTCTTGAATCTCATCTCATGCACATGCAGAAGGACGTGTCGACCGTCAGATTGCCCCTGCATACTGAATGGGTTGAAGTGCACTGTTGTGTGTAAGCTGCAGGGATGCTCCAACATGGTGCAGGATGATGCTATCGTGGCTCAGGATGCCAATGACTCTGATGGCGACTCTGATGATTAACTTTGTGTGCACTGTATATTGTATAGCATATGTTGTTCTCTATTATAATGCAGGCCAAATTGCCTGAAAATCTTTATAGACAGATAAACGGTTTAGCAAAATGTATAATTTGGAAGATCATACCGGTGTTATTTGACTAAAACATGACATGTTCAATGATACCTCCGCTTGCTTATTAGGAATATACATCGTATGGTGTTAAAATCAGCTCCATACGTCTTTCCAAACTCTAGTAATGAATAATTAATATAATTGGCGGCCATTTTGAAATCCAAGATGGCCACCAAAGTGCAGATTTCCTATGTAACAATTTCCGCCTGCTTATTAGATATCGTATGGTGTTAAAATCCTCTCCGTACGACATTCCTAACTTGCGTTATCGTCAGAATAGCTAATGCCAGCGGCGGCCTAAGTCATTTTATGCCTCTTTACATTTATTTGTTGTAAACTCGTGGTGGATGATATGTTTTAGTTTTTGAGTTATTTTTATAGACAGATAAACGGTGTAGCACAATGCATAATTTGGAAAATCATACCAGTGTTGTTTCACTAAAAAAAGTACAAGTCTAATAATAAAATATTGAAAAATATATGATTTTTTTTCGATAATTGATTTTTATAATAATTAATCTAAAACAAAATGCTTCATATTATTTTTTATTTAGACGGTACACATCGGACGTATATTTAGTCGTCAACCGCACATCGATAGCTAGTATAGAAGTCCAGATACACGTGCAACAATGTACCCCACCAAATGGGCATTTTCGAGCTGGGTGGTTTCAAAGATGGCGTCCATCCGGGCACTAATCTACCATTCTCAGATGTCCATCACACCTTTTCTGACACTTGAGACATTGGTCTAATGGAAAATCATAATGAGAATTACTCCCCCCGCCGGAGCATTACTTTTGGTCTGGCTCAAGGACTATTCTGGGAGAATGTCCTGTGGACAGATGAGACCAAATTAGAGCTTTTTGGTGGAGCACATCATCTCTATGTTTACATAAAACAAAATGAAGCCTTCAAAGAGAAGAACACCTTCTCTACAGTCAAACATGAAGGAGGTTCCGTGATGTTTTTGGGTTGCTGTGCTGCCTGTGGCACTGGGTGCCTTGAATGTGTGCATGGCATCATTAAATCAGGAGATTACCAAGGGATTTTAGAGTGCAATGTTCAATCCAGTGTCAGAAAGCTGGGTCTCCGTCGAAGGTCATGGGTCTTGCAGCAGGACAATGACCCCAAACACACTTCAAAAAGCACCCAGGAATGGTTCAAGACCAAACACTGGACTGTTCTGAAGTGGCCAGCAATGAGCACAGATCTAAATCCCATTGACCACCTGTGGGGAGATCTGAAAACAGTAGTTGGAAGAAGGCACCCTTCAAATCTGGGAAAACTGGAGCAGCTTTGACAAAAAGAGTGGGCCAAACTGCCAGTAGCGAGGTATAGAAAAGCTCATTCATGGCTATAGGAAGTGCTTGACTGCAGTTATTTTGTCCAAAGGTGTGCTACCAATTATTAAGTCTTGGGTGTCAATAATTTTGTCAATGCCATTTCTTTTTATTTTCTGATTTAAAAGGATATATTAAGTTCTGAATCTTAAACAAAGGTTCTGTAATATTAACAATGAAATAAAGAATTGTGGAGACCAAATCCTTTTGTCAATTTCAACTTATTTTTAGAGAAAATTGTGAGTTATTTGAAAAAAGTGCAAGGGTGCCAATATTTTTGGCCACGACTGCAGATAATAGGTTTAAGGTGTCCTGTCTCAATCTGTTCGCCCCTGTGAACTGGACAAGGAACTCGATAGGAGATCGTGCTAGACTGTGTGCTCTGCAGACTACGAGGTGGAGGGGTCCGACATGATCCTGATCATCTGACATGATCCTGCAGACCTGATCATCAATTAGATCAAAGAAACAAGGGAATTCAACCTTTCTCAGATATCTGCATGGACGTGTAGGATTTGTCCATATTTGATATGACATCCAATTATCAGCACGCAGGACAGTGATTGATGTGCTGCATCAGTGACCGAGTCAATATTTGGAGTACCTGTTGCATTCCAGCATGTGGAAGAAAGCGAATGGTCTGCATTCCCTCCCAGACTATAACTTAGTCCCTCCCCATCCATTGACAATGGGAAAAGGGTGAGGGGAGATAAAAGCGTGCTTTCCTCGCAGGGAACCTGGCGTCTTGGTGTCTTTTGAATCTCATATTGAGCTCTCCCATGTAGCACCTGGAATGCTCAATGGTTCCCTTCTGTCCATCAGGGGACCCTCATGGTTGAAAGCTCAAGTCCTACTGCAACTTGTTCTCCATCCTCTGCCTTTCCCCCTCTCTTGCCTGGTTGAGTGATTGAATTTATATGTAGTAGCATTCCATAGGTGGTGTAGTTTATTTAATGTCAATTTTCTTGTATAACCCGTTTTTAGTTCACCTGGAACGAAGTTCAGGGGAGCTTATGTGCTGGCGCGTTGTCCTTCCATCAGTCCATAAACACTTGAAACTTCTCCGAAACCGCTCATGGGACTGCGACCAAATTTGGCACAAATTATATTTGTTGTATTGTGACGAAAGTTTGTTCATGGGATTTAAAAAAAGAATCGGGGTCTAAGGGGGTTTACCGGGGTCAAAGTGGATCCAGGTTTGACCCCCAAAAATAGGAATTTGCTTTTTCCTCTGAAACTACACACTATTTCGATGAAACTTGACCACAACCTTCATCACTCGAGATGTACCTAAGTTTGCTCACGGCACAAATAAAATCAAAGTCTCAGGGAGTCTATGGGGGGGTCAAAGTGGGTCCAGGTTTGACCCCCCAAAATAGGTATTTGTTTTCTTTTCTGAAACTACACACACAATTTTGATGAAACTTCACCACAACCTTCACCACCCATGCTGTACCAAAGTTTGTTCACGGCATTAAAAAAAAACTGCCCCTTTTGTGGTCTACGGGGCGTAGGGGGTGGAGGGGGGGGGGGGGATTGCCCACCAAAATAGGTATTTGCTTTCTTCTTAGAAACTAAACACACAATATCGATGAAACTTAACCACAACTTCCACCACCCATGATGTACAAAAGTTTGTTCATGGCATTTAAAAAATCTGCCCCTTTGGGGGGTTCTACTGGGGGTTGCCTCCAAAATAGGTATTTGCTTTCTTCTCTGAAACTACACACGATTTCTATGAAACTTGACCACAACCTTCACCACCCGTGATGTACCAATGTTTGCTCAAAGCATTAGAAAAATTGGGGTCTTAGGAAGTATATGGGTTGGGGGAGGGGAGGGTTGCCCCCCAAACTAGGTATTTTTTTGTTTGTTTGTTTAAAGTCTTATGATAATGTTAGTATGATTCTACATGCTGCCCTGTCTTCAAGCAACCATTGAAATTGGTTTGAAATACCCTAAGTCGGTGCAGTATACTGTTTATTCTACCAGGTGAGCACCAGGGGTGTTGCCCCTATGTTTGTGTTCTGGCTTTTCATACAACAGCATCTTGGGTTTATAACTTGCATATTCCTTGAGCGATGGTGTGGGTATGGCGTTACTGCAAATTTACTGCGCTGATGTTTGGGCCAAATTTAAATCCGTGGAGGATTCAAGTAATCCTGATTTATAGTGGTATTAGACCCATGAGAGATATTGACCTCCGTTAACCCTTCGATGTGGTACTGTGTGAAAGTGATAGTGCATCTATATTTGAAGTTTATGCTTCACCATGGTCAATAATTGCTTCATTATGGCTGTGCCCTTTCAGATGGTTATCAGCCATGTGCCAATATCTAGCCATTCTGGGAATTTGGCCAGGATACCAATACGTTGGGACAAAAGGATGAATTAGCAGGAGCAATACCTGAGGAGAGGAAGTGGAAGAGAAGCTGCTAACCAACCTATCAGCAATGAGAACGAACAGCAGGCCATGCTTCTGCTCTTTGTGGGAGATACTTTCATGATTGCTTTTATAGGCATCACGCCAACAGTTAAGATGGTAACCTAGCAATATAAGTGACCAAAGAACATCTCGATTCAAAGTGGCTTGCCAGAATAAACTGAACGCACCCAAAACGATACTTCACCCACCAGTCACCACTGTGAAAGAAAAACTCAGCATACATTCTAGCCTTTTTCCATGTAGTTTCCAGCAAGTGTCAATACTTTCCCAAGTCGTGAACCTCCGCATGTCACTGCATAGAACTTAACTTATTGGATGTGAAACATTTAAAAAAGCAAAATAATTTTGATGCTTTCATACATTAATTTTGATTTTGATTTTTGATTTTAATTAAAATTTTAAATTTTTATTTTTTAATTTTGATTAATTTTTGATTATAGCCTGGTGTTGGCTTAGCGGTTAGGGCGCTAGCTTGGGATCCTAGGATCCTGAGTTCGAATCCCGGTCGATTGCTGAATTAACACCAGGGTGGTTGACTCAGCCTGTCATCCTTCCGAGGTCGGCAAATTGAGTACCAGCTTGCTGGGATGAATGATCATGGTGTGTACCACATTAGAATAGGTACACCGTATCCCTGCGCATCGTAAGAGGCGACTAAGGGTTGGCATCAGGAAGGGCATCCGGCCATAAAAACATTGCCTCAAACAGGGCCCCATGAGGTCATGGGGCCTGCAAGGCCAACCCCCACTCTAGCGGGGAAAATGGCCTTAAAACGATCATTCATACATTAATTTTGATGTATGAAAAGTGGCACCATCTATCTTGCAGTTTATGTTGCAAATTGAGTGATATCTTGGATTAATGGAAAGAGGCTGTTTTTCAGAAGAGAGAATCTCCTTGAGAATAAAGGCAATTCTTGTTGAACACGAAATTGGTCTTTTCAGCATACCAAACAGCTGCCCAGACCATCATGCCCTCCCTAGTGTTTAACATTTGCTATAAATAATCTCTGGATCAAATGTTTTAGAATGCCTAATCCGTGCCAATGCGTGTCCACTGGATAAGAAATATTGCAATCTGGATTCATCCGAAAACATAACAGACCACCAAAATAGCAAATCCTTGCTCTAACTCCTGTGTCGACATTCATACATTTGACATGAGCAGGAGTTCCCTTTGAGCCATTTACTTGCACAGCAAACTTTAAGAAGATGCCATGTGATGTCGTTTGCTGGTTTAAATGGTGCATAGAACGAGCAATGTCAGCATAGATTTTACATGGATCATTATAGACTTTGCTGATCATTCTTCAATGGGTCTATTGTTGACAACTTTTCGAAGATTCTTTTAATCGACCAGTAAAGCTAAGTAAAGCATGGAAAACAAGCAAAACAAGAAGGGCACTCTGTAGAGCACATACCTCCACCACCAGGATGACCAGTTTATGTTCTGTATCTCACTGATGGGCCAGACCTGCATCTGGGCCATGCAAAATTTGGTGGACAGTTTGGGTGTGTGACAAGGACGAATTGATCCAGATACGAGAATTTTTTTAAAGTGGTTCTTTGCCATTGAGTGTAAGGGCCAAAAATGATATATAGCATGAGATTTGAAAAGGTTATGGACAAGTTATGACAAATGTTGGCAAATGAGTTGGGTAGTTGACGAGAACAAGCTGATTAGGTTTTGGTGTGTGGCAAGGCCAAATTTAAATTCCTGGAGGATTAAATTAATCCTGATTTATAGTGGTATTAGACCCAGCTGAAATATGGACCGACATTAACCCTTCAAGATGGTATTGAGTGAAAGTGATAGTTCAGCCTCCTTTGAATTTTATGCTTCACCATGGTCGGTAACTTGTAGTTGACTTGTAGTTGTCTAAAAAGAATCTCCCACTTAACATGCACTGGTGTTCATGACATTCTAAAAAAAATAGCCTCGAGTGGGATGACGGTCATCTCTTGAGGTTGTAGTTCAGACCTTTGCAGATTTTGGGGGGGGATGGGAGGGGGGAGGCTGGAGCACCCCTAACCCTCCTGGGAATCCCCCTGATATCATATTTTAAAAAAATCTAAGACTGAGCGATCCTGCAGATCATCAACTAGAAGGGTTGCATCGGGTTTCAAAGCAATCAGTTGGTAAATAAGGGATCAAAACTTTGGGGGGTTCCCGATCCCCCGCCCCCTCCCTGGCAGCGCCCGTGATCCGGAATTCAAAAATCGAAACCTGAGTGATTGTGTGGGCTTCTATCTTGTATTCATGTATCAAGTTTCAGAACAATCTGCCAGGTGATAAGGGAGGAGTAGGAAAAATAGCAAAAAAGTTAACGGACGAAGGACAGACGACGATGACCGGACAGACATCCAGGAATCATGACCCATTTTACAAGTTAATCAATTCAAGAATCAAGATGAGATGACCTAATGAAGAGGTAGAACAATAAAATAACAAACCCTCAAGATAACATCAACACCCTCCAAGACAAGAAGCGAAGGCAGAGAAAACTCAATTTAATTTCTGAACCTTCCAATTTGTTATTCACATAGCCAAAACAGCAGACAAGGTTTCATGTCCTCTTAATTTGCCAACAAATATTCAATAAATGTGAATGAACAACGGTTAATGATAATAAAAAATACAGGCATGGTTTTTAATCCTCTGCATCCTCTGTAGAACTTAACACACACTTCCAAAACACTGCGGCTCAATATTCATTGGTCAAGTCGCTATCAGAGAACATGCCCTTCTTAATTACATACCAAGCATTGACCTATCTATCCCCACCCTGGCCACATTTCCCTAGCTTTGGGCACATTTAAACGAAAAAAACTGTGAGCTGGTATTATTCACACTTTAGCAATAGTAATACACGGCTTTCAAAATGACGTAATCTGCCCCAGAGGCTTTCTGATCAACTCAGCCAAAACATTGATATCTTGCAGCCTGTCTTGCAAAACCTCCTGCCGATTGGGCCTGTGCATGGCCTGTGGATGGCCTGTGGATGGGCACCTTCTATCCAATCTCCCTGATCATCCCTGTCAGTCAGTGGACTTTGAATCTTGTGGGATTACCTCGTATGAATATGGCAGTCTTGGCGATTTATTTAATGAAATCTGCAATTGGAAAGACAATGCTGTCATTCCCACCATTCAGGCAGACCTCCCCGAGGGAAACAACGTATCTGGTCTGCATGCTTCTTATCACCGATGTGAAGGTCATATCTGGGGCTTGTGAATGCATAGAGAAAGTTAATAATTATATTGTTATTAATTGTGTTTGGGAGGAAAATGGGGATGGGGAGTGGGAGCTGTATGGGCATTATAAATATATATTCTTGTTTGGTTCTGAGGCCAAAAGATAAATTATACTAGATTTTGCATCTATTGGTAAAAGGAGAAGTGTGTGTTTGTGTGTGTGTGTGCATGTGCTCTCCACTGCCGTGTTATCCAAGACTTGTACGAACAGGAAATGGTACGACCTCGACACCTCATCCACTGATATTTTTCGTATTTCCTATATTTCTGAGTCTGATTTGCATTCAAGACAAGAACAATTATGGTTAACCACTTTGAAATTGCACTCGTTCATCTAAATGCTGAAAATTGTCTTTAAAAGCCCATTTCATTTACAGAATTTGCATCAGCAAAGGCATGTTAAAAATGCCCGGCAAGTATAACCGGGAAAGTGCACCTTTTGGTCCATCACTGAAAACGCACACACGGCGATTGAGCAAAAGGTCTCGTTCGCATTCATACGTCATTTTGAAAGACCGGTATTGATCTAGCCCAATATCTTGTTCAATCTCACATGTTACACTACATCTCCAATTTAAATGTCCAACAAGTAAAACTAGAAGGGCACTCTGTAGAGCACAAAACTCCACCACCATCCCTTACTGAACAATAGAAGCACATATTCTCAGTATATTTCTTGCCAAAAAAAACCCCCCCAAAAAGAACAGCTCTGCAGTTTCTATATGAAGTGCATTTGCTCAAGGAAAAGAGAAGACCAAGGTAGTGATAGTTTTATATGTAATGCACAAATTAACTGTTAATAAAATGGGTGATTACACTATTTCGGGGAGGGGGTGGGGATTCTGTTTGCATTCTTGGAGCAAATCACTGACTGTTACAATAGAAGGGTTTTGAGATGACGCAGCCCAAGAGGCAAGCCAAGAGAGATAGCAATTCCTACAAACAAGCGATGATCAATATGAAAAGGTGAACGCCGTTTTTCACTAGTTAAATTCAGTGAGTATCACCACGTTTGTTTTTTATACTTTATTTTTGATTATTATTATCTCCGCAACCGAAGGTGGACGGACGTTATGTTTCCGAGTGTCATGTCTGTTTGTGAACAAGATATCAAAAAGCTGTGGACAGATTCGGATGAAATTTGGTGGACAGGTTGGGTATGTGACAAGGACGAAATTATTTAATTTTGGTGAAAATCCAGATCTGGACAAGGATACTAGAATTTTAAAGTGATTCTTCACCTTGGTGTTGGCTTAGCGGTTAGGGTGCCGGCTTGGGATCCTAGGATCCTGGGTTCGAATCCCGGTCGATCGCTGAATTAACGCCAGGGGGGGTTGACTCAGCCTGTCATCCTTCCGAGGTCGGCAAATTGAGTACCAGCTTGCTGGGATGAATGATCACGGTAAGTACCCCGATTTAGAATAGGTACACCGTATCCCTGCGCATCGTAAGAGCGTGACCAAGGGTTGGCGTCAGGAAGGGCATCCGGCCATAAAAACATTGCCTCAAACAGGGAACCATGCTAGTCATGGGGCCCGCAAGGCTAACCCCCGCTCTAGCGGGGAAAAATGGCCTTAAAACGATCATTCATTCATATTTTCTTCACCATTGAGAGATGGAGACATAAACGATATATAGCATGATATACCAAAAAGTTGTGGACAAGTCATGACAAAACTTGGTGGATGAACTGGTTAGGTTACAAGAACAAGCCAATTAGATTTTGGTTCAGGTCCGAATCCAGATCCAGCCTATCAGTGGGATACAAAACTTTAAATGTTCAACTTGGCGGAGGCTCTACCGAGTATCATTCTGGTTATTATAATTATTAAATTAGTTCCTCCTTTGGGTTATTATAATTCAATTAGTTACTGCATGGAGATGGTGAGCTATCACCGGCACCATTAACAAATTACAAATTTATGCCCCAGCTACATTGCCGAACGTCAGGCCTGGCCTGTCGGTTCGTGAAAGACTTGGACCAATGTTTCCCTGGGCCACCCCACAAGAACGTGGTGGGAATAATTGTGGCCGTCAAAGAATGCGTTACTCCTTTACTTCAACACATCGTAAAACAAGTAGGTGCTCCTGCAAGTAACCTCGTAGTGATACCTGAGCCCCTACACTTAGACTTAGAGGCAGAGCAGGTCTAAATACGCCGAGGTCGACAATCTAAAACAAAAGGGCGAGTTCAAATAAATAAATGTATCATCGATTTGTCAAAACGCAACAAGGAAGAATAATTATCGTCTAACTTCAAACGCATAACGTGATTTAAACGCGTCCCCTGACGAATTCGAATATCGACGGGAGAGTGATCAATGTACCTAACCTTGAGAGGAGGAAGAAGAAGACGACGACGACCAGGAGAGTGATCAATGTAACTAACCTTCAGAAGAAGAATATCGGTAGTTTGAGGCGATGAAGGCATCATAAACTACTCCATGCATAACTTATTCGCAATAAACCGATAAAATGACATGTTATTACACATGTTTACCGGACACAAGTCCAGAAGCTCGTCTTAAGTTATTTATTTCAACAACAACTGCAGAACGTAATGAGCGACCACAAAGAAAAAACACGCACACAAAAATCGGTGAGGAATAAAACCAGATTGAGGAGCGAGGCCATCCCGCGTGAAAGGGATTCATTCGTTACTCGGAAGCCAAACAGACTACGGTCTCGACTTAAGATGTAAGCGGAAACCGTCATCGAAACGCCGGACGAGTGACTATTCGACACCGTAGGCCTGGGCCTACACCAGGAGCTTGTCAGGGGATTACGACGCCAAACGGCAAAACCGGATAAAAATCGAAACGCATGAACAGAGCTTTTGGACACAAGTTCATCGAATTGGTAAACTGACCGGCTTGGCGTAACAGCAGCCACCGAGTGGAGGGACAGGGAAGACCAGAGCAGCGATTGAGTCAATCCGCCATTTCTATCCGCGGGGCGCGGCTATTACTATTAGAAGAGCAGGGGGCGCTTTCACTCTCCCGCTTACCCTGCTTACCTCACACAACACGACATTTAAACTGCGCTTTACCGCATCATTCGTACCCTGCATCATCATCGATCGTTGCTTTTGTTTCTCGTGTTTTTATCGGTGCGATTTAAATCTTGTTGGTTGTATTATGATTCCGCCCGTTTTCATTGTCCCTTTTTAACGTCGCTTTTCTCCCTTCCTGCTTCTCAAAGGATTTCCTTCTCTTTTGACTTTTCCTAACCCGTCTCGGCCCCCACGACGTCCTTTCGCTCTCTGTTGACCGTGCTCAAGGTCTGCTGGAGCGACAACGCTTTGAGTTTCACGAACAGGTAACACCAAAGGAATGCATGTTCGAGGGTCTGCCTGACTGTGTTTGCTGAATTCATTTTTGCTCCGAGAGTTCAAGATTGCGCATGAACGATGTGTGAGGTTAAAGTTCAATGGTGGATGAGGCTTTGATTTGAAAACTATAAACCCTTTAACGAGAGTAACTGTGTACCTGATGCTTCATTGTACTTTGATTGAATACAGTCTAGCCTCTTGTATTATAATCTCCATTTGGTTGGATTGATTCATTCCCTTATATAGTATATTATACCCTTCATTCCCCTATATAGTACCCTATATAGTACCCTATATGGTATAGTACCCTTCATTCCCCTATATAGTCCCCTATATTGTACCCTATATAGTTTAGTAATCTTCATTCCCCTATATCTTCATTCCCCTATATAGTACCCTATATAATATAGTACCCTTCATTCCCCTATATAGTATATTGGAAGTATAGTATCCTTCAGTCCCCTATATAGTCCCCTATATTGTACCCTATATAGTGTAGTAATCTTCATTCCCCTATATAGTACCCTATATAATATAGTACCCTTCATTCCCCTATATAGTACCCTATATAGTATATTGGAAGTATAGTACCCTTCAGTCCCCTATATAGTCCCATATATAGTACCCTATATAGTTTAGTAATCTTCATTCCCCTATATCTTCATTCCCCTATATAGTACCCTATATAATATAGTACCCTTCATTCCCCTATATAGTACCCTATATAGTATATTGGAAGTATAGTACCCTTCAGTCCCCTATATAGTCCCATATATAGTACCCTATATAGTTTAGTAATCTTCATTCCCCTATACATTTATTCCCCTATATAGTACCCTATATAATATAGTACCCTTCATTCCCCTATATAGTGTAGTACTCTTCATTCCCCTATATAGTACCCTATATAATATAGTACTCCATTCCCCTATATAGTACCCTATATAGTACATTGTACCCTTCATTCTCCGATGTAGTATTGTACCCTTCATTCCCCTATATAATACCCGATATAGTATAGTACCCTTCATTCCCCTATATAGTCCCCTTTATAGTATATTGTACCCTTCATTCCCCTATGTAGTATTGTACCCTTCATTCCCCTATATAATACCATACATTCCCCTATATAATACCCTATATAGTAATAGTATGGTACCCTTCATTCCCCTATATATTACCCTATATAGTATTGTTCCCTTCATGACCCTATATAGTACCCTATATAGTATAGTAATCTTCATTCCGCTATATAGTACCCTATATGTTATAGTACCCTGCATTCTCCCTCTATAGTACCCTATATAGTATAGTACCCTTTATTCCCCGATAAGACGATTGATCTCGTACCCTTTACAGGAATTCAGGAATGTAAAGCAGCTCTTTGGTAAAGGGAACACACTGGGTGGTTTGCCAGTGCTGCCCCAGCAGCACCGGCGGAGTCCAGGGGGGTGGGGGGGCAGGGTGGCAATTCCCCCACGTTAATTTTTTTCAGTAGTTTACAATTAAGATTTAAAACATCCTGTATTTAATAGTGAGTAACAATAACGAGCGTAAACTGTATTTGTGATTTCACGCACACTGTAACTGCACTAACAAACGATAATTTTGGAAGGCAGACCTAGCTACCCATTATTAATATTAAGTCTTTGCCCCCCCCCCCCCTGCCCACCTTAAATGGAGAAGTCAGACTACAGCTATGCCAGCAGGAGTAGTCAGGGCAGGAATCTGTAATTTGTTCAGGATGCCGGCGATAGCTCACCAACTCTATGCAAAACACACCATGAGATCTTTAACGTCCACCAACTCGTGCTAGCAGATGGAACACTCGGCTTTACTTGCATTGTCTGGGGAGCGATTACAGCTTCAAGACTTCTGGGGTATGTCTGTATCAGCTTTGCACATCGGGATTTGGAGAGTTTCTCACATTCTTCCTTGCAGATTTGCTCAAGCTCTATCAAGTTGGATGCAGAGTGTTGGTGAACAGTAATCTTCAAGTCTTTCCACATATTCTCAATGGGATTCAGGTCAGGGCTTTGGCTGGGCCACTCAAGCATTTTCACATTCTTGTTCTGAAGCCATTCCAGTGTTGCTTTGGCTTTATGCTAGGGGTCATTGCCCTGTTGGAAAGTAAATCTTCGCAGATTAAGGTCTTTTGCACTCTGAAGCGGGTTCTCCTCAAGGATTTGTCTGTATTTCGCTCCATTCATTGTTCCCTTTATCCTTACAAGTCTGCCCGTCGCTGCCACTGAAAATAATCCCCATAGCATGATGCTGCCACCACCATGCTTCATGATAGGGATGGTGTTAAGATGGGTGATGCGCTTTGTTCGGTTTGCCAGATGTAGCGCTTTGCATTCAGGCCAAAGAGATCATTTTTTGTCTCCTCGGACCACATGATTTTTTGCCTCATGCTCTCAGAGACTTTCACGTGCCTTTTTGCAAACTCCAGGCGTGCTGTCATGTGCCTTTTTCTCAGGAGTGGCTTCCCTCTGGTCACTCTCCCGTAAAGCCTAGATTTGTGAAGTGCTGCAGAGACTGTTTTCCTTCCGGGAGGTTCTCCCACCTAAACCAAGAAACTTTGTAGTTCTATCAGTGGTCATTGGTTCTTGTTCACCTCCCTGACCTTCCTTCTTCAGGTCCTTCTTGCCTGGTTACTTAGTTTGGTTGGTCGGCCAGCTCTTGAATGTGTCACGGTACTTCCATATTCCTTCCATTTTCAGTTGCTCTTGGCAACTTTCAACACTCTAGACATTGTTTTATACCTTCCCAGATCTATGCTTCCTCAATTTATATCTCTAAATTATATGGACAGTTCCTTGGACTGCATGGTAGTGCATGTCAGAGCAGAAACTCTATCAACTGTGGGACCTTATATGAAAAGGTGTCTTTCTTTCTAAATCATGTCCAATCAATTGCAGTGGCCACAGGTGGACTTCAATCAAGTTGTAAAGACATCTCGAGGATGATCAAAGAAAATTGGATGCACCTGAGTTCAATTTGGAGTGTCATAGCAAAGGGGTTGAATACTTACTGACTCAAGACATTTGCACTTTTCATTTTAAATGAATTTGTTAAAAAAATGTCTAAAAAATAAAAACCACTTTGACATTACGGGGTATTTTCTGTAGTTCAGTGACAAAGAAAATCTCAATTTAATCCAATTTAAATTCAGGCTGTAACAACAAAATGTGAAAAAAGTCAAGGGGTGTTAATACTTTCTGAAGGCACTGCATGTACTGCCATTTAAAGTTTGAGGTATTGCCATTACTTTCTCTGAACACTGCACTGTCAGCAAACGAATTGTGTAGAAGTTTCAACATGTGACAGACATCCAGTACAACATGTACCCTTTGCGAGGGGTCTGCTGAATGAGGGAAGGATGGGTCCAAGATCCAATTTTCATATTTGCACTCGGAGAACGCATCATTTTGAAGTGGCACAAGGGTCCATCACACGTCAGAGACATTGCACATACCCATAGGGCCGTTGTGCAACCTGTGGAAGGCTTCAGTGATGCGGTTTGCAAGTTCCTACCAAGCCATGCCATCTATCAAGAAATATGCAAATGTAATTTTTCAAGATTCTTTGACTGATACAGCCATGAACACGAGCACATCTTTGGCAACTAGTGTTGAATCATTATATGTTCTACTGCCGACATCAACGTACCCATTAAATCTTCCATTTGCATACTCTAAATGCTTACAAAGTACCATATCACCGGACACGATAGCACAAACGGTCTCCTTCCCCTTCGTTTTGTTGTCCTTGACCCATGCTTGAAGGGCAGCAAATGCTGTTTTTGTGAAGTTAGGATCTCTTTTTACGCTGCTGTACCACCGCCTAATTTTACGAGGTGAGGAAAGGCCATTTAAATGTCTCTCTCACATAGTCATGCCTTTGCTGAGTAGAACTGCAGGCAGCATCGTGGCAGATGATTTCAGTTCTTGAAGAAAAGCACGAGTGTTTTTTTATTTTTTCACCTTATTCTTGCAATTCTTGTGCGCTGCGCTTGTGTGCTTGTGCGCTGATTCAATGTGCGCTGAGTGGGTTCATCAAAAATGTAGTGGTCTGAGAGGGTCATTAACCAGTGTGGCAGCTACATTCAAATGTAAGGTGTGCACAGAGGGAGCTGCAGATGGAGGAAATGTTGAGTTGGATCTTGGAGACGGCGTGAAGCTGGAAGGTGTGAAAACATTTTGCTACCTCGGAGTCATGCTGAATGGAGAAGGTGGATCAGACTCGGCAACAGTTGCAAGAGTGAGATGTGCACGGAAGAAGTTTCGGGAACTGAGTGGCGTGCTGATGAGGAGGGGAATGTCGTTGAAGCTGAAGGGAAAGGTGTATGCTGCATGTGTGAGAAGTGTTATGATTTATGGGAGCGAGACGTGGGTAATGAACGTAGAGCAGCAACGAAGGCTGGAATGGGTGGAAATGCGAATGGTTCGGTGGATGTGTGGAGTATCGTTGAGAGAGAGGAAGACAAATGATGAATTACGAAAGATGATGGGAATAGAGCCTGTGATTGATGCTATGAAGAGAAACAGGTTGAGATGGTTTGGTCATGTGTTGAGGAAGGATGAAAGTGACTGGTTGAGAAGAGTGATGGAAATGAATGTAGAAGGAAGTAGAGGACGGGGAAGACCAAGAAAGACTTGGCTAAAGATGGTGGAAGAAGAAATGCGGGCAAGGGGGTTAACAAGGAGAGATGCAGAAAATAGGGCAAAATGGAGAAGATTGTCATGGGGACCGCAAGGCTAACCCCCGCTCTCACAGGGAAAATGGCTTTAAAATGCATGTTGTTGTGTTGTTGTTCTTGCAATTCTTGCGTGTTTCTTGTTCTTGCAATTAGGAGTTATCTTCAGGTCTTATTTTCTTGCAAGGAAGCTCCAAGTGAGTCCAAGTTGGTGACATTGTGTTTCAGGCATCCTTATTTCTCCTGCACTCTTTTCAGTTCTTTCCTGCAATTTTCCAACTGCACAGTGACTTCATTAAGCTTACGTTTCAGCTTCCTCAGAGTCTCAATAGTAGCATAGGAGTGGTCTTGTTGGGTACTGCTGTCAGCGGCTGGTGTTTTATCTTGGCAGGAAGACTCACTACTTGTGCTGGAACGCAGGATGTTTTCCTCTCATAGCAGATGTGTTCCTGGCAACTGATGCTTTACGAACTGTAATTTTCTGAAATGGAAAATTGAATATATAAACATTATGAAATAATAATTCTCATTGTTTAGAAAGATTTTTAAGAAAGCACAAAAACATTCAATAATAAATCAGTTGGCCTATTTAATAATCTGTTATGATTACCTTCTGAAAGTGATCAGCAAAGGTAAAAATAGTAGGTGCTGCAGTCGGCCTGAGGTGAACATTCTGACCAGTTCTTTCGCAGCAGTCTTCGGTGAAGTGGTTGTAGCAAAGATGAGACCTTTTTGTAGGTGTCCAGCTGTCCCTCTTCATGCTGATCACCCATTTTCTCAATCTCTCTGGATCACAGTTCAGAAACCTTTCGGTAATAAAAATAAATAATATTCAGTGGGCCTAAGCTTGTGAACAAGAACATGAAGTTACAGTAACAAAGTGCTCACCAAGTACTAGGCCATGCTTCTCCAATTTAATAAACCATTCTAGTATTAACGAACGGCACTCAGTAGAGAGCATATCTCCGCCTGGTGAACAGTTTACGTTTTGTATCTCGGAGTAGACCAGAAAATCACAATACAGAATCGTATTTAATCAAAATCAATCACAGGAATCACCATAGATCCAGTCTTTCATACCCTGATCTACCCCTCGTTTTTGGCCATATCACTCAATGATGAAGAATCACTTAAAAAAATTATATTGGCTGGATCCAGATCCGGATCTTCACCAAAATTGAATGGATTCTTCCTTGTCACACACACAACCTGTCCACCAAGTTTCGTACAACTCCGTCCATAACGTTTTGAGATATCCTACTATAATATGTTGGTTTTACCCCTATCTCTCAATGGTGAATAATCACTTAAAAAATTAAATAATTCTCATATCCGAATCCATATTCAGATCTTCACCAAAATCGAATCGATGTGTCCTTGTCAGACACCAAACCGGTCCACCAAGTTTCGTCCAAATCCGTCCACAGTATTTTGAGATATCCTGCTAAGTATCGTTTTTGGCCCTATCTCCCAGTGGTGAAGAATCACTTTAAAGATTCTAGTAGCCGGATCCGGGTCTGCACCAAAATCTAATCATTTCGTCCTCGTCACATACGTTACATCTCTGCCAAATTTCGTCTGAATCCGTCCACAACTTTTTGAGATATTTTGTTCACAAACGAACAGACAGACAGACAGACAAACAGACAGGGGAGAAAACATAACCTCCATCCACCTTTGGTGGCGCAGATAATTGTATATTTGTCTTCTGTCCCTTCAGCTGACAGTTTTATTAAGTTTTCAGTGACACACACAGATGAAGTGTTTGCAGCCTTACTGATGGAAAGTCACTGCTCCCTCTATTCATTCGCGTTCATTACGATTTGTCCACCCATAGGCGGCACACAACGACATTTTGCTTTAAAGTGGAGTATTGTTTGCAATCCAATCAGCATGAAATCAGAATATTGGTAAAACCAGTGAAATCCAACAGGTCATAGACAGCTTTCCACTTGCATTCGCACCTTCCGTGCGTGTATTGGGGGAAACAATATGGCCGCCAGTGCATTTCCGACAGCGTCATGATAAATAGGCGAATCAGCGTTGAACCTCCAATCCAGTTAGTATAGAGATCAGTGGTGCCAAAGGGTCATAATTCACCAGAGCGGTTCTGCAACCAGATATGCCTGGAACAGTCACCTCTCCCTCTAATTGCTATTCCCAGCTCTCACTCCCCATGTCCTGCTCTCAATATCCTCTCACCGGGCCCGAATAATCTTTTCTATCCCCTTATAACTCTTCCTCTCCCATTTTACTTTATTTCCTGCCCTTGCAGTTTTTTAACTCCCCATGCTGGCTGATAGCAATATAATTCATGATCATCAGTGGTTACTTATTGTTTTGTCTTTTGTGCAGTTTACTTTATATTCTCATGCACTTGTTAAAAAAATATTCTCTTTATAATAAAGTTGGTGTTACTCAGCCACCTCCATGGTGTAATTCACCTTTAAATTAAAGCATTTGGGGGATTATGTGAACTAGTATTCACTGACGGGAACAGCCATCTGAGCTCACAATTATAAGAGTTCCGCCCTCAAGCATTTCCAGAGGTGTGAGGCAATATGATGTAATATAGCTTTTGTAAGTCTAATATATATATATGTATATACTGTATATGTTTTGCCTCATTGGATTCGAGCAAATCCTTTATCCAAGTATTGAAGTATTGAGTCTTGGCCGATAAAGATATAGTGAATGTAGTGGAATTCATCTTTGAGAATTGCACTCAACTTTAACATCACTTGTCACGTGTATCGTGGTCATACTCGTACCTCGGCTCAATATTCTCTAACTTTACTCCCATCACGCCACCACAATGCGTGACACCCACCCATGTAATGCAGTCTCTCCTAAGACCTTAAAAATCACCAAACGATGATGTATCGATATTTTCACTTAAAATACTTCATCATGAAATTTCAGGACACTCACTGTATTTGATTTTTTTTTTTCTGTGTTGCCTTTCAGTAAAAGATTTGTGGAGATTTGCGTCTTTAATCTCCGGTGCTTCCATTGGATGTTGTGATGGATTTGTTGTTCTGGACAGCTGTCGTGGCCGTTGCGGCTTTCCTCATCCAGATTTTCCGTTTAATCCGAGCTGATGGTGACCTTTCACTCATGTGGGCCGAGGCTTTTGGAGCTTCTCCAGGTTTGCAGATGAGAGTTGTCCTGTTTGGCTATCTTTTCTGAGTACATAGCTCATGATGCTGTTCATCTGCTATCTAAAGTGCAAAGTCGCTAAATTGCAGGTAAACTGTTATTTTGTCTATTATATCGGTCATATTTCATGTGAAAGTACATTGATGCGTCGATGTCCTCATCCTGCATGTGATACATGTACATTGTACAAGCTCCTTCATGAGAATTGCAGTAAGTAAAAAAGACATTTAACAGGAATGAGGTGGTGTTGTCTTCCTGTCTGTCCTTTGTCAGAATACCGTGGTGCAATCAGCAACTTTGGAACTATTCTGTGGCTTTCCCTCTTTTTTTTTTTTCTTTTTTTTTTGTATACTGAATCGAGGCTCGTGAAAGAGCTAACATTTACTTCACAAACAAATCAACCAGACAAACAAAATACCCAAAAAGAGGGAGCAGAAGACAAGATGGGGAGAGAAGGGGAAGCACACAAACACAACATCCGAGAGCAGGGAGATGTGTGGAAGGGAGAGGGCCCGGGGGGAGGAGGCATGGGAAGGGGGGGGGGGAGGGAGAAGTATAAAACACAAGGACACCAAGGACTTCCTGGACAGAAGTTGGTATTTCAAAAAAGTGGAATTGGGGTGAAATTAGCGGGGGTAGAAAAGATCAAGGTTTTGGATGGGGGAAGATAAGAGATGGTGGTGAACAGCTGTTTTAAAGAATTGAAGGGTGGAGTGGGACTCCCCTCCGTATATGTTCCGTGCATTTCCGCTCCATTTACTGATGCAGTAGGTTGTTATTTGCCTGTCTGCACTTGCCACACTGTTCTCCTCCTTCATCCTAATCCTCCTCCCTCTTCCAAGGAAAATTGATTGATTTAATCCATCGTGCCGTTGAATTAACACCAGGTGGGCCGACTCAGCCTGTCATCCTTCCGAGGGCGGCAAAATGAGTACCAGCTTGCTGGTAAGGGGGCATTGCATCAGCGGCACAGCCGCTGCCCCCAGAAAACGATGCAGCCAAGCAGCCATCGGCTGCATACAAATAAATAAACTATCATTACACCACCAATTCTGGTCAGTGTCAAACTGTCAACTGTCATAAGTCTGGTAAATATCAAGCACAGACAGGCAACTTGGAAAATCG
The DNA here is from genome assembly GCF_964187855.1 of Myxine glutinosa. Lineage (NCBI taxonomy): Eukaryota > Metazoa > Chordata > Myxini > Myxiniformes > Myxinidae > Myxine > Myxine glutinosa. The sequence goes on along the minus strand of NC_136271.1, from coordinate 134,193,565 downwards.
AATTGAGAACAAGGATGAAATGTCATAATAGTACTTTTAAAAGTTGCAAAGTTTATTTGTTTACAGCAGTTACGTTTTTGAGGACTTGCTACCATAGAACTGTGTGTGTGTTTAACTTCCTGAAATACAAAGTCCTCCTTTCTTTTCTATCCAGCCTCAGCTCTGCAAGGAAAAGTTGTATGGTTGACAGGGGCATCAGGAGGTATTGGAGAGCAACTTGCTTATCAGCTGGCTGAATGTGGCTGCCGTCTGGTGTTGTCGTCTCGCAAGGAGGATGAGCTAGAGAGAGTCAAGAAGACCTGTTTGGGTACTTGCTTGCAATGCACGTGTCATTGACATGTCTGAAAAGGTTTCTGTCCTGTTTTTTTGTCTTTCCTCATGAGTGGTTACTCTAACCACCTCACCCACTCGATTGACTGGACGAACTGAAATTTTGGATATGCAGTATTTAAGAAATAAGAAAGCCACCCATAATGATCCAGATTGATTGGAGGAAATTCCTTTAGTACCTTTTGAAAAGAGTAGGTCATTGTGTATCTATAACCTGGCTGAATTATATATTCCCACCCTAAGGCATTTGGATACTGTATCAACAGCATAGCCACCCTAAGGTACCTCCGGTAATGATGCAATGAGCAGGATAAATTTGTAACTAAATCCCAAACAAACATGCATTTGTTCGATATATTTGAGGAAATATTTGACTTGTCTTGTCAACTCATAGCAGTTGTCTCAAATTACGTGTTTGTGCCATTTACCCCTTCCTCATGGAGGTTTGTAATATTTGTCTGTACAGATCCTTCTATCTCAAGATTTATTTCTGTCTTGTTTTTATTAATTTAATCTTTTGTAGCTGCCATTTCTCTGTTTCTACCTATTAATAATATAATCTCTCACCATTTGCTTTCATGCCATTTTGTTTTGCATGGAAGAACGAAGCAATCTCTCCAGTGCGGATGTCTTGGTTATACCCCTTGATCTCCTGGATGTTGACTCTCACAAAGAGTGCCTTCAGTCCGTGCTTCGTCACTTTGGCAAGGTAAGTTGAAATATTCCTAGCACATGCTGTATATGTGAACACCTGAGGGTAACTCCAGGAGAAAGTGCTGATAGCATCGGAAAAGGTCATTCAACACAACCATCTCGCATGTCACAATACACACTAACTGGTAAAGCATGGTTGATAAATGTACTACTGCCATATGTGGTAAACTGTACACAAGAAAGTAGACTACATCCAACATGGTTACAGGAAGTGTCAGAAGTGATGTCTGTCTTGTTGGGTCACAAGTGTCTTTAAAGGGATTGTGCAGCCCCTGAGACGGTCTTGTTAATGAATCGGGTACTGTTTCCTAAACACATTTCCAAAAAATAAATTTTCGGCTTCCCCGTTGTGATGAAATCCGTCCTTTTCTGAAGCAGAATTGTATCATTTCTGAAAGTAAATCTCCACATCCAGCATTTCACGACTGCCCACTTGTGATCGAGAATATTAAACCGTGTCTTGGTCCCAAATGAATTACGCTTAGTCATGTAATCGACCACTTGGAGGCGAGGTGGAATAACAACTGGATAGACTCAGGCAAATTTCTGGAAAATGCTCATGTAAAACCTACAGCAACATTTTTGAGTGGAAGTCGGTAACAAGACTTAACAAGACTATTTCGAGGGTGTTGATTCTGAAAACATAGGACACCAAGCTGAAATATTGGTTTTTGACCCTCAAAATTGGAAAACAAAATGGACACCAAAACCACATAAAAGTATCACTGACCAACAAAACGTGTTCAACTGTAACTCTGAAAGTATTGGTACTGGCTTTAAAATCTAAAGACGTAAATGTTCAGAAAGTGCACATCTACCTGAATGAAATATACAAATTATATATATTAGCAACGGTACCCGCCCTACGGGCGAGGCTTCAATTGGGAAGCCCAAAGGAAAAGGCAAAATATCAGAAATTGAAGGCTTTTTTTTTTTTTTTTTTAACGATTTATATAAACATCTGTTAGATCATATCACACGCAAATCATCAAAATCTAAACAGTATTTGTAGAATTTCAATAAAAGCCACATCACTGTTCATATCGGTAAATATTATTCCATCGTGTTTGGAAAATTGGAAAAAAAAATCCTCATTGGAAAAACAATATAGCCTATTTTACTCCAGGGGGTCCCAGAGTTACCCACCCAAAATTTTGTTGCGATCGGTTCAGCCATTTTTGCAGTACCTGGGAACAGACAGACAGACATTTGGTGAATTATAGTAAGATTGATTATACTTTCTTTGCAAAAGAGTTTAAAATGTCATTGGTAGGCTGTAATACTCGTATTAAATATTAAATTTTGAATGTGTTTCTTAATAAATTAGTTTGGCATTACATTTAAAAAAATTTTGAATGCTTTTAACATCGATGCACACCTTCATGCATGTTAACACCCAAAGTGTGCACATTCACTTGAACAAATACCGATACTACCCTCTCTCTTAACCCCACATAGTCCATGCCTCTCTAAATCGAAAATGAACTATTTTTGGAAAGTTGGTCCTGTCTTGCTTTTGGATACAGTGTATTTTCAGATGTAAGAATGCATGAAGGCTATTCAAACACAGTCTACATTATATGGACATAAAGTTCTATGTAACCTTCACAGGCCGTAGAAATGCAACTGGCAATAATGCAAGGGATAAGGTGTAACTTATACATGTACAGGTAGACAGGAACTTTCTGACAGTTGCAGCGCATGGTTCATCATTTTGTCTGAGAAGAGCATGACATAAGTTCAAAACAGGATTCTGGAATTGTATTAAGGGTCGTCAGAACAGGTTGTAATCCTACCCTTCCTCTTTTCCACTCCATCTCATGCTTCAGTCACATTTGGCTCGGCGGCCGTAGGGTCTAAAAAATCTACGGCCACTAGCAATTATAGGGCGGCCGCAGTATTTCCACGGTCACACAATGTAGCAGTCACATATGTTTTTTTTTTCGGGTAGCCGCACGGGGTATTTAGAAATTGTGGAGACCGAAAACGTGGGGGTGCCGTACGGTCTTTGATTTGATGTCGCACGGTGACCTTATGGCGTCCCTGCGGCGGCCATAGAATTTTCAAGGCAGACGCAAGGTAGCCTCAAGGTGCCCGCAAGGCGACCGCAGGGGGGCCCTAAGGTGAACGTGCGGCCAGACGGACGGTAACGAGTGGGTATATATACCAGTTCTTTTTCATATGTACAACAGCACTTACAGTTGTCATGGCTACGGCTTGTCAAATTGCTACGGCCGACCTAGAAATGAAAAAAGTTATAACTCCGCGCTATAATTCCACGACGACCCCTACGGCCTGTAAAAGATAGCCATACGCCCTAGGGCCACCCTGAGGCCACCTCAGAAACTCTGCGGCCGCCGCACGTTTCTGTCAATTTAGGGGGGGTACGGCCGCCGTATCCTCGCCGTAGAGCAAATGTGACTGAGGAGTCACCAACACCCGGAAGATGTGGAACTGGCCAATGATCTTTCTTCCATAATCATGCATTGGTAATGCACATGCTGCATGTGGAAGGTAAGGGCATTGTTTGTAGGTGGCAGCATTTCTGCTTTGCAAGATTTTTCTAACATTATCCGACACACAGTATCAACCGACTGTACGTTGTCGACCCCATACATTTTGCAAACAAATGCTTCTGTTGACTTGAGTTTAGTCAGGGCCAGCATTCCCAATCGGACATCACAAATAAAGTGGTGATGAAGCAGAAATATTTTCCAGGCTGATCACTTGATGTGACCACAGATGTAGGATGTGGTATCACACCTTGTAAGAGCATGGGAACGCAGCTGGGTTTCAGCAGAACTTGGGAGCAGCTTATAATACACTGGACCAATGGTTATGTACTTTCTCTTCTTGGCAGTTCCAGTCATTATCCAGAGATTGTCACAATTCACATGAGTGAAATGTGACACTAATAGCAGAAAGACATCTATGTCTCTTTCAGACACAATAACGGTGTCAAAACATACACATATTCCAATCTATCGGTTTCACACTGCTGCAACACAATGTGGCCTGGACTGTTTTGCTGCAAAGTGATGCTGTATCTTGTTCAGTTTGGTGAGTCCAGCTGTGATTCCAACCGATTAATTTTATTTTTGTCTGTGAAGAGAGTATGACAGTTTTTATGCCAGACCAGAACAATTGATGAACATTTAGAATATAGCACCTGATCCAACCGATCAATGACTGCAGTTCCTGGAATCTCTGAACTTTTTCTGCTTTTGGTGAAGTTCATAAGAGTTTCTATACCTTGTGTACTGGCACTGCGTAACCCATCATTGCCTTTTTGGCAAAATATGCACAATGTCAAGTCTGCTAACGATGATCTTTTCAAACTAATGACAGGATCCATCACCAACGTCATTACCAGTCTGAAAAATGAAGAAGAAAAAAAACAATAATTAATGTTCACACTTTTATTATGCTTGGAAGGAGGCAGGGGAAGGGATGGGATGAGGGAGAGGAAGGGTGTGAGGAGGAACCTGGCGTTGCCGCGTACCTTTGCGAGTAGAAAATAAGTGGCAGCCCAAGAATAAGTGGCAGCAAAGTTGGAATGCAGTTTTGCCTCTACCTGTCTGGAGGTGAAATTAAAACTTATTTTGTACAACAGCAAAGTTAACAGTGACCCAAAACTGTTGAAAATTAACTTGTAACTCAAAAGTCAATACTTTATGTGCCACAGGTCGACGTGCTATTGAACAATGGCGGCCGTTCTCAGCGTTCCTTGTTTCTGGATACCAGTTTGGCTGTCATCCGCTCGTTGATGGAACTCAACTATATTGGCACGGTGTCGCTGACACTACTGGTCCTCCGTGAAATGGTGCAGTGTGGACATGGAACTGTTGTTGTTGTGAATAGCATTGCGGGAATTTGTGGCGTTCCCCTTGCTTCTGGATACTGCGCCAGCAAACATGCTCTCATGGTTTGTCAGTGTTTCTGTTTTCCAGTTTTCTTGAATGTGCATGTTAAATTACCACAATCGGTGGTAATTATAATGTGTAATGCTTGTAAAATACATTCTCTATCTTTTTTGTCTTCCCCTCTGTCCCCTCCCTTTCAATCAACAAAATAGCCTGCAACTAACCATTTTTTGCAAAACATAAGTCAATGGCTGCCAATGTTTTTGTGCATTAAAGAAAATAAAGGAAAGTACATTATAACTTGAAAACTTGCTGGATACTCAGAACACAAGTATTTTTTAATACGGGACTAAGTTTTAATATGGAGTGGAAGCAAATACACAACTAATATACTAGACTCAGTACGTATCGTGGTGAGGAATATTTGCTCCGAGTCTGGGAGGTCGGTGATTCGATTCTGATCCTGGCGAGTCATACCATAGATCCTGGGCGAGTGCTGCCTCCTCACTTGATACTCAGCATTTAGACTTTAGAGGACTAGGGCATGCCCGTACTATATCTATATCTAAAATTATATCCCCCCCCCCCCCCTCTATTTACATGAAATGGTTTGGTCCAAAGCGAACGGCTTGCGAGTACGGTGACAATCCCCCCCCCCTCTATTTACATGAAATGGTTTGGTCCAAAGCGAACGGCTTGCGGAGTTTGGTAAAGAAATCGCCATAGCGTGCACAAAGGCGCAGGAAAGCGAAAGAATCGCAAATTAGTTTTAATTAGTTTTAAAACATAGTTTAACGCCAACATAGTTTGCCAACGTGAAATAAATGAATACGCTCTCAAATGTGCCGTCCGAGGCAGAGTCTGTTCGGCACGTTCGGCACACGTGATAGCTCGCTGCTCTCTGATTGGTTGAATCGTTTTTTGGACATAGCTCGGTAACTACTTGTCCGATTAATATGAAACCTTGAAAAGGCACATCCTCGGGTCCCCAGCAATATACCTGGCAAGTTTAAAGTATATCGGACCCGTGGTTGTCGAGAAACAGCGGTCACAGACATACATACATACATACATACATACATACATACACACAGAGATTACTGGAATTATAGATAGATAGAACACGGATAAACCGCATGATTTAGGAAGGGTTGATTTTGCCTTAATTGCAAACGCAACTTGGTGAATTTCCCAATAATTTTATTGTTGACAGCCATGTCTTGTCCACGATGGACCATGGACCTATTGATGTGATGACGTGTTTAAAGCAAGGAATTCTGGGAGAGAATGAGGGTCCGATCTGCCATCTTGGTTTCCAGATACAGTTTGCAATATTTAGCTGATCAGCTGACACTGCTATTTACTGTTTGATCCAAGCTCACCCATAACCTCTGCTTCTTAGGATTGGTTGGTAATGGATAAAAGTGTAATGAGGGAGTCCTATTGGTCGATATGACGTAGATTGGTTATGCAGCAGTTTAATTTTGATATATTTTCAGAAAGACAGTATCGGCACCACATGGTCAAATAGTAAATTGCAAACACCATCTGGAAACCAAGATGGCAGATCAAACCTCCCAAAATGTTCTCCAGCATATATTTCTCATGATAAACATGTCGTGACATCTATATTGGCGGGTCCATTGGGTTTGAAACACACGTGACGTCACGTTTGTCTGTCCACAATTGGCTGCAAAATGCACATGTAACATCACATTTCGTGTTTTGGCCAATATTTGACAATGCTCACAACACGGTTGCTTCAACAGCAATTACTTGAAAATTTCACCTTTGGCAGCTCTTTGTGTTACTCCCAAAATATTCCACTTAACTTGCCATATTGTTAGGGTTGTGGCCTAATACCCACCACAGTGCCAGTTTTTAAGTCATGTTTAATTGATTCCATTGGAATTCACGTATAGAACCAAATAACTCAATGGCAGGCACCCTATTTGTACTATCACGTGATGTTTGATGGTGAATATATATGTTGTTCTCAATTCACATGGCTAAGCCAGAACTGTTGATGGGCAGAATCCCAACAACAAAGCATTGCAGGAATGGTTTTGTACGACAGGTCAAGGATATGCTTTTCCCTTAGAAGATACTTTGTTGTATACAAAGAAATAAGACAACGATTTAAACATTAGTCGCATGTCCTTTTTTATTTAGAGCTTGTGCTATTTTTACCCATCTTTAATTGAAGCCCAGCATCGAATAAGGACATTGTGGAATTACATACTGTAATGCACATGCCACCTGTACAATTTAACCAATTGTTTTTTATCTTCTTAAATATCCATTTTTGAACGATCGAAAAGAAGGTAAAATCTAAAATGAAGACCTATACAGTGCTTGCAAGAAGGTCATGAAGAAGAAGATGATTCATGTACCTTCGTTTGTGCATCTGGACAGGGTCTGTGCGACTCCCTCCAGATAGAGTTGGGACGCCAGCCAGGAATCAAGATTCTCTCTGTGTGTCCCGGTCCTGTTCAGTCCAACATCGTGAAAAATGCTTATGCAGAAGAACTTGGAAAGGTGAGCAACTGAAATGGGTTTGGTGAGAAAATGGATTGAAGCGGGATGTTGGTAGGAGTATGTTGTTGCGTATGCAGCCTGTGGCAGGTGGTTGCATCATCTTCTGGAAGCTCAGCTGTTCCACTGATGCAGTGTCCCTGTTATCAGTATGCTGGTACTCATTTTGCCAAACTCGGGAGGATGACAGGCTGAGTCAACCCACCTAGTGTTATTTAATGGCATGACAGGTTCCTTCTTGTTGTTGTTGTTGTTGTTGTTGTGTTGTACAGGGACTCAAACTCAAGACCCTAAGATCTTAAGCCAACCACCTTCGCCGTGAAGCCAACATCAGGCTTGTAGGAGTATGTCATTGGCATAAAAGGTATCAGGTAGAATCACATATCTTGCATTACTTTGGTAGAAAGACTACTTTCATACAGATATTGGAAAGATTGTGTATATAAATAAGAAAATCAGGGATATTTGTATAGACATAAAGTGACTATTTTGGCCATAATTTCTGTGTTATTTCTACGTCTAAATGAATATTGAAAATAACCTGTCCCCTCAACCTAATAGAAAACTAAATTTGAATTTTAAAAACTAAGAATTGCTATACAATACAGTATATATGATGATAATATCATCATCTTCCCAGTCGCATGCTTTAAATACAACTTAGCGCATTTCCCAGTCATTTTCGTGGAGATAGCCACATCCTCTTTTTGTGGTTGTGTGATTGGTTGTCTTCTTCGTGCATCTGCAGCACAACGCTGCAGGGTAGCATCATTGGCTGAGGGTGTAGCAGTGCTGCTGATGCAATGCCCTTCACTGGTTAGGGCAGGAATTGTTAATTTCTTAATGGTGCCGACGATAGCTCACCTACTCTTCGCGAAGGACATCGTTGGATCTTTAATGCCCACTATCAAATGGTAGGAGTCGGGACATCCGTTTAACGTCCATCTGAGGGACGGCACACACATTGATGAATCACCCTGCCTGTGAAACACCAGGATAACAGTTTATAGCTGGGTCGGGATTTAAACCCAGGCTAGACCGTTTAGAGGCGATTATGTGTACCTCTAAGTCATCCTGTCAGCCTTGTGCTTGGTTGTGAAAAGCATTTGATATTTCATAGCCAATCACAAACTTGCAAAGACAAGACATGGCCCCACCACAGAAATTACGGGGAGAATAGTCAATTAAATGGTATCTGAGTTACTACATTTGTTTTCGTGAGTACACCCACTTAACACGTAATCGGCAGGAAGGGTCGTGTTATTTATCAATGTGGGTTATTTAGATAAGCATCGATCTATGCTCAGGTCAGGTGCGTGATAACTGATAACCATAGATTGCCTCACGTATGTTGGGATTCCTCCATATTTCTCTCAGTTCAGTGTTAAACAACAGTAGCAACTGTTTAAAAAGGTAATCGTGTCAAATACATGTTTGTGGTTTATAATATTTTTTACTTCTGGTAGGTTTGCCCCCATGAAAAGCCAAGATAAGCTATTTATAAACGTTAACACAGTGTTTGTCCAAGGAGGACAAACCCCCTTGGGGAGGGGCGATATTATTAATATTGATATTATTTTGTAATAACATTAATATTCTGCGATTATCAATTGTGTTGTTATTACTGTTGTTATTAGAAGCCGCCTTGGGAAAACGCCACGACAAGCTACCTTAATATGGATATGCACCTCAACATGTAAGGTTGGGTGTGTGATGAGGACGGCAGAGAGGGAAAACTAGCAGGGAAAACTCTTGCAGAAGGGGGCAAATTAAGGCGCTACAACCTCCATTGTGTGACCCTTAGTTCTCCTCTCAAGTTTTGTTGCAATGGGATAAATAACGACCGAATGGATCGTGATGAAAAAAAAACAGTGAGACAGAAAGACATCAAATTGCATATTTTAGTAATTTTTTTAATATACTAAGTTGAGGCTCGTATAAGAGCTAAAACATAGAACATATAATAAAGGGAGAAAGAGACGAGGGGGGAGAGAGAGGGAAGCACAACAACAGGGATGACCTGGGACATCAGGAGAAATGTGGAAGAGAGAGGGTTGGGGCAGGGTATACGGGATAAAACGGATGGACATTACAGGGACTTTTAGGAAGGAAAATAAGGAGGTGGTTTTGGGGTGGATTGACTGGGGTAGAAAAGATCAACGTTTTGGATGGGAGAAGATAAAAGATGGTGATGAACAGCTGTTATGAAGACCTGGAGGGAGGAGAGGGATTAAAGAGTGTGGGAGTTTGTTCCAGAGGCAGGAGAAAAGAGGAATGAAAACGTGAAGGTGAGCCGAGAGTCTTGATTTTGGCAGTTTCATCAGAAGAGGGTTGTTGACAGATCCTGTGCGTCCTGCAGGAATATTTGGGGGACAGAGCACAGACAGTGCATGGGGAGCTAGGCCGGAGAGGAGTCGGTAGAAGAGAGAGACCACCAAGCTGCCTGCGGTGAGCGAGTGAAAGGCCCTCAGAATCAGCTACATCGCGGGAGATTCCAATGATTCTAAAAGTCTTGGTTTCTACAGTGTGAAGCCGAACTAGGTGTGAGGAAGGAGCACCAGCCAGATGGAAGAGCAATACTCCATCAAGCTGCAGAAGAAAGCTTTGTTTGTGGTTAGGAGCTCAATTGTGCCAAAAAAGTACTTCGTACGATGGAGGTTGCCAAGTCGGCGACTGGCTTTGGAGGCCAGATTGGAAATGTGGCTTTCCTTGCAAAGATCAAAGCAGATCTTTCCTGTGAAAGTTTCATATAATGATACAAAGTAAACTAGAACGGCACTCGGTCAAACGCCTACCTCCGCCAGGTTGAACAGTTTACGTTTTGTATCCCACTGATAGGCCAGATCTGGATTCAAACCTGAACCACAATATTTAATCGCTTGTTCTTGTCACCTATCCGACTTATCCACCAGATTTTGTAATAAGTTGTTTACAACTTTTTAAAATATCATGCTGTATATAGTTTTTGGCCCCATCACTTAATGGTGAAGAATCACTTAAAAACTTCTCAGATGCAGATCCGGATCTTCACCAATGTCTAATCATTTCGTTCTTGTCACATACCCAACCTCCACCAAATTTCGTTTCAATTCATCCACAATTTTTTGAAATATCCTGTTCACAAACAAGCAAACAGATAGGTAGGGGTGAAAACATAACCTCTGGGTAAAAATCAACAAAACCAGATTTAGTCATAGTTCATTTTTGAAATCTGCGCCTACATAGCATTGACTTCATGGCCCACTTGGTTTGTAAAATGGACCTTGTTATCTTTTATATGTATTGAAGGAGCTGCGCTCCAACGCGAGTCGAAAGAATTGACGCGACCAAAGACGGAATTCGTCCGAGTTGCTTTATTGAAACAAAACAGCTCAGGTATTCTCACAAGCCCGTTTATCGGGCAGCAATATATATACACATTTATGCCGGGGCGTTTGCCCGGGAAAACCGAGACCGGGCATGCCCGGGTGTCAAGGGCGAGTCCTGGAAAGGCGAGTCTGGACATGCCCGGGCGTCCTGGACGAGGCCTGGCAAGTCGAGGCTGGGCGTGCCCGAGCGCTCTGGGCGAGCCCTGGAAAGGCGAGAGCGGGCATGCCCGGACGCTCTGGGCGAGCCCTGGAAAGGCGAGTCTGGACATGCCCGGGCGTCCTGGACGCGGCCTGGCAAGTCGAGGCTGGGCGTGCCCGGGCGCTCTGGGCGAGCCCTGGAAAGGCGAGAGCGGGCATGCCCGGGAAAGACGAGACCGGGCGTGCCCGGGAGGTTCGGGCGTGCCCGGGAACAGCGAGTCCGGGCATGCCCAGGAGAGGCGCGTCTGGGCCCGTCCGGACGAGCCCGGCATGGCGATCGCGCCCTGGCCGCGTCCTGGCAGGTGCAAGGCGATTGTGTACATTCAGCGGGAACCGCTACACACGCCCCTCCAGAATCGACCTGCACCGGCAAGGTCAATTTAAGGGGGGTCCGGATGACCCGGCCGAAGCGACCCCTGGAGGGTCGTGGGGGGGGGGTCCGATCTGGTGGTGGGTGATCGAGCGGGGGGAACTGTGGACGGGGGGCGGCCTCGCCGTGGAGGAAGGGCCAACCGTGGTGGTCGGTCGACGTCCACGTGCGCCGGTTTGAGGCGGTCCACAGAGATCCGGTCCTACCGGCCGCCGACGAAGGACTTGTCGCCCCGTCGCAGGACCCGGAAGGGCCCGTCGTACGGTGGCCGGAGTGGCCCCCGGTGCACGTCATGACGCACAAAGACGTACTCCGCTGTGCGAAGCGCCGGGGGGACGTAGGACTGGGGGCCACCGTGGCGGGACGTTGGCATGGGGGCAAATCGTCGGGCGGCCTCCTGGAGGTCCGAGCGCTGGTGTGCGGCGGACCAGGGACTGGTAGCGTCGGGCACGAACTCGCCCGGGACGCGGAGCGGCTGGCCGTAGACGAGCTCAGCGGCGTACGCCCGGAGGTCCTCCTTGAGGGCCGTGCGGAGGCCCAGAAGGACCCACGGCAGCCGGTCGGTCCAACCGTCGTCCTGAAGGCAGGCCATGAGTGCGGCCTTCATGGAGCGGTGAAACCGCTCGCACAACCCGTTGGCTTGGGGGTGGTAGGCCGTGGTGCGGTGCAGCATGACCCCCAACGAGCGGGCGACCGCGCCCCAAAGTTCGGACGTGAACTGTGGGCCGCGGTCGGACGAGATGTCCGCCGGTGCGCCGAAGCGCGCGACCCAGGTGGCGATGAACGCCTGCGCCACGTCGGCGGTGGTGGTGGAGGTGAGGGGCACGGCCTCCGGCCACCTGGTGGTCCTGTCCACCATGGTGAGCAGGTGGGTGAACCCCCGCGATGGGGGCAGGGGACCCACCAGGTCCACGTGGACGTGGTCGAAACGCCGTGCAGGCACGGTGAAAGGTGCTAGTGGGGCCTGGGTGTGGCGGTGGACCTTGGCCCGCTAGCAGGCCGTGCAGGCGTTGGCCCAGTCGCGGACGTTCCGTCGAAGGCCGTGCCAGACGAAACGCGCCGACACCAGCTTCTGAGAAGCTTTCCGGCCCGGGTGAGAAAGGCCGTGGATGGAGGCGAAGATGCGGCGCTGCCAGGAAACGGGCACGATGGGGCGAGGCTGGCCCTGGGAGACGTCGCAGAGCAGGACGGTGCCCGCGAAGGGGATGTCGGCCAGGCGGAGGCCCATGTCCACCGCCCGGAGGGCCTGCACCGAGGTGTCGGTGGTCTGGTCGGCCGCCATGAGCGCGAAGTCCACGCCGAGGTGGACCGCGTTCGCACTGGCCCGAGAAAGACAGTCGGCCACGGCGTTGTCTTTGCCGGCGACGTGCCGGATGTCCATGGTGAATTCCGACACGGCGGAGAGGTGGCGCTGCTGGCGGGCCGACCACGGCTCCGTGACTTTGGCCATTGCGTAGACCAACGGCTTGTGGTCGACGAAAGCCGTGAACGGGCGGCCCTCCAGGAGGTGTCGGAAATGGCGAACGGCCAGGAATAGACCGAGCAGCTCGCGGTCGAACGTGCTGTATTTTAACTCGTTCGGCCGGAGTTGCCGGCTGAAAAAAGCGAGTGGCTGCCAAACCCCGACCACCCATTGTTCATGGACGGCGCCCACCGCGTAGTTGGAGGCGTCCGTAGTGAGGGCGATGGGCGCGTTGAGCACCGGGTGAGCCAGCAGTGTTGCGTCTGCGAGGGCCCGTTTTGCGCTCGCGAAGGCCGCGTCCATGGCTGCGGACCAAACGATGTCATGCTTGGCCGGCTTGCCCCGGAGGGCCTCGTAAAGGGGCCGCATGAGCTGAGCAGCGCGGGGCACGAATCGGTGATAAAAATTCACCATGCCGAGGAACTCTTGTAGGGCCTTGATGGAACGGGGACGCGGGAACGTGGTGATGGCCTCGACCTTGGTCGGCAGCGGCACGGCCCCGGTCTTGGTGATGCGGTGGCCCAAAAAGTCAACGGTCGTCGTGCCGAAGTGGCATTTGGCCGGGTTGACAATTAAGCCGTGCTCGCTGAGGCGACCGAACAGTGTTCGGAGGTGGAGGAGGTGCTCGGCGCGGGACGTGCTGGCGACGAGGATGTCGTCCAGATAGACGAAAAGAAATGGCAGGTCGCGCAGCACGCCGTCCATTAAGCGCTGGAACGCCTGGGCCGCGTTCTTGAGGCCAAACGGCATCCTCAAAAATTCGAACAGGCTAAACGGCGTGATGACGGCCGTCTTCGGGACGTCGGCCGCCCGGACAGGTACCTGGTGGTATCCCCGTATCAGGTCAATTTTGGAAAATATGACCCATCCCGCCAACCGGGCGGAAAAGTCCTGGATGTGCGGGATCGGGTACCTGTCGGGGGTGGTGGCGTCGTTGAGGCGGCGGTAGTCGCCACACGGGCGCCATCCGCCCCCCGGCTTTGGCACGATGTGCAGTGGTGAGGCCCACGCGCTATTGGAGCGCCGCACGATGCCGAGGTGCTCCAACGCGTCAAACTCGGCCTTTGCCACGGCGAGCTTGGCCGGGTCGAGGCGGCGGGCCCTGGCGTAGACCGGCGGGCCCGTAGTGGGTATGTGGTGCTCGATCCCATGCCGCACCGCGACGGCCGAAAACGTCGGCCGCATGAGGGCCGGGAATTCCGCGAGCAAGCGAGCGAACTCGTTCGCCGTCGGGAGGGCGCACGCCAGTTCGGTCGGCACGGAGCTGCTCATCGTGCACGCCAGGGAGCTGAAGGTCTCGGCATTGACAAGGCGACGCCGTTTGACGTCGACCAGCAGCCCGTGCGCGCAGAGGAAGTCGGCGCCCAGCAAAGCCATGGGGACGCAGGCGGTCACAAAGGTCCACTGAAAGCGCTGGCTGCCGAAGCAGAGGGTGACGTCGCGCGGGCCGAAAGTGCGTATGGCCGAGCCATTAGCAGCGACCAAAGAGGGGCCGCAAACGGCGTCCCGCCTGTCCTGCTCAGAGGCGGGTATGACGCTCAGTTGGGCGCCGGTGTCACAAAGGAAACGCCGCCCGGACGCTTTGTCCCGAATAAAAAGCAAGTTGCCCGAGTGGCCGGCGCTCATGGCTGGGAATGAACGCCGGCCCGGCCGTTTCCCGACTTGTCGAAAGTGCACGGGGGTCGGCACGTCCGAGCGTTGTGTCCGAACCTGGCGTGGTAATAACACCATGCCTGGTCAGGTGGAGTCCCCGGCCGTCGTGTCGGAAGCGGTCGGCGCGGCGTGGCGGCCGCCAGTTGCACCGGCAGTTCGGCCTCCAACCGCGCAGGGCGCTCGGGCGTCGCCTCGGACGGCAGCATGCTCCAGGTAGCCGCGCCGATGTGTTGGCCCACCGAGGAGATCTTATCGGCTTCCCTGGCGAGGGCGCGGGGATCGGTGATCGACGTGCCAGCCAGGGCGAGGCGTACCGGGTGAGGCAGCTGGCGAAGGAACAGCTCGCGGAACAGAAAATCCGGAGAGTGCTCACCGAGCAACGAGAGCATATAGTCCATGCGCTCGGATGGGCGCGTGTCGCCGAGCTCGGGCAGGTCGAGCAGGCGACGTGCGCGTGCCGCCGGTGAGAGGGCGAAAGCGTCGAGGAGGAGCGTCTTCAGCGCGTCATACTTGTCAGCAGCCGGCGGGTGCTCGAGGAGGCTCAGGGCGCGGGCCGCGGTGGCGGAACTGAGCGCTGCCACGACGTGGTGGAAGCGGGTGTCGTCCGCGGTGATGCCTCGCAGGGCGAACTGGGAGTCCGCCTGGGCGAACCAAACAGCCACGTGAGCCTCCCAGAAGGTAGGCAGTTTAAGAGTCACTGCCGTGTCCATGTCGGTAGGTCACCAGTGAAGGAGCTGCGCTCCAACGCGAGTCGAAAGAATTGACGCGACCAAAGACGGAATTCGTCCGAGTTGCTTTATTGAAACAAAACAGCTCAGGTATTCTTACAAGCCCGTTTATCGGGCAGCAATATATATACACATTTATGCCGGGGCGTTTGCCCAGGAAAACCGAGACCGGGCATGCCCGGGTGTCAAGGGCGAGTCCTGGAAAGGCGAGTCTGGACATGCCCGGGCGTCCTGGACGCGGCCTGGCAAGTCGAGGCTGGGCGTGCCCGGGCGCTCTGGGCGAGCCCTGGAAAGGCGAGAGCAGGCATGCCCGGGAAAGACGAGACCGGGCGTGCCCGGGAGGTTCGGGCGTGCCCGGGAACAGCGAGTCCGGGCATGCCCAGGAGAGGAGCGTCTGGGCCCGTCCGGACGAGCCCGGCATGGCGATCGCGCCCTGGCCGCGTCCTGGCAGGTGCAAGGCGATTGTGTACATTCAGCGGGAACCGCTACAGTATCTACATTGTAGATGACAGCCGGTTTAACATCCTTATCTGATGCACTGCATGTTCCTCACTCCAGTTCCACCTATTGGCACAACATTAGAATGGCAGTCAATATTGGCTCGAATCCAGTAGTTATCATATCCAGGATCAAACGGTTCAAAAGCACACACATTGTCACCTTGACTCACCAAAGTTTTACAGGTATGTACTGCGAACAGGCGTTATCTGCAAGCAAACAAAGCAGTTGTAACCCCATGGATTGTGGAGAAGGGTACATAATGAATGAAATTTGTTGACAAAGACGTTCTTGTTTTAACGAAGAAGATTCCAACGTCAAAATCGTATGTGCACAACACCTTTATCAACAGCTGAGTTTGAATTGCAGAAAGATTAATGGGGTCAATTCAACAGGCAACCAATAAAGTTTGGAGTCAAATTGCAGTGAAGGTAGTATAGTATTAAAGGTTTTAATGAAAAGTATTTTATTTCAATTGATATCATTCAATTCCATCTGGGGCTGGATCCGGAGGGGAGTCATAGTTCTTCAACAGTTGTGGATCTTGATAGTTCAATAATTCCCATGTTCCTTTGTAATTCAGTCTGTTTTACTCTGACCTGCAGTTTTGAATGTTGCTTCACACTAAAACATAAAAACATTGCACTGTCTCCGTCCCCCAGCCAGCAACCCACAATGAAAACGAAGGGCACAAAATGGCGACCACTCGCTGTGCTCGTCTCATCCTTATTGCAATGGCAAATAATCTACTGGAGACGTGGATTTGCAGTCAACCATTGCTCCTCTACCCATACATGTTGCAATATCTACCATCTCTCTGTCGGGCAATCAGCCTGATGTTCGGCCAGCGTCGCATCGACAACTTCCGCAGCGGCTTGGTTAGTGAGGCCGCGTGTAGATCATGATAATTGATAGAAGTGATGGATGTCCACACCTAGATCATGCATTTGAGTAAACATATACAAGTGATGTACCTCATATATCACAGAGATAAAAATACAGAAAGAGTTCATGATGAAAGAGATATTTAACCTGAAATAGGATGATTGAAACAAAGTCCTGTTGCTTAAAAAAAAATCATAATTTAAATGACTTTCAGACTGGCATTATGATTTGGAATAGCTTGGAAGCATTGTACATCCTTGGGAATATTAACCTTTGCTACAAATGTGTTTGTCTGTGATTTGCAGGATGCAGATGATTATTTCACGAGATCAACATGCAAAACCAAATCGACTTGATGATTGCTTTCTGATTGGACATTTCCACTAACTTGCCAAGACTCTCTGGGCTTTGAACACAATTAATGACGTCACAGATAATTAATTCCAATTTTTTGTGAATTTATCTATACAATAACATTTTAAGGACTAAAAACTGGTTTAACTTTGAACGCATGCATCCCACGATCTTTTTCAGTCTTTTCTTGATTGCAGAATTTGTTACATAATTACATGCCATTTCTGAATGAATCTGTGCTTTTCACATTAGCAACTGCTAAATGGTGCCAACAACTCTATTTCTCAGTTCAATGCATTGGCCACAAGGAAACCTTCATTTGGGACTCTGTAAATCAGGCATGCAAGATGCATGCAGTTCAAGGCTCATGGAAGAGCTTCATGACAAGAATAACATCATGACAAACCAATAATAGGATTTAAAGGGGACAGGCTGACATGGGTCATCACAGTGAGATGATAAAGCAACAGATTTTTTGTATATAGTGTCGATGCTCATGCAGGAGCTAGCACAGAGTGAATCAGGCCATAACAGAACGAAGAGGACAGTAGAAAGGGAGGAAGGGAAGGCAGAACCCAACAACAGTCAGGTAATACTTAGGATAAAGGAAGCGGAACGAGGCACATGGCATAATAACGGAGGAATAGAGATAAAATTGGCACACCCACTAGCTGAGGCCTTGGCAAGTAGGCCAGAAACTTACTTATAGGGACACAAATTCGACAATAATTGGATGAACATACAACCTTGTTCTTCGTCGGACGAACATTTGATGAAAACACATCCAACAACAGGTACGATTTGATACCAGGAAGACACGATGGACCTGGTCCAGAAAACTTGGCTTTGATGAACTAGAAGGAGGCACTGCAAGAGCCAACGGCCAATGCGTTCAGACCTGGAACCGGAAGGTCGCGTACATTGATGTTGGATTAGTAAAAACAAATGAGCTCATCGAGACAATATGGGATGGCAACGGGACATTCAGGGAGTACGCAAATTAACAAAGGTGGACAATGGAGTGGTGTCTTTCTCGACCCAATGGTTTTAAAATGAACCTACCATTTTTGCACCCAGTATAGCAATACCATTTTAATAGGCCTATTGGACAGCCAACTTATATCGGCAAATATTGTGTTACTAACACTGAAAAAGCATTGCTAACATGCTGAATTGACATGTGCACCTGTGTTGGGCCTCCCTTGGTGTTGGCAAGGACTTGTAAGGGACCATCAGCATATTAAATAAGAGAGAGAGAGAGAGAGAGAGAGAGAGAGAGAGAGAGAGAGACAGACAGACAGACAGACAGACAGACAGACAGACAGACAGAGACAGAGACACAGAGAGACAGAAAGAGGGAAGGAAGGAAAGGGGCGTTGAGGAGGTGGGAACAAAAGATCATTGCGAATGATACGAGGGAAAGGGGGAAGAGTGGGAGTGAAGGGGTCTCAAATACAGTATTATGAACACTTTTTTTTTTTATACACAATATGAATATGGCTTCTGTTTTCACAAATGGATATAATGGCTAAGTGGTTGGACACTGGTTTTTCTCAGTACATACTTCAAATGGTGCATTTAAATTCAGTTAAAGAGAGCAACTAGAACGCCACTCAGTAGAGCGCATACTCCCGCCGTGGGTCAAGTTGGAATAGTACGATTTCACAAAAGTTTGAGGGAGTAGTTCAGTGACAACACAAGACAGACACTGCACAGATATATATTTAGAATATATAGAAGTGTGTAGCGGCTACCGCTGGGTTTTCACAATCGCCTTGCACCTATCAAGGACGCGGAGCGATCACCATGCCGGGCTCGTCCAGGACGCCCGGGCAGGCCCGCGCTCAACTTGCCAGGCCTCGGTCGGGACGCCCGGGCAGGCTCGCCCTCAACTTGCCAGGCCGCAGCCAGGACGCTGGGCCACGCCCCCTCTCGCCTTTCCTGGGCAAACGCTCCGGGATAATATGTATATATATTGCTGCCCGATAAACGGGCTTTTCAGAGTGCCTGAGAGTTTTGGTTTGATTAAAGCAACTCGGATGAATTCCAGCTTTTTGTCGCGTCCATTCTTCCGATCGACGTGGGAGCCCCAGCTCCTTCATTGGTGACCTACCGACATGGACACGGCAGTCGCCCTTAAACTGCCTACCTTCTGGGAGGCTCACGCGGCGGTTTGGTTCGCACAGGCGGATTCCCTGTTCGCCCTGCGAGGCATCACGGCCGACGACACCCGCTTCCACCATGTGGTAGCAGCGCTCGGTTCGGCCACCGCGGCCCGCGCCCTGAGCCTCCTCGAGAGCCCGCCAGCCGCTGACAAATACGGCGCGATTAAGAAGCTTCTCCTCGACGCTTTCGCCCTCCCATCGGCGGAACGCGCACGGCGCCTGCTCGACCTGCCCGAGCTCGGCGACACGCGCCCTTCCGAGCGAATGGACTACATGCTTTCACTGCTCGGCGAGCACTCTCCGGCATTCCTGTTCCGGGAGCTGTTCCTCCGTCAGCTGCCTCACCCGGTACGCCTCGCCCTGGCAAGCACGACGATCACAGATCCCCGGGCCCTTGCCAGAGAAGCCGACAAGATCTCCGCCGCAGGACAGTGCATCGCAGCGGCGACATGGGACCCACCGCCGTCCGACGCAACACCCATGGCGCCCGAGCACCCGGCACGGTCGACGACCGAACTGTCGACGCAATTGGCGGCCGCTACACCGAGCCGACCACCTCCAGCACGACGACCGGGGCCTCCACCTGACCAAGCGTGGTGTTACTATCATGCCAGGTTCGGACAGAAGGCCCGGACATGCCGACCCCCGTGCACCTTCAGCAGGCCGGGAAACGGCCGGGCCGGCGTTCATTACCAGCCATGAGCGCCGGCCACACGGGCAACTTACTGTTCATCACGGATAAAGCGTCCGGACGGCGCTTCCTGTGCGACACCGGCGCCCAACTGAGCGTCATACCCGCCTCTGACCAGGGCAGGCAATCCGCGGTTTGCGGCCCCTCCTTGGTTGCGGCCAACGGATCGACCATCCGCACCTTCGGCCCACGCAACGTCACCCTCTGCTTCGGCGGCCAACGCTTTGCTTGGACGTTTGTAACCGCAAACGTGCCCATGGCTCTGCTAGGCGCCGACTTCCTCTGCGCACACGGACTGCTGGTGGACGTCCAACGGCGTCGTTTAATCAACGCCGAAACCTTCAGCTCCCTGGTATGCACATTGAGCAGCTCCGCGCCGACCGAGCTGGCATGCGCCGTCCCGGCGGCGAACGAGTTTGCTCGCCTGCTCACGGAGTTCCCGGCCCTCACGCGGCCGACGTTTTCGGCCGTCGCAGTACGGCATGGGATCGAGCACCACATACCAACCACGGGCCCGCCGGTCTATGCCAGGGCCCGCCGCCTTGACCCAGCCAAGCTCGCCATGGCGAAGGCCGAATTCGACGCGTTGGAGCACCTCGGCATCGTGCGGCGCTCCGATAGCGCGTGGGCCTCGCCACTGCACATCGTGCCAAAGCCGGGGGGTGGATGGCGCCCGTGTGGCGACTACCGCCGTCTCAATGACGCTACCACCCCCGACAGGTACCCGATCCCGCATATCCAAGACTTCTCCGCCCGTCTGGCGGGACGGGTCATTTTTTCGAAAATTGATCTCATACGGGGATATCACCAGGTACCTGTCAGGGCGGCCGACGTCCCTAAAACGGCAGTCATCACGCCGTTCGGCTTATTCGAATTCTTACGGATGCCGTTTGGTCTCAAGAACGCGGCTCAGGCGTTCCAGCACTTGATGGACGGCGTGTTGCGTGACCTGCCGTTCCTTTTCGTTTACCTGGATGACATCCTCGTCGCCAGCACGTCCCGGGCCGAGCACCTCCTCCACCTCCGAACACTGTTCGGGCGCCTCAGCGAGCACGGCCTCATCGTCAACCCGGCCAAATGCCACTTCGGCACGACGGCCGTTGATTTTTTGGGCCACCACATCACCAAGAACGGGGCCGTGCCGCTGCCAACCAAGGTCGAGGCCATCACCACGTTTCCGCATCCCCGCACCATAAAGGCCCTGCAGGAATTCCTGGGAATGGTGAATTTTTATCACCGCTTCGTGCCCCGCGCTGCTCAACTCATGCGGCCCCTCTACGAAGCCCTCCGGGGCAAGCCGGCCAAGCACGACATCGCCTGGTCCGCAGCAATGGATGCGGCCTTCCAAAGCTCAAAGCGGGCCCTCGCCGACGCAACACTGCTCGCTCACCCGGTGCTCAACGCTCCCATCGCCCTCACCATGGATGCCTCCGACTACGCGGTGGGCGCCGTACATGAGCAATGGGTGAACGGGGTTTGGCAGCCACTCGCTTTTTTCAGCCGGCAGCTCCGGCCGAACGAGCTCAAATACAGCACGTTTGACCGGGAGCTCCTCGGTCTACACCTGGCCGTCCGCCATTTCCGCCACCTCCTGGAGGGCCGACCTTTCACGGCGTTCGTCGACCACAAGCCGTTGGTTTACGCCATGGCCAAGGTCACGGAGCCATGGTCGGCCCGCCAACAGCGCCACCTCTCCGCCGTGTCGGAGTTTACCACGGACATCCGGCACGTCGCCGGCAAAAACAACGCCGTGGCCGACTGTCTTTCCCGGGCCAGCGCGAACGCAGTCCACCTGGGCGTGGACTTTGCGCTTATGGCGGCGGACCAAACCACCGACACCACGGTGCAAGCCCTCCGGGCGGCGGACACGGGCCTCCGCCTGGCCGACATCCCCTTCGCGGACACTGTCCTGCTCTGCGACGTCTCCCAAGGCCAGCCTCGCCCCATCGTGCCCGTCACCTGGCAACGCCGCATCTTCGCCTCCCTCCACGGCCTTTCCCACCCGGGCCGGAAAGCTTCCCAGAAGCTGGTGTCGGCGCGATTCGTCTGGCACGGCCTTCGTCGGGACGTCCACGATTGGACCAGCACCTGCACGGCCTGCCAACGGGCCAAGGTCCACCGACACACCCAGGCCCCGCTGGCACCTTTCACCGTGCCCGAACGACGTTTCGACCACGTCAACGTGGATCTGGTGGGCCACCTCCCCCCGTCACGGGGGTTCACACACCTGCTCACCATGGTGGACAGGACCACCAGGTGGCCGGAGGCCGTTCCCCTCGTCTCCACCACCACCGCCGACGTGGCGCAGGCTTTCATCGCCACCTGGGTCGCCCGCTTCGGCGCACCGGCGGACATCTCGTCAGACCGCGGACCACAGTTCACCTCCGAGCTGTGGGGCGCGGTCGCCCGCAACCTGGGGGTCAAGCTCCACCGTACTACGGCCTACCACCCCCAAGCAAACGGGTTGTACGAGCAATTCCACCGCTCTATGAAGGCCGCGCTCATGGCCGGCCTTCAAGACGGCGGTTGGGCCGACCGGCTGCCGTGGGTCCTTTTGGGCCTCCGCACGGCCCCCAAGGAGGACCTCCAGGCATCCACCGCCGAGCTTGTCTATGGCCAGGCGCTACGCGTCCCGGGCGAATTCGTGCCCGACGCTACCAGTCCCTGGTCCGCAGCTCACCAGCGCTCGGACCTCCAGGAGGCCGCCCGACGGTTTGCCCCCGTGCCAACATCCCACCACGGTGACCCCCAGTCCTACGTCCCCCCAGCACTTCGCACAGCGGAGTATGTTTTTGTGCGTCACGACGCACATCGGGGGCCACTCCGGCCGCCGTACGACGGGCCCTTCCGGGTGCTGCGATGGGACGACAAGTCGTTCGTCATCGACATCGGCGGCAGGTCGGACCGGATTGCGGTGGACCGCCTCAAGCCGGCGCACGTGGACGTCGACCACCCACCACGGGTGGCCCTTCCGCCGCGGCGAGGCCGCCCCCCGTCCACGGTGCCCCCCACTCGACCGCCCACCACCACACCGGACCCCCTCCCACGACCCGCCATGGGTCGCTTCGGCCGGGTCATCAGGACCCCCCTCAAATTGACCCTGCCGGTGCAAGTCGATTCTGGGGGGACGTGTGTAGCGGCTACCGCTGGGTTTTCACAATCGCCTTGCACCTATCAAGGACGCGGAGCGATCACCATGCCGGGCTCGTCCAGGATGCCCGGGCAGGCCCGCACTCAACTTGCCATGCCTCGGTCGGGACGCCCGGGCATGCCCGGGCAGGCTCGCCCTCAACTTGCCAGGCCGCAGCCAGGACGCTGGGCCACGCCCCCTCTCGCCTTTCCTGGGCAAACGCTCCGGGATAATATGTATATATATTGCTGCCTGATAAACGGGCTTTTCAGAGTGCCTGAGAGTTTTGGTTTGATTAAAGCAACTCGGATGAATTCCAGCTTTTTGTCGCGTCCATTCTTCCGATCGACGTGGGAGCCCCAGCTCCTTCAAGATAATGTTTAAAAAAAACAAGGCAATTTCACTTACATTTTCGGATTCAGCTTTCAATTCTATACAAGTGAGTGTATTTTGACTTCAAATAAAATTGTAAGCCAGAAAAAACGTTCGTTTCATTCCTTAGGGATACAACATGTAAAACTGGCCCAAACGTCAAAACAAAACTCGCTCATTTTAAGTCGTACAAGCTAATGCGACCACTCATTCTTCTGGGAAGAATCCCGTGCACATGCTTGTCACACTTATAACTCACCTAAGTCTTTATAAGTTCATCAAATACTGACACCGCGATTGACATTCGCTGAGGTAAGGCTGGTTAAAAAAAATTCCTGTTTATCATCACTTTTTTTCAAAAAAGTGGGTAGGGAGGGAGGGGGGTTTTTTTTTTTGGTTTTTTTTCAGAGTGAAATTTTAATGGATTATTCAACGCACAATATGTTTTTTTCTTAAATATACTTGATCGAACATATATGATGAATCATGTTATGATTTCTAAACGAGTAAACCTTCGTATGTACGCACTGATACGATTCAAATAAAGAAACCTATGTCACATTGAGTTCTGTTTACTTTTAATATTTGCCGATACATATAACAATGGTAGACCAAAACTTCGGCTTTTAAGAATAATGTCCGGTTGCCATACATGTATCGATCAGCAGCTATTGCCATAGCATCCATACATATTTGACTAGAATTCCTCGCCACGAAATATCACTTCATGGTACCGGTACATGCATATTGAGCAGTTTGGTAGACATGGAAGAGGACATTAACCACATCAAAAGGATGTCTGATTCGCATTTATACATCTATCTATCAGCAGCTACTGCTATTATAGCACTCATAGATGTGTCTATCTATCAGCAGCTACTGCTATTATAGCACTCATAGATGTTTGACTCGAGTTCCACACCAAGAAATATCACTTTACAGTACATGCATATTGAGAAGTTTGGTAGACATGGAAGAGGACATAAACCACACCAAAAGAATGTCTGATTCGCGTTTATACATCTATCTATCAGCAGCTACTGCTATTATAGCACTCATAGATGTATCTATCTATCAGCAGCTACTGCTATTATAGCACTCATAGATGTTTGACTAGAGTTCCACACCAAGAAATATCACTTTACAGTACATGCATATTGAGCAGTTTGGTAGACATGGAAGAGGACATAAACCACACCAAAAGAATGTCTGATTCGCGTTTATACATCTATCTATCAGCAGCTACTGCTATTATAGCACTCATAGATGTATCTATCTATCAGCAGCTACTGACTCGAGTTCCACATTCCCGTTTATACACCTATCAATCAGCAGCTACTGCTATTACAGCACTCATAGATGTATCTATCATCACCTACTACTACATGTAGTGTAGCGCTCGTTTAATTTTTGACAAGAAATCCACAGCAATAATTATCACGTGAGGCTCTCCCGTTTGCCGATGATATTTGGCTTCTCCTTCAGAATACCAACTACTTCTTGAACTTCCGAGTGGGCCTCTTCTCGGCAGTACGACTCTTACTGCAGGTACTGCATCTATATTAAAAGCGTGAAAGGTTGTCTGTTTGTTTGTTTGTTCTGAAACAGCGTCGCCATTTCTCAACGGATCTTCACCAAATTTGGCACGGGGGTCCCTATGCACCACAGAATCAATGATTAACCAAAAAATTCCACCGCCCAGCAGCCACCTCGGACCAAACTAACTGCATTCTTTGATTTGTGCAAACAAGATTCCTTTGCTAGAAGTCTTCTCTACTGTGAAGTGCCCAGATATTACACCTGGAAAGAAGGGAAAAAGGCATTTCAGCCAAGAAAGCAAGGTGCAACAATCCCTAGACACCCTCACATCAGATCCAGTCAAGTGTTAGATCGTGTCTACACTGTTCATCTCAGCAAATCTGAGTGCTTTTATCTCAGTCTCCTCCTGCACAACATTCATGGTCCAACCTCATTCCAGGATCTCAACACAGTTGCTGGATATGTCTGTGCAACATACCGTGAAGCTTGCCTGAGAAGAGGTCTCTTGGAAGATGATGCACACTGGAACAGTACCTTGGAAGAGGCTGCAGTCTCGCATTCTCCAAGCAAGATGAGGAGCCACATTGCTATCATTATCTGTGCCTGTTCACCATCCAATCCTGAGCAACTTTGGCAAAATCACCAGGACAGCATGACAGAAGACATACTGTATCAAGCACAACAAGAGTCAAAAAACCCAAACCTGCAATTTACCTCTGCCATGTACAGCCAGCCAAGCACTGGTACTCATTGAAAATACTGTACAGTCCATGGCTGGCAAGGATCTTCAACAGTGTGGACTGCCTGCTCCTGTACGAACTGAACCTGCAACTCTCAGTCGAGAGATGCTTCAGGCAACCACCTATGACATTCAACAGCTGCAACAGTATGTCCACCAAAATGAACCACTCTTGGTTCCAGATCAAAAAGAAGCTTATACAAGGATCAAACAATTGTTGACATCTGACTCGGGTGGAATCGTTTTCCATGATGCCCCTGGTGGAACAGGCAAAACGTTTTTGATCAACTTAATTTTGGCACAAGTTCGTTCACTACAGCAGATTGCTATGGCAGTGGCCTCATCTGGAATTGCTGCAACTTTGCTCACGGGTGGCAGGACTGCTCATTCTGCTTTTAAGCTGCCACTCAACCTGGCCCACAATGAGAGTCCTGTGTGCAATATTGGCAAAGGATCTGGACAGGCACAGGTTGTAAAGCAGGCCAAGCTGATAGTATGGGATGAGTGCACAATATCTCACAGACTTGCATTTGAGGCTCTCGATCGCACCTTACAGGATCTCAAAGGTAACACTAAAATCATGGGTGGAGTCACACTCTTGCTCTCTGGAGATTTCAGGCAAACTCTACCAGTCATTCCAAAGGGTACACCTGCTGATGAGTTGAGAGCATGCCTCAAAGAATCCTATATTTGGAGACGAGTGGAAAAACTCCATCTTTCTACCGACATGAGAGTTGCACTTTTTTTTTCTTTTTTTTTGTATACAGAGTTGAGGCTCGTGAAAGAGCTAACATTTATCAAACAAACAAAACAAGCAAACAAAGTATATAAAAAGGGGAGCGGTCGACAGGATGGGGAGAGAAGGGGAGGAAGCACACAAACACAACATTTGAGAGCAGGGACATCGGGAGATGTGTGGGAGGGAGAGGGCCTGAGGGGAGGCGGGATAGGTATAAAACGCAAGGACACCAAGGACTTCCAGGAAAGAAGTCGGCACCTCAAAAAAGTGGATTTGGGGTGAAATTAGCGGGGGTAGAAAAGATCAAGGTTTTGGATTGGGGAAGATAAGAGATGGTGGTGAACAGCCGTTTTAAAGACCTGGAGGGAGGAGTGGGATTGAAGAGAGTGAGGGAGTTTGTTCCAGAGGCGAGAGAAAAGAGGAATGAAGGAGTGAAGGTGAGCAGAGAGTCTTGATTTTGGCAGGATGACTTTTGCAGGATGACTGAAGAGAGATGTCTCAGCAGGCCAGTTTCCAAAGGTTTTGCTTCAACTGGGCAATGGTCAGCTACCAGTAGACACTGAGACTGGATATGTCACAATACCCCCAAATTGTGGAACAATCATCAACACATCTGAACAAATGCTATAAAGGTTTATCCTAGCCTCTCACAGAATTATAAAAACCATGAGTGGCTTTGTGAACGTGCCATCCTTGCTCCCAAAATGACATTGTGCAGGATATTAATGCCACCATCATTCAACAGCTACCAGACCAATCCACATGGTACAAGTCAGTTGACACTGTAGTTGATCTTGACGATGCTGTCAACTATCCAACAGAGTTTCTAAACTCTCTTCAGCTCACTGGCGTTCCACCTCACAATCTGCAACTGAAAGTGGGAGCCCCCATTATGTTGCTACGAAATTTGGATGCACCAAAACTCTGTAACGGTACAAGACTCGCTGTCAAAACTCTTATGCCCCATGTGATCGAAGCCACCATTATGACTGGTTGTGCCAAGGGAGAGGATGTTTTTATTCCACGGATTCCCATCATCCCAACAGATATGCCATTTCAGTTCAAGCGCCTTCAGTTTCCAGTGAGACTATCATTTGCTATGACCATCAACAAGTCTCAGGGACAGTCTCTCAAGGTTGCTGGAGTTGAACTGACAAGTCCATGTTTCTCTCATGGTCAACTCGACGTTGCATGCTCACGTGTTGGGGCAAGCACACATCTTTTCATCAGAGCACCAAACGGCAGAACAAGAAATGTTGTCTACCCCAGAGCTCTTGCTGACTAAAACACATGTCTGTTAATATTCTACCTAGGCAGCGCTGGTGGCCCAGTGGATCATGTGCTTGCTTGCCACACAGACGATCCGCGCTCCAAACCCAGCAGCGGCAAAAATTTGTGAAGACCACCAAATGTGGCCCGTTCTGAAATATAGTCCCTAAATGGATTGAACTTGGACCTAAATCACGAACTCACTCTTTTCTAACTTAAATGACTTAACTTATAGCAAGTTCTTATGTTATGAACATATAATTACATACAACATGAACTACATAACAACTTGCATATAAGTCAAGTCATTTACTTTCTACATATTTGGAACCTGGGCAATGCCAGGTACCTTTGCTAGTATAGTATATGACTCATCTGTGGTACCTCAGCTCCTCAACACAGGGAACGGATTTTACTGACTTCGCGAGCAAAGAAAAAAAAAGATTTTTTTAGGGGCGCACGACTTTTATGGGGCGGGCGGCGATGATAAACAGGATTTTTTTTTTAACCAGCCTAAATGTTGAAATCTCTTCTGAAGTAAAAAAAAAAAACAGTTTTAAAGCATTATACGTATCAAATGATACATTTTATGAAACGGGGAAACCTAATACACACTTTGGTAGTTTTAAAATGACAGAATATGTCTTTATGAGAAAAGGAAAAAAAGAACCTTGAAGACGACGCTGCTAACAAAATACACCGCTCTAATGCATAATCACGAGTTTAAACTACATTTACAACAAATATGAAAACTATTTTCCTATCACAATGTTAAATATAGAATATATAGAAGATAATGTTAAAACAAAATGAGCCCTGTCTTCCAATGGTAAACAATCCTTCAAAAAATTCCTGGATCCGGAATAATATCCTGAACTTCACGAAAAACTAATCAATTCTTCCTTATCCCAAGGGCAATCATCCCAGCAACTTTCATCCAAATCCGTTCAGAACCTTTCCAGATATCTTGTTCACGAACACACACGCACACACACAAACACGGACACGATCGAATGCATTACTCCCGATAAAAATATGGAGTGTAAGCTTCTGGTACTCAAATGAGTCTTGGAAGAATTACAGGTAGTGGACAAAAATGGTAACATCTGGGTAAATGAGGGACACCAAGCAATGGCCTTTACACAGGTGTGGCCCTTGTGTTAATTCAGTAAATAACATCCCAGTATGCTTAGGGTCATGTATAAAAATGCTGCACATGCTTGGTTGCCTATAATTATGGCTAGCAGGGCTGCAAGAGGAGACCCCCCTCCCAACCCCCACAATACCCCATTCCACAGAGGATGTGTGGTCACCCAATGGTTTGATGAACATGACACTGATGTTATGCATATGTAATAGCCTTCTCAGTCAACAGATGAAAACCCAATCCAGCATTTATGGGATATTCTGGAACGACGCCTGCAACATTTTTTTTCTTTCTTTTTTTTTATACGAAGTCGAGGTTCGGAGTCGAGTTTCGTGTAAGAGCAATCACATTAACCACAAAAACATAAACTGACAGATAAAACATGTACTAAAGAGAACGGGAGTCGAGAGGAGGCAGCACACAATCACATCAACAGTAGAGAACAGGGACATCAGTAGATCTGTGGAAGGGAGAGGGTGGGGGGGGGGGGGGTACACTGTATAAAACAAATGGACACCACTAGGAATTTTAGGAAATAAGTCGGAGATTGAAAGAGGTGGATTGGGATTTGTATTAACGGGGGTAGAAAGATCAAGGTTTTGGATGGGGGAAGATAAGAGATGGTGGTGAACAGCTGTTTTAAAGACCTGGAGGGAGGAGAGGGATTGAAGAGAGTGTGGGAGTTTGTTCCAAAGGCAGGAGAAAAGAGGAATGAAAGGGTGAAGGTGAACAGAGAGTCTTGATTTTGGCAGTTTCACCATAAGAGGGTTGCTGGCAGATCTTATGCATCCTGTAGGAATATTTGGGGAACAGAGCTAGGGGAGCTTTGTCGGAGAGGAGTCTGTAGAAGAGAGTAAGACAACCAACCTGCCTGCGGTGAGAGAGTGAAAGGCCTTCAGAATCAGCTTCATCACGAGAGATACCAATGATTCAGAAAGCTTTGGTTTCTACAGCGTGAAGCCGAGCTAGGTGTGAGGCAGGAGCACCAGTCCAGAGGGGAGAGCTGTATGCCATCAAGCTGCGGATGAAAGCTTTGTATGTGGTGAGAAGCTCAGAAGTGCCAAAAAAGGACTCCGCACGACGACGGAGAATGCCCAGTCTGCAACTGGGTTTGGAGGCGAGCTTGGAAATGTGTTTTTCCCAGGAAAGATCATGGCAGATTGTGAGACCCAAAATCTTGAGTGACAGACTTCTTCCAGAGGATTGTTCAGTAAGTAGATGGGAGGGTTTTCCAGACGATCTTTTCAGAGAGACAGTGAGATTTGTCAGGATTGAGACATGTTCCACTTGTTTAACCAGTCTGTGATTTTGTCCAGGTCTGCAGAGAGGGAGGAGGCTGCAGTCTGCCAATCTGAGGGATGAGGTATGGAGCGGCAGAGAGTGGAGTCATCAGCAAAGAGATAGAGAGGATTTTCCAGAGAGTCTGCTTTGAGGAACTCTAGCAGGAATAACTTGAGGAACCCAGAACACTGCTTTGAGGAACTCTAGCCTGGACAGGAAGGGGAGATGAGAGAATTCCATTCAGAGCCACACGTTGACTGCAACCAGAGAGGAGGTCAATAAGCAATGCGTGGGGATTTCCATGGATATCATAAGAGGAGAGTTTGGTGAGCAGGGCAGGGTGCCAGACCGTATCAAAGGCACGGGATATGTCAAGGGAGATGGCTCTGATTTCCTGTTTGACGTTGAGGACCTCCATCCATTTTTGAGACAGCAGAAGCAGCATGTCCAGAGTAGAGTGACCTGGTCTGAAACCAAATTGATGATCAGAGATCAAGCCATTTGAGAAGAGGAAGGGTTTCATTTTCGAAGCCATGTTGGATTCCATGACCTTGCTGATGTGTTTTCCACCTCCATAAAGCAGGTTTGAGTTGATTGACTTTCTCGTGGAAGAATGGTGCTGCATCCCTCCTGCAGGATTCCAGATGCTGGTGGACTCTATGTCACGGTGCATGCAGGCCACACATGGTGGTCCAACGCCCTATTAAGAGACTTTACATTGGTGTTTCCATTTTTTGGTACACTACCTGTATCTCATTCACCATTGGATTGCATTATGACCCCAACTACAGGGAAGGGGTAGTCTTCATACCTGAAATCTACATATTGTGCTAGTTCACATTTTATGGTTGATGCGTAAATATCCTGAGGGCAACCTGGCTACACATGCACATGTAAACTCTTGTGTCAATTCACATGGTGATTGTTTTGTAATTTTCTGAATCCTTACCACAATGCTATCTCGAGTGGCTTGGCAGTTTTTTTTTTCTCTTATATACTCAGGCTCATGGAAGAGCTTGGTTTAACTGACAGTGGGGTAACAGGGCAACAATTGAGCACAACCAGCAAGGGAATGAAAAACAGGAAATTATGAAAGAGAGGAGGGGAGGAAACACTGAAAGCAGCAATTAAGAGGGTTGGTTGTGGTTGTGGAATAGCGATAATAAAGATCATGGATCAGGAAGGGAGATGACATATGAGGTGGGGGTGTACTGACTGCTTGAAGCCCTGGAAGGAATATGTCAAGTCGTTGGACTGTCGTATATACATATACTATATGTCGCATATTCAGTATATGTTGCATATTCATATATGTCGCATATTCACACGTGTGGGAAAGAATGGCCTCTTGGAGGCAGTTCCATAAACAGGAAGAGCGAGGAACAAAGGAGTTGAGGTGTGCAATAAGCCTGGATTTTTGAAGTTTAACCATGAAGAGGGTTACTGGAAGAATGTGTGCATCATGGAGTTGCTGAGGAGGATTAGAGGACTGAGAGAGCAGAGTAAGCAGTATTCAAGAAGAGGCAGTAAAAACAGAGGGACCACTGACCAGAGAGAGTACTCCATTGAGCTGCAGACAAAGGTCTTGTAAACTGAGTCGCTCTGATTTCCCAAGGAAAGACTTGGATTGAAAGAGGAGGTCCAGTCTACGGCTGGCTTGTGGAGATCAGCTTTGCTATGTGGTTGGCTCAACAGAAGTCATGGCTGAGTGTGAGGCTGAGAAGTTCAAGAGACAACCTCTTCCAGTGGCCGACCATGGAAATAGACAGATGTGTTCGTACAATCCTTCCGGAGCGACAGGGTGAGAAAGTGAAATTTTCCCGGCTTGAAGGACATGGTCCATTTATCAGACCAGCATCTAATAAATTCCAGATCAGCAGAGAGTGATGCAGCTGCAGTCTGCCTATCAGTGGAATGGAATACTGTAAAGCACAATGTGGAGTCATCTGCAAAAATAAGGAGATGACTTCCAGAGCATCGGAGATTAAGAACAAGACTGTTCCAAAGACACTACCATGGGGAATTCCAGCCTTCACTGTGAGAGGGGAGAATAGGGTCACATGGATGGCAACATGTTAACTGCATGAGTGGAGGAAGTCAGAAATCCAAGCATGAAGTTGGTCTTTGATGCCACAGGCAGAGAACTTGGCAAGCAAAACAAAACAGGATGCCAGACTGTCAAATGCCTGAAATGTCCAAGGATACGATACGATCCTGCCATTTTGATTGAGATTTAGGGTCTACACCTGAGAGAGAAGCAGAAACATGTCGAGTGACCGAGACACGGAATCAAAACTGATGGTTAGAGATTTCGTTTAGTCGGAAGATGGGGTCCCCATGCACCTAGTTGATATATTTTTCTAACTTGCATTTTTGGAATTCTCAAGGTGTCTAGTGAACGAATTTTCATGTTCCCAAGACGAAATATTGTCCCATGGGGGCCCGTTGGCTGCCATGTTTGAGGCCATCTTGGATTTCCGATGAAAATCGATAATTGGCATAACTTCTGAACTAGACATCAAACAGAGACAAATTACCCCATTATTTCGGCTCATTTTGGCCTGAGGAATCGTTTGAGTGGGTTATTTTCATGATTTAAACAAGTTTAATACTGTTGCGGTTTTGTGTTTTTATAATAAAGGTTAATTTCCCCTCATAGTTTAGATACACTACAACATGTAGCCTCATTTAAGCTCAGTTATTTCTTAGTAAATGTAAGCGTAGACCTTTCCTGTGTTCGTTTTGCATTGAGTAGAATAATGAGAATTAGGTCCTTTACGATGCCTCAATGCTTTTGGTTTTGGCGTGAAATACCACGAGGCAGGCCTGAACAAGTCGACCAAGGGCGAAGGAAGGCGGAGGTGGAGCCGACGGTAAGCGCGAGCCGCCAATCAGGGCTCGAGGGTAGTGACTTACCACTGCGGCAAAAGGCGGGGTTTGGAACATTCGATGCGGGCTAGGATGGGGGCAATATAACCTTGTGCCCGGAGCCCCGCCTCAGTTATGAGATGCGCGCAGGGCAAGCCAGACGAGTTACGAGTTATGAGAAGGGATGCGCTCTGTTCAGTCCTCCATTGAGTTATGAGAGGGAAAGTGCTGTGTTGAGTTATGGGGCAAATGAGTTGAGTTATAAGGCAGACGAGTTATCAGTCGGGGCCATATACGTGAGTTTTCATTTGGTACGAACGTTGGTACACGATCTTTGCCCTGCTCCCCACGCTCTGCGCAGTTGTATTAATCGCGCTGTGAAAGACAGCCGTGCCGGGCCACATATGTGCGTATATTACCTTCTGCCTGCCTTTGCCGAGATACGCACCGCGAGGATTTTCCCGCCTGCCTGCCTGCCTTCGCCGGGATATGTGCGGTGACCACCAGAGGGCCACGCCGGGTGAGCTGTTCCTGGAGCGACCAGGGCAGGCACGTTCGGCGTGTGGACATTCTTCCTTCATCTCCCTGTCTGTGGGTGTGGGCTCATTGTCTGGGAAATAAGTTAAGACTGCTTAAGACTGCCCTGTGTCTCTTCTTCTTCTACCATTGCACATTGTGTAAATAATAATTAAATCTGTTCTTCCTTTGATTCGACCGTTTCGTCCCTTCCATCATTGACTTAGCATGGTACGAATTAGATCGCTCTGATCGGGTTCCAATAGCAAGGTAACAGCACGGACCACGTGGTACGCCATCCGCTCGGGTGTACTCAATTACGCGTGGTTTGTGCGAGACTCGATCCCCGCTTCCGCTGCGGCGTGGGTACTTAGGTACGTGTGAAATTGTCCCGAGACCCTTTCCCACATCTGACCGGAAGTGGCGACTCAGTCTCGCGGTTCGAAGACCCAAGGAGAAAAAGGGGCTTAATCTCCCCTTTGTAAGGGAACGGGCTTCGCAAAACCGCAACAATTTGGTAGACAGGAGTGGGATTTGGAACCCTGGAAAAAATTTTGGACACCAAATTGTACATATTGGCCGAAATAATTTGGTGTCCGGGAGTGGGATTGGATCTGGAGTGCGCTTCACGCACTCGAAATTATGAGCGAACAAAATTTAGTTGTTAAATCCAAAATTGTATTCATACCATGGCTGGCCAAGGTGGTCGAATGCCGGTGGGGGTAGAAAACGAGAAACTGATGACCCAGGTCCAACAGGGACAGTTGGTAGTGGAGGAAGCAGATGAGGGTGCAGCAGCTGGCAAAGAAATGGCGGCGCCCCGCACGTGGCGGTGGCAGCCGGGCCCGCTGTGCAAGACTGGTTTGACATTAAACTATTCCTAATCCAGATGAATGCAAAAATGGACAAATCAAGAGCAGAAATGAAAGAAATAATGAATGCCCAAAAGGACGAAATTTGGGGAATAAATAATAACATGAATAAAATGAATGAAAGAATGGACACCCGAGGGGAGACATTTTTTTAAAATGGGGGAGGGCATTGGGCGCAGGTTGAGCGGGAAGGTCGCAGTGGTACGTGACGAGGTGAAGCAGTGTGAGGAATGCGTGGGTAGCGAGCTTGAGCAAAGGACATCCAAGTTGACCGGGGATATGGAAATCGCGACGCAGGGTGTAGAAGAGCCGACAGTCACCGAATTGGACAAATAAATTTCATGGGTGCCGGCGGTCGTCGAGGAAAAAGAAATGATTGAAATTGGGGCCGAAGAGATAGAATAGAAACAAAGATAGAAACAAAAAATAAATCACGGGAGAAGGAAATGGAATCCGCGCAAAGTCTGTATTTGCACCGTGATGCCGGGCTTGCTAATGAAATAAAAGGTTTGCAGGTGCAGCAAACCCTGAGGTGAGTGAAACCCCGAGGTGAGGACCCCGAGGAGGACCCCGAGGTGAGTGAAAAAAATGATGCGAATGTGTTTGGTGCAAACGGGTTTTTGGCGCGCTTGGGACGGAGTTGAGACCCAGGCGTTCGCGGAAGGTCCATTGTGCGGTGTACGAGGGTGACTGGTGCGCGGTACGAGAGAGAGTGTGCATCGAAGCATGAGTGAGAAAAGTGTGCGCCAGGGTGTGCGATGATTGAGTGTGCGAAGGAGGAGTGCACACCCGAGAGTGTGGAAAAGGAGTGTGTAATGGGAGAGTGTGTTACAGAGTGTGCGCAGGAGTGCACATCCGGGGGTGTTAGAGTGTGTAACAGAAAAGTGTGCGATGATGGGGTGCGTGAAAGGTGCGAGTGCGCCTGGGTGGTGTGCACCAGAGAGTACGATTACGGAGTACGAGGGAGAATGCACACCAGACTGTGTGCGGGAAAAGTGTATACTGAAGTGTGTGGAAGGCGTGAGTGCGCCTAGGTGTGCAGGTACGAGTACGGAGTGTGAGGGAGGATGCACACCAGAGAATGAGGAAGGAGAGTGTGCAGTAACGGAGTGTATGGGAGGCGCGGGGACGCCTGGGTGTGCGAGTGCGCAGTGGGTCGCGAGTAGTGAGGACGCGGCTCAAGCATCGACACCGACCGGGGTAGCGTTTAGTGGGACGGATAGCAGAGGTGAGCCCCCGGTGAGTTGTGTGCAGCAGGGACCGGCGGGGATCGGTGCCGCGTCGGTCTCCCAAGGACCAGCGTGCACGATTTGTGCCGGCCCCCACACTGTATGGTTGGTGCCGTGCCGTGGCGGCAAAGGCGCTCGGTGAGGTTCAAGGGGAGGTAGGAGATTTCAGAGCAGCGCACCCTAGCGGATGCGGTGCTCCGGCCGTGACCGGTTGGGTCATCGTTCGTGGGACTGCGAGGCCCTGCGCAGGGATGGAGCCCTGCACCTCGGCCCATCCATACCTCCTCCCCTGGATCGAAAATGCCGGACGGACCCAACATACAGGAGACAAACCACCCGCATGGATCGCTCGGCCCTCCGAGGCTGAGCCATGACAAAGTACATCCACATGAAGAGGCTCGTAGCGCAGCGGACTGTAAGAGTAGTGTACCCTACGTGGAGGAATGGTAGTATTCCTCACACAGGACCCATGAGCATTGGTTTAGGGGGATGGCAGTGATAGGCACATGGAGGTGCCAGCAATGGTTGCCTCCATGGGGCACCGAAGCTAGCCGCGGGAGGGCTAGGATAACGTTAGGGAACTAGAAGACTGCTTAGATGGATGTGACACCTGTACCGTAGAGGGGAGGTAGGTAGCTTAGATGGATGTTAAAAGAAAGGGAGTGCATAGTGTAAAGGGACGACGGGGAAGCATGAGTTTTTGGGGGAAGTAGTCAGATAGGTGATGCTGTGTGTGCGAGGAATTGTGTGATGAGACAAGTGGAATTGTGTTGAGGTGTACGGAAAGTAGTGTGTGAGATAAAAGGTGTGTGAGCACAAAAGGTGTGCGAGACAAAAGGTGTGCGAGACAAATGGTGTGCGAGATAAATGGTGTGGAATGCTTGGTGTGGAATAGAAGGTGTGGAATGCATGGTGCGAAGGAGTGAATGGGGGGAGGTGGAACCCATTCGCGAAAGCCCGGGGGGGGGGGGGGGGGGTAGCGTAAAGCCAAGTCGAGGGTATAGGCAAAATTTGTATGGATATTGACACCTGTGTTGCGGGTAGTGGAAACGAAGTGTTTTGTTGGGTGCATGAGTATGTGGAATGGCTGGGTATGTGGCTTAATTGGTGCATATGGTTATTGGGGCACTCTGCCACTGGTAGTTTGTTGGCCAGGTGAGGCTGCAGGTAGGCTCTGGGAGCCGGTTAGTTGTAGTGTGAGTGGGGCCCGAGGATCCCAGGAGGGGACCCAGGTTGCCCGATGCCAAGGTGGGCACAGAGGGGGTAAGCGCCAGGAAGGGCCTTCCCTAGTTAGGGTAGTTGTGAGTTGTTGAGTGGGCCCCGAGGATCCCAGGAGAGGACCCGGGTTGCCCAATGCCAAGGTGGGCATCAGGGGGTAAAGTGCCAGGAGGGGCCTTCCCCAAATTAGGTCGTGGCAGGAGCAGGTAAGCTCGGGTGGCGACTTCAGTGGCGGAGGTGCGCAGGTAGGTAGACCTGCTGGTAGGGCCACACGACCCAGCCCCGAAATTGTGCGAGGGCACAGTATGAATATTTGTGGGAGTGAGACCCAAATTCGAAGAGCACCACAGAGTGGGCAATTGGAATTCGGGTTCTTAGAACCACATAGTTTAAAGATGGCCGATTGGCAGGGTATGACCCCGGGTAGGTTAAAAGTAAATGTCAGTAGAGTAGTTAGGATGAGAAATCCCTTCGCACCATCCACAGCCAGTCACCAAGGAGGACGAAACTCCACACCAGGGCTCTGTAAGCTGTTTGAGTTGTAAGACGCATCATGACGTAATGTGACATTGTGTTTGTTCCATTCCTTCCTTCCTGGGAGGGATTGGGAGACGGATTTGAGATAGAGGAGGACATGGGAGACAATACATAGAGACGTTGTAAATACAAGGGGGGCTAGGGTAGTGTAAGCCGATGGTGGGGGGTACGGACGGTTAGGGACGAGCCTGCTCTGCTCGCTCCTCCGCGCCCCTCACACTGCATTACCTTGTGTTTCTGTGTGCCATTGCATCTTTTCCGCTTTGCTTGTTGTGCCTTGTCTCTTCCCGCCACCCCAGGACCATTTTGGAGGTGGAACTGTGCAGCACCATCGACCTGTACAGCATCCCTTCTGCACCTTGCTACGTCTGTGCAGCCGAACGGCACAGCACTTTGCTGCCATATCCTTTTGCTGTAATTTTGCTGCACATTTGTTACATCTGTGCAGCACTTTGCTGCCCCAAACC
Source organism: Myxine glutinosa (assembly GCF_964187855.1). Taxonomy (NCBI): domain Eukaryota; kingdom Metazoa; phylum Chordata; class Myxini; order Myxiniformes; family Myxinidae; genus Myxine; species Myxine glutinosa. Next base: position 134,155,828 of record NC_136271.1, on the reverse strand, counting down.
CTTTGCTGCACCATGGACCACACTCACCACACACCATGGACCACTTCCTTATGACACTCATGGACCACAAGCCTTGTGGCCTTACACCTCTGCTGTGCAGCATTTTGCTGCAAAATCATCTTGCACCTTCGGACCACTTGTTTGCGTGGCATTAATGTCACGCAGTGGGACCACATGAGGTTGGCCCCACCTGGCAAAGAAATAAAATAAAAGCATTTTTGTGCATTTTATTATGGTGTGCTAGGGATGAGAAGATGTGTAAGGTTAGATAGCCCTGAAGATTAAAAATAGCCTGTATGCCGGTCCGGGGGCTAGCCGGTTTGATATATGCACACAGAAGAAGCAAGAAGCAAGAAGCAAGATGCAAGATGCAAGAAGCAAGCAGCAAGTGTCATGAATTATTGAGTGTGTTTTTGCTGTGCTTTCTCTCCCCTCCAATCTTCTCTGCCAAAAAGGGCAGGCCCTGGGTCATAGAATTGTAAATAAGGTTAAGTTTTTGTGCTTGTAAATATAAAAATGCTGCCCACCGGCTATGTGTTTCGTTTGAAAAATTCTGGAATTTAGGTTAGTTGTGGGCGTGAATCTGATATGCAGCTACTCAACGCAATAGGAGGGACATATCTAGTGTTTTAAAACTGTCGCATACATGGGTCAGAGTAAATGTTAGGGGGACCCACACCTATATGTCACATGTAAAAGTAAAAGTTAATTTTGCATGTCATTCTCTAACCGGTCGTTTCATTTGTTGGTTCCGACTCGGGGACGTGCCTGACGAGGGAGGGGTGTAGTGTTGCGGTTTTGTGTTTTTATAATAAAGGTTAATTTCCCCTCATAGTTTAGTTACACTCCAACATGTAGCCTCGTTTAAGCTCAGGGTAGTCTTAAGTGTAGACCTTAAGTTATTTCTTAGTAAATGTAAGCGTAGACCTTTCCTGTGTTAGTTTTGCGTTGAGTAGAATAATGAGAATTAGGTCCTTTACGATGCCTCGATGCTTTTGGTTTTGGCGCGAAATACCACGAGGCAGGCCTGAACAGGTCGACCAAGGGCGAAGGAAGGCGGAGGAGGAGCCGACGGTAAGCGCGAGCCGCCAATCAGGGCTCGAGGGGAGTGACTTACCACTGCGGCAAAAGGCGGGGTTTGGAACATTCGATGCGGGCTAGGATGGGGGCAATATAACCTTGTGCCCGGAGCCCCGCCTCAGTTATGAGATGCACGCAGGGCAAGCCAGACGAGTTACGAGTTATGAGAAGGGATGCGCTCTGTTCAGTCCTCCGTTGAGTTATGAGAGGGAAAGTGCTGTGTTGAGTTATGGGGCAAATGAGTTGAGTTATAAGGCAGACGAGTTATCAGTCGGGGCCATATACGTGAGTTCTCAGTTGGTACGAACGTTGGTACACGAACTTTGCCCTGCTCCCCGTGCTCCGCGCAGTTGTATTAATCGCGCTGTGAAAGACAGCCGTGCCGGGCCACAGACGCGCATATATTACCTTCTGCCTGCCTCTGCCGAGATACGCGCCGCGAGGATTTTCCCACCTGACTGCCTGCCTTCGCCGGGATACGTGCGGTGACCACCAGAGGGCCACGCCGGGTGAGCTGTTCCTGGAGCGACCAGGGCAGGCGCGTTCAGCGCATGGACATTCTTCCTTCATCTCCCTGTGTATGTGAGTGGGCCCATTGCCTGGGATATACGTTAAGACTTCTTAAGACTGCCCTGTGTCTCTTCTTCTTCTACCATTGCACATTGTGTAAATAATAATTAAATCTGTTCTTCCTTTGATTCGACCGTTTCAGCCCTTCCATCATTGACTTAGCATGGTACGAATTAGATCGCACTGATCGGGTTCCAATAGCAAGGTAACAGCACGGATCACGTGGTACGCCATCCGCTCGGGTGTACTCAATTATGCGTGGTTCGTGTGAGACTCGATCCCCGCTTCCGCTGCGGCGTGGGTACTTAGGTACGTGTGAAATTGTCCCGAGACCCTTTCCCACATCTGACCGGAAGTGGCGACTCAGTCTCGCGGTTCGAAGACCCAAGGAGAAAAAGGACGCCTATAAATTTTTCTCGGCCAGGTGACATGTTGGAGCGGCCACCTGGAACCCTGGGCCAACCGAGGCAATGCCCGCGCCACGATCGGCGCCACCACCGGCCGAGTTAGCACCACTGGCGGCAGCGGCCACCGCGACGCCCCGTCGGCCGAACCCGACGCGACCGCCGGAGCCTCCACCAGAGGCGGACCATGTGCTACTACCACGCCAACGCCAGGTTCGGGCAGAAGGCCAGAACATTCCGCCCACCGTGCACTTTCGGCAGGTCGGGAAATGACCAGGCCGGCGCTCGCTGCCTGCCATGATCGTCGGCCATTCAGGCAGCCTTCTGTTTATTACGGACACAGCGTCCGGATGGCATTTTTTGTGCGACACCGGCGCTCAGCTGAGCGTGATACCCACCTCGGTGCAGGACAAACAGGCCGCGCTTTGCGGCCACGCCTTGGTCGCCGCAAACGACTCCTCCATCCGCACCTTCGGTTCACGCAGCGTCGCATTCTGCTTCGGGGGCCAGCGCTTCAGGTAGGACTTCATCACGGCGAACGTGCCCATGGCCTTGCTGGGTGCAGATTTTCTGTGCGCGCATGGGCTTTTGGTGGACGTCAAACGGCGTCGGCTCATCAACATGGAGACCTTCAGCTCGCTCGCTTGCTCATTGAGCGGCTCCGCACCAACCAAGCTAGCCTGCACGCTCCCGGCCGCGGACGATTTCACCCGACTGCTCGCCGAGTTTCCCGCCCTCACGCCGCCGACGTTTTCGGCTGTCGCCGTAAAACACGGCGTCGAACACCACATCCCGACCACAGGTCCACCGGTCTATGCCATGGCTCGTTACCTCGACCCGACCAAACTCGCCGTGGTGAAGGAGGAATTCGAGACGCTGGAGTGATTGGGCATTGTGCAGCGCTCGAATAGCGTGTGGGCCACGCCCCTGCACATTGTGCCCAAACCGGGTGGCGGATGGCGACCATGCGGCGATTACCACCGCCTCAACGATGCCACCACCCCCGACCGGTACCCGATACCACACATACAGAACTTTCCGCCCGTTTGGCGGGGCGGGTGATCTTTTCCAAGGTCGACCTCATTCGGGGCTCCCACCAGGTACCCGTCCGGCCGGCCGACGTGCCAAAGACGGTGGTAATTACACCTTTTGGCCTCTTCGAGTTCCTTCGCATGCCGTTCGGCCTTAAGAACGCGGCCCAGGCCTTCCAGCGGCTGATGCACAGCGTGCTGCGCAACCTCACCTTCCTTTTCATCTACTTGGACGACATTCTCGTTGCCAGCACTTCCCGGGGGAAGCACCTCATCCACCTGCGCACGCTTTTTTGAGCGCCTTGGCCAGCATGGCCTCATCATCAACCCGGCGAAATGCCAGTTTGGCGTAACGGCCATCGACTTCCTGGGGCACCGCATTACGAAGCGCGGGGCCATCCCGCTGCCTACCAAGGTGGAGGCAGTCACAAGTTTCCCGCGCCCCTGCTCCATGAAGGCCCTACAGGAATTTTTGGGGATGGTAAATTTCTATCACTGGTTCGTGCCTCGCGCCGCCCAACTCATGCGCCCCTGTACGAAGCCCTCCGGGGCAAGCCGGCTAAGCACGACGTCGCCTGGACCAAAGAGATGGATGCGGCGTTCACGGGCGCTAAGCTGGCCCTCACCAACGTGACCATGCTGGCGCACCCAGCGCTCGACGCACCCATCGCCCTCACCATGGACGCTTCCGACTACGCGGTGGGCGCCGTGCATGAACAGTGGGTGAACGGGGTTTGGCAACCGCTGGCCTTCTTCAGCCGGCAGCTTCGCCCTAATGAGCGCAAGTATCGCGCTTTCGACCGCGAGCTCCTCGGCCTTTACCTGGCCGTTCGCCACTTCCGACATCTTTTAAAGGGCCACCCGTTCACGGCGTTTGTGGACCACAAACCCCTGGTCTTCGCCATGGCCAAGGTTGCAGAGCCGTAGTCGGCCCGCCAGCAGCGCCACCTCTCCGCCGTGTCCGAATTTACGACGGACATCCGGCACGTCACGGGCAAGGACAACGCTGTGGCCGATTGCCTCTCCCGGTCCGGCGCGAACGCCGTCCATCTCGGTGTGGACTTTGCCCGCATGGCGGCCGACCAGACCGCCGACCCCACAGTGCAAGCCCTCCGGACAGCGGACACAGGCCTGCGGTTGGCCGACGTCCCCTTCGAGGACACAGGCACAGTTCTCCTGTGCGACGTTTCCCTGGGCCAACCTCGCCCCATCGTGCCCACCGGATGGCAGCGGCACATTTTTGACGCCCTCCACGGCCTTTCCCACCCGGGCCGGAAAGCGTCGCAGAAGCTCGTGGCAGCAAAGTTCGTCTGGCACGGGCTCCGTAAGGATGTCCGCCACTGGGCCAACGCCTGTGTCGCCTGCCAGCGCGCGAAGGTCCACCGGCACACCCAGGCCCTGTTGGCACCATTCGACGTGCCCGTGCAGCGCTTCGACACGTCAATGTGGACCTGGTGGGACCCCTTCCCTCCCCGCGGGGCTTCACCCACCTCCTCACGATGGTGGACAGGACCACCAGGTGGCCGGAGGCCGTCCCGCTGGCATCAACAACATCCGCCGATGTGGTGCATGCCTTCATTGGCACCTGGATTGCCCGTTTCGGCGCCCCCTCGGACATCTCCTCCGACAGAGGCCCGCAATTCACCTCCGAGCTTTGGGGCGCGGTCGCCCAGGCCTTGGGGATCAAGCTACACCGCACCACGGCCTACCACCCCCAAGCCAACGGCTTGTGCGAGCGGTTCCACCGCTCGATGAAGGCCGATCTCAGGGCCAGCCTCCAGGACGACGGTTGGGCCGACAGGCTCCCATGGGTCCTATTGGGCCTCCGAACGGCCCCTAAAGAGGACCTCCAGGCTTCCACCGCCGAGCTGGTCTACCGCCAGCCACTGCGCGTGCCGGGCGAGTTCATCCCTGACGCCACCGGCCCCTGGTCCGCGGCTCGCCAATGCTCGGTACTCCAGGAGGCTGCCAGGAGATTTGCCCCCGTGCCCACGTCCCACCACGGCTGCCCCCAACCCCACGTCCCCCCAGCACTTCGCACTGCGGAGTACGTTTTTATCCGGAACGATGCACACTGGGGACCGCTCCGGCCGCCGTAAAATGGACCTTTCCGAGTCGTGAAGAGGGACGACAAGTCGTTCATCATTGACATCGGTGGCAAACTGGACCGCATCTCCGTGGACCGCCTCAAGCCGGCCCATTTGGACCTCGACCAACCTCCACGGTTGGCCCTTCCTCCACGACGGGGCCGTCGCCCGTCAACCAAGCCCCCCACCCGACCATCCACCGCCACACCACCTTCCACCCCCACAAGAATCGCCAGGGGTCGTTTCGGTCGGGTCATCAAGACCCCCTCAAACTGACTCTCCCGGTGCAAGTTAATTCTGGGGGGGGCGCATGTAGCGGTTACCGGAAGCATGACATAATCACCTTGCACCGGCCGATGACGTAACCAGCGGGCGGTTACTTGCCCGGACTCGCCTGGACGTGTCCGGAATTGCCTTGCCCGGGCGGACTCTCGATTTGCATACCACGTCCGGTTGAGAGGCGTGGCTGACTTATTTGCATACCACGCCCCGCCTGATAGGCGTGGCTTTTGTGTGGTGAACTTTTGATATAAATTGCCGCCCGTGTTAACGGGCTATTCAGTGCTTTTGAGTTCTTTCGAGTTGAGCTAGAATAAATAGCTCAGTGAAACTTCGTTCCTGGTGTCGTCCATTTTGTCCGGCTTTATCGTGCGAGCATAGCTCCACAATGTAATATTGGGAGACAGTGGGATGTGTTTGGGAGACATTTGGATATGAGGGGATATTGGGACAGTATTGATTTATTGAGTTATTGTTTATTTATTGAGTTATTGGGATTGGGACAGTATAGTATTGGGATATTGGGACAGTGGGATATTGGGAGAGAGTAGGAGACAGTGGATGATGTGATGACAGTGGGATGCTCGTTGGACAGTGACAAACACAGAGTTTAGATAAAATAAACATCACTCCACACTACCTGCTGATCAATAAAGCCGCCATCCATAAATACCACACCCCACAACATCCCAGAGTTTGACACCGCATGTTTGCAAAAAATATAGATTTGTAACAGCAGGCAGCAGCTTCAGGAGCTTTTCACCTGCAATCTGTCTTTCTAACTTTAATAACTCACTGATGGTGAAGGCAACGAGCTACTGGAATCCCAGCCTGCTCTATAAGCTTCCCTAGTTTTAGAGCTATTCCCAAATAATGACAGTGAGTTGGATATTTTTTCAATGATTGCTTATAATTTCTTGCCTACACAGGAGATCAGACCCAATTTCAATAGTAATATTGATAATCTCAAAATGTCTCATATTCTTGGCTTATAAAGCTGACGTTTATGACATGGAAACTGTCTCATTTATCTTCCTCACACCATAAGCCTTCTGAGTCCACTCATCCGGAAGTGTGCAGTGTTACGACTTGCAGAACAAGGTGGTCAACCCCCACAGCACCCCATTTATATTGATAGTTGTCATGAAGACGCAAAAACAAGTAGTAGCGAGTAGAACTTACCAAATCTACCCGAAATACTGAAGGGGGTTAATGTTTCATCACAAGGCAGGTTTGCTTATGGTGTGCACATTATGATGTGGTCTTCTCGCCTTTGCAGATTCCTCGGTCATCCATTAAATGAGCACCAGCAAGGGTAGAATAGGGCTCTGGTGAAGGGAGAGGTAGAAATAACACATCTCTCAGAGTCGTGCAGGCACCACAAATTGACGCAAGAGAGCGCATTACGAATTCATGAGATTTTCTCATTCCTTGCTTCGTTCCATGAGTGGACAGCCGGTGGTGGCGACTGCTGTAGCTGCGTGTGCGATCGTTCAGAAGCTGGAGGATGAGGACGGCGGACAGGGTGCGGTTCTTTGGGATTCACAATCCATGGGCCACTGGCTGAGCCTGGGAAACTGCTGTAGGTGGGAACGCGCCGTACACCCGAGAGCAATGTGCCTGTGTGTGTGGGAGGAAAAGCGAGGGAGATGAGGGTGATGTGATTGGGAGGTTTATAAATGTGCAAGTGGCAGGAAACGATTGGCATGCAGGATGATGAGTTTTATCAAGGTTGGGAAAGCAGACTGTGAGTGCATATGAAGGAGTCAAGTAAGTGAGGCTGTGGGAGCAGAACAAAGAGATAGGGGATATTAAAGGGAAACAAAAGAGTAAGCTTTTGCTATGGAAAAACCATGGATGTGCTTTCAGCGTGAAATATTAGCACAAGAGAGATGTGCGTATGTGTGCACATGCACAGTTATTTTAAGAGAGCGGGTCTAGATAAATTGAAAGCAATATGTTTAAACACATCTTATCTAATATATACATATTATCATATACAGTATATATATATATATATATATATTGTATATATATATATATATATATATATATATATATATATATATATATATATATATATATATATATATATATATATATATATATATATATATATATATACATATGTGTATAAATAAGATAAATAAATTATCTAATATATATAATATATATATGTATATATGTGTATAAATAAGATAAATAAATTATCTAATATATATAATATATGTATATATAAGTTATCTAATATATATATATATGTATGTATATATATATATATATATATATTAGATAATTTATATATATATATACGTATATTATATATAGTGGATCTCGATCGGATCTCGAGCTCGTTGACGTACTGAGGGGGGGTTAAGCCGTGCTCCCCCTCGAGCTTCGAGTCCACGAGGCCGCTACCCACTCTACACTCGTGGGGGCGGATTGCTAAGCAATTCCAGCCGCCGAACCCACAGCTAACGCGTGGAAGGGTTAACGGTCACGACCCGAGTACCTTCGACACACGCAGCCGTGAGAACGGGGGCTGAACCATGCACGAGTCACGCTGGTATGGTACGCCCGAGCGGTTTGTGCGTCGCGTAACTCGTGCCGTTAATCACTATTGAACCCGATCGAGCGGTTTTAACTCGTGCAATGCTAGGCCAATGGTGAAAGGATGAAGACGGCCAGGTTGGAAACAAACCACAGGATTTATTCACAAATGTACAATAGTTGTAGAAAAGGGACACAGAGGAGAATCTTAACAGCCTTACTCACGTTCCCAGACAAGGGCCCTCAGACTCATTCGGGGAAGGGGAGGAAGAGGGGAACGCGCACAAGGCGCGGCCACTTGGTGCAGTTCGCCTGGACGGCTCGTTTGGCGGATCGACCCAAGGATGTTCGCGGCAGGGATGTCGATCACAGTTGTGCACGTAACGGGAATCCGAGGAGCGTATCCCCAAGTCAGCGAGGCAAAGCGCACGTGCAGGGAGTCCAGGCAGAGGTCGTCAGGGCAGAGAGCACGTTCAGAGTCCCTGGCCAGAGAGAGACCAGAGAGCGAATCCAGAGAGAGAGTTCGGGGGTCCGGGCCGGGTTTTATAGCCCCCGGAGCCCCACTAGAATGTTCCATGGGCCTCCACTGGCCACCGGGGTTCACGTATCGTGACAGCCCCTTATTAGTCACTCCCTTTTAGCTCTCATTGGCCGCCGTTATTGGCCACTCCCTGTAGCTCCCATTGGCTGTTATTTCCTGGCCACTCCCTTTAGCTCCCATTGGCTGTTCACTGCTTACCAGCCACGCCCTCCAGCTCCTCCCTCGGGCCTGCTAGACTTGCCCTCGGCCCATGACATGGCATTCCAGGCTTCAATGAGGCCTACCCTTTCCCTACCTGCCTCAACGCATACTAACACTGGGAAGGAGACTATACTTCACATTTAATAAGAAATAACTAACTAAGCGAGGCTACATGTTGTGGTGCAACTAACTATAGGGGGGTTGCCTTTATTTACAAAACCACAACAATATACTAGCTTGGTGAGGTGAGCGCAGCGAGCCTCACCAAGCGTCGTTACTGAGGAACGGGCTTATTTTAGCTGAGGACAATGACTGTACCTGAGTTGCTGTGTTGTCATGATTTACACCAATCATAATACAATTATTTTGCACAAATGTATTTGTTGTGTTTGTGATATTACATTTTTATAGACAATTTAGGTTGAAGATTTAGGTTGAATCTTTTTTTTTCAAGAAAGAACCCCTCAGCACACACATAGGGGAGGGGAAGGTGCAGACTGGAAGTTTGGGACGATTACACCTCATCACCATGTAATTCAAAACACCTCACCATCAAGTCATTAAAAATACCTCACCACCAAATAATTTAAAACACCTGACCACCACGAAATTGAAAACACCTCACAGCCATAAAACACGAAATTAAAACACCTCACCACCATGAAATAAAAACACCTCACCACCATAAAATACGTAATAAAAACACCTCACCACCACGAAATTAAAAACACCTCACCACCATAAAACACGTAATAAAAACACCTCACCACGAAATTGAAAACACCTCACCACCATAAAATACGTAATGAAAACACCTCACCACCACGAAATTAAAAACACCGCACCACCATAAAACACGTAATAAAAACACCTCACCACCACGAAATTAAAAACACCGCACCACCATAAAATACGTAATAAAAACACCTCACCACCACGAAATTAAAAACACCGCACCACCATAAAACACGTAATAAAAACACCTCACCACCACGAAATTAAAAACACCGCACCACCATAAAATACGTAATGAAAACACCTCACCACCACGAAATTAAAAACACCTCACCACCACGAAATTGAAAACACCTCACAGCCATAAAACACGTTATAAAAACACCTCACCACCACGAAATTAAAAACACCGCACAGCCATAAAACACGTAATAAAAACACCTCACCACCACAAAATTAAAAACACCTCACCACCATAAAACACGTAATAAAAACACCTCACCACCACGAAATTGAAAACACCTCACCACCATAAAACACGTTATAAAAACACCTCACCACCACGAAATTAAAAACACCGCACAGCCATAAAACACGTAATAAAAACACCTCACCACCACGAAATTAAAAACACCTCACAGCCATAAAACACGCAATAAAACACCTCACAGCCATAAAACATATAATAAAAACACCTCACCACCATAAAACACGTTATAAAAACACCTCACCACCACGAAATTAAAAACACCGCACAGCCATAAAACACGTAATAAAAACACCTCACCACCACGAAATTAAAAACACCTCACAGCCATAAAACATATAATAAAAACAACTCACAGCTGTGAAATTAAAAACACCTCACCATCACGTCATTTAAAAACACCTCACCACCAAGTAATTCAAAACACCTCACCACCACGTCATTCAAAACACCTCACCACCACGTAATTCAAAACTCCTCACCACCACGTAATTCAAAACACCTCACCACCACGTAATTCAAAACTCCTCACCACCACGTAATTCAAAACACACCACCACGTAATTCAAAACTCCTCACCACCACGTAATTCAAAACTCCTCACCACCACGTAATTCAAAACACCTCACGACCATGTGATTTAAAAACACCTCACCACCACATAATTCAAAATACCTCACCACCCCATGATTCAAAACCACCACAACGTTATTAAAAACACTTCACAACCACGGAAACAAAAGTTTGAGGGAGTCGTTAAGTGACAACACAGACACTGCCCAGGTGTGTAGATATATAGAAAAATGACAGTACCCGAGTTGCCGTTTTGTCATTGTTTAAACCAATCATGATTCAAACAATTATTTTGCACAAATGTATTTGTAATATACGTGATATCACATTTTATAAACAATTGAAGTTGAAAAAAAAAATTCCCCGAAAAAATTCCAAAAATAAAAATAGGAAATTTTTTCAAAAAAACCCCCTAAGGACATACCGACGGGAGAGATATGTGCATACCAGAAGTTTGGTACGATTTCACGAAAGTTTGAGAAAGTAGTTCAGTGACAAGACAAGACAACACAACACAATACAGACACTGCACAGATATATATAAAGTAAGTACACCCCATGTAAAGTTTTGACTTTTTCAACATATTTCCACATACAGCTACTTGATCTTCATTTCAACAATAGTGATAGATTAAGGTGATATAATATAACAAATATCATGAAACATTTACATTTTGTAGTCCATTGTATAATTTATATGAACATAAATGCAAATTTTGCATGTAGTAAAAGTAAGTACACCCCTGTGGCGGACACAAAAGCCCACTGGCGTGGTGACATCATTCCACGCACCAAGTGGGCGGTGGCCACGTCCGAGGGGTAGGCGTGGCCTCATGGTATACACCGGGCGCCCAGCCCGGAGCGGTACAGTGTGTTACAGTGTAGTCTTACAATAAAGACGTTTGTATGTTACCGCTTGTCCGCTTCCTCCTTGCTCACAAGCAGCGCGCGTAACGCCGCGCTTTACTGGTGACCCTCGACGTTGGATCTGCCGTAGCGATCCTTCCGAACACGACGCCATTGCAATGGCCAACGACAAGTCAATGGCGATTAAACTTCCCGAATTTTGGGAGGCCCAGGCCGAGGTCTGGTTCGTTCAAGCCGAAGCCCAATTTCAGCTTCGGCGCCTCACCAATGACGACCTGCGCTACTGCCATGTCGTCGCCTCCCTCGGGCCCGGCACGGCCGCTCGAGTTGTGTCCGTCCTTCGCCACCCACCGGACGGCCACAAGTACGAGGCGCTCAAGCGGCTACTCCTAGCCACGTTCGGCCTCACGGATGACGCACGGGCCAATCGCCTCCTGGATCTCCCCGAGCTCGGTGAGACGCGCCCGTCGGTCCGAATGGACCATATGCTGTCACTGTTGGGCGACGAAGCCCCCGGTTCGCTATTCCGGGCGCTTTTCCGTCGCCAACTTCCAGCGCAGGTTCGCCTCGCGTTGGCCGGGACCGGGCTAACGGAACCCCGGCAATTGGCGGCCGAGGCGGACAAGTACTTTGCCGCTTCGGACACGCGGGCGAGCGTTGGCGTGGCCGTCACGGCCTCCGACGCTGCTGCTGCTGTTCCACAGCATCATCTTCTACAGCACGCTGAGTTTCAGCAGCATGCTGATACGCACCTCGTGAACGCCGCCACGCCCCGCCCACCGCCACGGCGAAAACCGCCACCGCGGGGAAACCCGTCGACTCCACCGGCCTGGCGGAGCCAGCCGCGCTCCTCCGGCTCCACCACCTGGTGCTGGTTCCACGCCAAGTTCGGCCACGAAGCTCGGCGGTGTCATCCGCCGTGCTCCTTCGACGGGTCGGGAAACGCCCGGGCCGGCGCTCCATTGTGGCGATGAGCGCCGGCCGTTCGAGCAGCCTGCTGTTCATAACGGACACCTTCTCCGGGCGCCGTTACCTGTGCGACACGGGAGCACAGGTGAGTGTCATTCCCGCCGGCACGTCAGACAAGCACGCCGCGGGTGGGGGCCCCGCGCTGCTTGCCGCGAACGGGACGCCCATCCGTACGTACGGAAAAAGGTGCCTCTCTCTGCGGTTTGGAGGGCAGGTTTTCCGATGGACGTTCGTCACCGCCGACGTGCCCATGGCACTGCTTGGCGCGGACTTCCTGTGCGCTAATGGGCTCCTGGTCGACGTCAAGCGCAGACGGCTTGTCCAGGCCGAGACGTTCAGCTCGCTCGCATGTGCGTTGCCCAGCTCAACGAGCGGCTTGCCAAGCGGCTTGCCGAACGATTCGGTTCCGGCCACGTTGGTCTGTTCGCTTCCGGCAGCGGACGCATTCACCCGCCTCCTCGCCGGCTTCCCGGCCCTCACGCGGCCCACCTTCTCGGCGGGGGCCGTCAAGCACGGGGTGGCCCATCACATCCCCACCGTCGGGCCACCGGTCTACGCCCGGGCACGCCGCCTCGAGCCGACGAAGCTGGCGGTGGCAAAAGCGGAGTTCGCTACCCTGGAGCGACTCGGCATCGTTCGGCGCTCAGAGAGCGCTTGGGCATCGCCGCTGCACATCGTGCCGAAGCCCGGCGGGGGATGGCGACCGTGCGGGGACTATCGCCGTCTCAATGACGCCACGACTCCCGACCGCTACCCCGTCCCCCACATTCAGGACTTTTCCGCCCGTTTGGCGGGCAGGTCCTTCTTCTCGAAGGTGGACCTCATACGCGGCTACCATCAGGTCCCCGTCAGGCCGGAGGACGTCCCGAAGACGGCGGTCATCACGCCATTCGGACTCTTCGAGTTCCTGCGCATGCCCTTCGGTCTGAAGAATGCGGCTCAGGCGTTCCAGCGACTGATGGACAGCGTCCTGCGCGACTTGGATTTTGTCTACGTCTACCTGGACGATATCCTCGTCGCCAGCGCGTCCCGCGAAGAGCACCTACGCCACCTCCGCACGCTCTTCGAACGCCTGGGCCAGCATGGCCTGATTGTGAACCCCGCAAAGTGCCGGTTCGGCGCCGCCACAATCGATTTTCTGGGGCACCGTGTCACCAGGCATGGAGCCGTCCCCCTGCCGGCCAAGGTGGAGGCGGTGAAGGGGTTTCCGCGCCCCCGCACGATCAGAGGGTTGCAGGAGTTCCTGGGCATGGTGAACTTTTACCATCGGTTCCTGCCCCGTATCGCCCAGCTCCTGCGCCCCCTGCACGAAGCTCTCCGAGGTAAGCCGGGCAAAGGCGACGTTACCTGGACCGAGCAGATGGACACGGCGTTCACGGGCGCGAAGCTCGCCTTGGCTAACGCCACCATGCTCGCGCACCCGGCGCACCGATCGCCCTCACCACCGATGCCTCGGACTACGCGGTGGGCGCGGTGCATGAGCAATGGGTGCGTGGAGCTTGGCAACCGCTGGCGTTCTTTAGCCGGCAGCTTCGCCCGCCCGAACGCCGTTACAGTACCTTCGACCGCGAGTTGCTCGGACTTCACTTGGCGGTCAGGCACTTCCGCCATCTGCTCGAGGGCCGGGCGTTCACTGCCTTCGTCGACCACAAGCCGCTGATCTTCGCGATGGGCAAGGTCACCGAGCCGTGGTCGGCCCGGCAGCAGCGTCACCTCTCGGCCGTGTCCGAGTACACGACGGACATCCAGCACGTCGCGGGGAAGGACAACCCGGTGGCGGATTGCCTTTCCCGGGCCGTCGCCCACGCAGTCCACCTCGGCATCGACTATGCCCGGATGGCAGCGGACCAGGCCGCTGACCCCGACGTCCAGGCCTTGCGGACCGCCGTCACGGGCCTCCGCGTCACCGAGGTGCCGTTCGACGGCGCGGGCGCGGCCCTCTTGTGCGACGTCTCCCTCGGGCGTCCTCGCCCCATTGTGCCCGCGGGCTGGCAGCGCCAGGTGTTTGACGCCATCCACGGCCTGTCCCACCCGGGCGCGAGGGCCTCCCAAAGGCTGATCGCCGACAAGTTCGTCTGGCATGGCCTCCGGAAGGCCGTCCGCGGCTGGGCCAGGACATGCCTCGCGTGCCAGCGCGCCAAGGTGCACCGGCACACCCAGGCCCCGTTGGCCCCGTTCACGGTGCCGGAACGCCGGTTTGACCACGTCCACGTGGACCTGGTGGGACCTCTGCCCCCCTCGCGGGGTTTCACCCACGTCCTCACCATGGTGGACCGCACCACCCGGTGGCCGGAGGCCGTGCCCTTGGCGTCGACAACGGCGGCCGATGTCGCGCAGGCTTTCATCGCCACCTGGGTCGCCCGGTTCGGCGCCCCCTCAGACATCTCATCCGACCGCGGCCCCCAGTTCACCTCGGAGCTCTGGGGGGCGGTTGCGCAGGGGCTCGGGGTCCGGCTGCACCGAACCACGGCCTACCACCCCCAGGCTAACGGCCTGTGTGAGCGATTTCACCGCTCATTGAAGGCCGCGCTCCGGGCCACCCTCCGCGACGGCGGCTGGGTCGACAGGCTCCCCTGGGTCCTGCTGGGCCTCCGGACGGCGCCCAAGGAGGACCTGCGCGCATCCGCGGCGGAGTTGGTCTTCGGGCAACCGCTGCGGGTGCCGGGCGAGTTCCTCCCCGACTCCACGGCACCATGGTCCGCGGCACAGCAGCGCTCCGCTCTGCAGGAGACCGCCCAGAGGTTCGCCCCGGTGCCAACGGCATGCCACGGGCACCCACCGACGCACGTCGCCCCGGAGCTTCGCACGGCGGAGTACGTCTTCGTCCGCCACGATGCCCATCGGACACCACTGCGGCCCCCGTACGACGGGCCTTTCCGCGTGCTGGAGACTTCGTGCGTGCCTTTCCGCCTTTCCGCGTGCGAAGCACTTCACCCTGGACATCGGCGGTACTCCTGACCGCGTTTCGGTAGACCGCCTCAAGCCGGCCCACCTCAATGTGGACCATCCACCGCCAGTGGCCCGACCCCCACGTCGGGGCCGCCCTCCTGCGGGCGGACCCCCGGCACCGCCCAGCCCCGCCGCCACGCCGCCCCCCGGTCCTGCACCCATCCCAGGAGCAGCCAGGGGCATCTCACCTGGCATCCCTGCACCCCGGACGCCGCCGATCGCCAGGGGGCGCTTCGGCCGGGTCATTCGTCGGCCCCGCAAACTGGCCCTCCAGGTGCGCGGGAATTCTGGGGGGGCGCGTGTGGCGGACACAAAAGCCCACTGGCGTGGTGACATCATTCCACGCACCAAATGGGCGGTGGCCACGTCCGAGGGGTAGGCGTGGCCTCATGGTATACACCGGGCGCCCAGCCCGGAGCGGTACAGTGTGTTACAGTGTAGTCTTACAATAAAGACGTTTGTATGTTACCGCTTGTCCGCTTCCTCCTTGCTCACAAGCAGCGCGCGTAACGCCGCGCTTTACCCCGACATTTATCACTACTTCAAATACCTAAAATTAGAATCAGGTGCACCAGCTCAGATGCAAATGATTAGAACATCGTCAGAGAGGATCTTGGAGGAACCTGTCTTATTTAAACCTCAGACATTTCGTTTGGTTTGCTCTTTGTTGTTGAAGTGTGCGGCGTCACCATGCCTAGATCAAAAGAGCTCTCTGAGGCCTACAGAAAGAAGGTTATAGATGCCTACGAGTCTGGGAAGGGATTTAAAAAGATCTCCAAACAATTTGAAATCAATCATTCGACTGTCCGGAAGATCATCTACAAGTGGAGAAGATTCCAAACAACTGCCAACTTGTTCAGGCCAGGCCGCCCCAGCAAGTTCAGCACAAGAGCAGACCGCAAGATGCTGAAAGAAGTCTCGAAGAACCCAGAATATCATCACGGGACCTACAGGTAGCTCTTGCCACTGTTGATGTCAAAGTCCACGGGTCTACCATTAGAAAGAGGCTGCACAAATTTGATCTACATGGTAGGTGTGCCAGGAGGAAACCTTTGCTGTCCAGAAAGAACATCAGGGCAAGACTAAAGTTTGCCAATGAACACCGAGGCAAAGACCAGCACTTCTGGAACAATGTGCTCTGGACAGATGAGTCAAAGATAGAGCTATTTGGCCACAGTACCAGAAGACATGTTTGGTGAAAACCAAAGACAGCATTTGACCACAAGAACCTGATACCAACTGGAAAGCATGGTGGTGGAAATATTATGGTTTGGGGCAGCTTTGCTGCATCAGGGCCTTGGCAGCTCACCATCATAGAATCCACTATGAATTCTTCATTGTACCAGAGGGTGCTTGAGGATAATGTGAGGCCATCTGTCGGAAAGTTGAAGCTCAACCGAAAGTGGACCTTGCAACATGACATTGGCCCTAAACATACCAGTAAATCCACCAAGGAATGGCTGAAAAGAAAGAAATAGATGGTTTTTGAAAGGCCAAGTCAAAGCCCAGATCTAAATCCCATCGAGATGTTGTGGGGGGATTTGAAACGAGCTGTGCATGCAAGAAACCCCTCAAACATCGCACAGCTGAAAGAATTCTGCATGGAGTGGGCAAAAATTTCTCCCAATCGATGTCAGAGACTGGTAGACAGTTATAAGAAACGCCTACTTGAGGTTGTTTCTGCCAAAAGGGGCAATACCACCGATTAGAGCCAAGGGTGTACTTACTTTTTCCACATGCGAAATTTGCATTTATGTTTATTTAGATTATACAATGGACTACAAAATGTAAATGTTTCATGATATTTGTTATATTATATCACCTTTATCTGTCAATATTGATGAAATAAAAGCGTCCTTAAACGTATTTTTAACTCGAAGGTCACAAGAAACTCATTTTGCAATAAATGTTCGTTTCCCATAAATCGTACACTTTCAAAAATCCAATCTCACCCCTCCCCTCCAAAAGCTTCCCCATAACCCCTCCCCTCCAAATCTTCCCCATCACCCCTCCCCTCCAAATCTTCCCCATCACCCATCCCTTTCAAATCTCCCCCCTTGCCCCCTCCCCCCTAAACTACCCCCTCACCCCTCCCCGCCAAGACGCCCCCTCACCCCTCCCCTCCTAGACTCCTGCCTCACCCCTCCCCTCCAAATCTCCCCCATATCCCATCCCTTTCAAATCCCTCCCCTTGTCCCTTCCCTCCCAAACTCCCCCCTCACCCCTCCCCTTCAAATCTCCCCACCCTCATTGCTTCTCAATTTCCCCCCTCTCACTCCCCCTCCTCAAAGCGTCCTCCCCGCTTCTTCCCCCTTCAAACAATCACCTCCAACTCCCCCAACCTTCTGCCTCACTCTTCCCCCTCCTCAAATAACACCTCATTGTGGCTCACCCAATCACCATCAAGCCTTTTGTCCGCCCCATCCTTCCCTTTCTCCGAGCTATTCTGAAATCTCTGACACACCTTCAACAGCTCTCCCTACCTCTTCCACCTCTTCCACATCTTACCCTACCCCTTCTCCCCCCTGTTCTGTATCTGATGCTCCCCCTTCCTCTTCATTAACGGTATGGACCTCAAACATCCGGGGCCTTCGTTCAAACTTAACTGATCTCTCCATACAGGTTGCTTCTGTCAAACCAGACGTGATCTGCTTAACAGAAACTTTCCTCCTTTATGATGTCTCTGATTCCATAGTATCTCTCCCGGGCTACTCCCTCCTCCGGTATGATAGACCTGAGCCTCGTCCTGGAGGCGGGGTTGCTATCTTTATCAAAAAGTCTCTTCCTCACTCGCCCTGCACTGTACTCTCTCCACCTCACCCCCAGGAATACCTCTGGCTACGGCTTCCCCTTCGCTCCCACCTCTTGTTCATATGTGTGTTGTACCGTCCACCAAACAGTGATGACTCCATCTACATCTCGCTGTCTGATGATATGGACCAACTTCTATCTACTCATCCCAACTCTCTCTTCCTCATATGTGGTGATTTCAACTGTCATCATGCCAGTTGGCTGGGTGTGGGTACCTCTCTCACCAGCCATGGCTCCTCAGCAAAGGACTTCTGCGACTCACTGGGACTGACACAATCTGTCAATTTCCCGACCCGGATCTCAGTCAACGGAACATCTTCTCTTCTGGACTTGGTTATGACTAACTTCCCTGAAAATGTCTGCTGCTCTTCTTCTGCTCCGATCGGATCATCTGATCATGTCCTTGTTAAAGTGGACATCTCTCTGACCATCCTCAGGGAGCCTGCTCAGCGTCGACGAGTTTGGCATTTCACTCAGGCCAACTGGCACGGTCTTCAAGCAGCAATCAATCATCTGGACTGGTCTCCCATCTCTACCACCTCTGACATCAACTCATCCTGGGAATTCTTCCAAAGTAAATTGCTCTCTCTCATGCACAGATTTATCCCATCTCGTCTTCAGTTGTCATACCCTTCCTCCCGTCCATGGTACACGGAATCTTGTGGTGAGGCTGTTGCCCAGAAACAACTTGCCTTCGTCTCCTGGAAAGCAAATCCAACGGAAGGAAATCTCATTTCCTTTCACAAAGCCCGAAACAAGCGTGTGTCCACCCTCAGGAGAGCCAGGAAACAATATCTCTCCGTTCTCAAGACCGAACTCTCTTATCTGTCTCCCTCTTCCAAATCCTGGTGGCGTCTGGTCAAATCCGTTTCTGGTGTTTGTTCCCCCTCCATCCCCTCCCTTACCTCAAACGGCTACACAGCTGACTCCGCACGTGAAAAAGCTGAATGCCTCAACTCTGTGTTTGCCTCTAAATCTTGTGTCCCAAACCCATCCCTCTCTGTACCCACCATACCCAGTCGTACCCTGCTGCTCCTGGACTCTGTGTCCTTTCCTCCTGACAAGGTGGAAAAGTTTCTGTCAACCCTCGACTCTGATTCTGCAACTGGACCCGACGGCATCAGCCCACGGGTCCTAAAATCCTGCGCTGCTGCTCTATCTCACCCTCTCTCTGTTCTCTTCACCCTCTCTTTTGCTCAAGGTCAACTGCCATCTGCTTGGAAATCAGCCAACATCACCGCTTTGCACAAAAAAGGTGCAAAAACAGATCCTAGCAACTACAGACCAATCAGCCTTCTCCCAATTATCAGCAAAGTCATGGAATCCATCATTGCTTCGGATATGAAATCTTTCCTCTTCTCCAATGGCTTGATCTCTGATCATCAATTTGGTTTCAGACCAGGTCACTCTACTCTGGACATGCTGCTTCTGCTGTCTCAACAATGGATGGAGGTCCTCAATGCCAAAGAGGAAATTAGAGCTGTCTCCCTCGACACATCACGTGCCTTCGATTAGGTCTGGCAACCCGCTCTGCTCACCAAACTCTCCTCCTTTGGTATCCATGGAAATCTCCACGCATGGCTGGCGGACTTCCTCTCTAGTCGTCGTCAACGTGTGGCCCTGAATGGGTTTCTCTCATCTCCTCTTCCTGTTCAGGCTGGAGTTCCCCAAGGCAGTGTTCTGGGCCCCGTGCTTTTCCTGGTCTTCATCAATGATCTCTCTGACTCTCTCGAAAATCCTCTCTATCTCTTTGCTGATGACTCCACTCTCTGCCGCTCCATTCCTCTTCCCTCAGATCGGCAGTCTGCTGCCTCCTCACTCTCTGAAGACCTGGACAAAATCACAGACTGGTCAAACAAGTGGAACATGTCTTTCAATCCTGACAAATCTCACACTCTTACTATGTCTCTCCGAAAAGATCGAATGGACAACCCTCCCATCTACTTTCTCAACAATCCTCTCCAAGAAGTTCTGTCGCTAAAGATTTTGGGTCTCACTATCTGCCATGATCTTTCTTGGGAAAACCACATTTCCAAGCTGGCCTCCAAAGCCAGTCGCCGACTGGGCATCCTCCGTCGTGCGAAGTCCTTCCTCGGCACACCTGAGCTCCTCACCACATACAAGGCTTTCATCCGCAGCTCAATGGAATACTGTTCTCCCCTATGGGCCGGTGCTCCTGCCTCACACCTAGCTCGGCTTCACGCTGTTGAAACCAAAGCTTTCAGAATTATTGGAATCTCCCGCGATGAAGCTATCTCTGAGGGCCTTTCACTCACTCACCGCAGGCAGGTAGGTGGTCTTTCTGTCTTCTACCAACTCCTCTCCGGCCTTGCACCCCCAGCTCTCTCTGTGCTCTGTCCCCCAAATATTCCTACAGGTCGCACAAGATCTGCCAGCAACCCTCTGATGGTTAAACTGCCGAAATCTCGGCTCTCTGCTCACCTTCACTCTTTCATTCCTCTTTTCTCCCGCCTCTGGAACAAACTCCCTCACTCCCTTCAATCCCACTCCTCCCTCCAGGTCTTTAAAACAGCTGTTCACCACCATCTCTTATCTTCCCCCATCCAAAACCTTGATCTTTTCTACCCCCGCTAATTCACCCCAGATCCACCTTGTTTGAAATTCCAACTTCTTTCCTGGAAGTCCTGGCAGTGTCCATATGTTTTATACCTCTCCCACCGCCCCCTTCCCATGCCCCCCCCCCCCCAAAGCCCTCGCCCTCTCTCAGATCTCTCGATGTCTCCATGTCTCTCGGTCCCTGCTCTCAAATGTTGTGTTTGTGTCCTTCCCCCTCTCCCCATCTTGTCTACCGCTCCCGATGTTATATGTTTTATGTGTCGGTTTGTCTTTCTGTGTGATTAATGTTCGCTCTTTCACGAGCCTCGATCTTGTATACAAAAAAAAAAAAAAAAAAAAAAAAAAAAAAATGAAGATCAAATAGCTGTATGTTGAAATATGTTGAAAACGTCAAAACTTTACATGGGGTGTACTTACTTTTTCACTTGACTGTATCTAATTGTGTCTTAATACATTTACCATCTTGTCTCTTTACTTTCACATAGGTTGTATCAAATTAATAGAGTATTAATTTCAGTTTGTTGGCTTGAAAGAAAGTGTGTAATTGGCTTTCCTGGAAAAAAAGGAATTTTCTGACTCCTGGTTGCTAAGGTAATTATCTATTCCTAAGAGGGAGGAACAGTGCTTGAATCAGTTGCAGATGTTAACATTTTTGCAATATAAGTTTTAACACACGACATACTTATACAAACGTACTAACAATTAAAGAGGTTCGTTCTATAGTTTAAATCAGGGGTTCCCAACCTTTTTATGTGTTATGGCCCCCTTGGCTCCCAGAGCACATCCCCAGCACCCCCTCCCTTTCGCGAGTGTCGAGCGACGGAGCACGTGTAAGCAGGCTGGGGGCCTGGGGGCATGCCTGCCAGCAAAATTTTGATTTCTAGATGCTCTGTGGTGCATTCTAAGAGGTGTTTTTTCCTTTAATTGGCTATTTTGTTTGTATGAGAATTGGTAAATTATTACACAGAAAATGAATTACAAGTAGGCAACATGAACATTTAGTTCCATAGTTTTTTTCTGTTCCTTACTGGCTCCCAACTACATCGTTTTTGGAAGAAGCAAACAAAGCAACGTCGCTCGAATGATGCATGTTTGATATTAGATTTTAATATTGTCGATAGCAACACTATGGACAGCATAAAATAGAACTGTCACACAAGAAAACAGTATGAAAAGGTTCCAAGTCAAGAATATGTGAAAACTAAAAACTCTGTTGTGTCTGTATTTAACGCAGTGTGTTATAATCTCACAAAAAGAAACTCAATTCGACAACAACTCAACTAGGGACGCGGTGCATGTGCCGTAAAAGTGAATTAAAAACTCAGTGGGTGGCTGAAATTGCATTTTGGCTACCAATTGGGGTATCCGTGGTTGAGTCATAGTCAGGGCAGAGTGGAGGTCATCTTCCATGTGGAACATCTTTCCCAAACTTATATATATTTGAAATCTGAATACATAGCTTATTTTGTTGAATATAATGATTGTATATATCATATGTTTTATATAAACAGTACATTTATTTGTTATACAGATATTTAATGAAAGAAAACTATTCTTTAGTCTATCACAAATCAAATTGCGAAGCTCTGATAAGGGAGCCAGTACACAACTCGAGCAGGCAGGTCGACCTGGAAGCGAGTTTTCCTGCAGCCTAGCCTGGTTTACGACCCTCAGTCTCAGTAAAAGAAATGTTTAGGACTGGTAGAGTTTATCGAACACGATTTAAACTGAACAATATATATTAATGAAACTTAAGCTTTATAAAAGAGACAATTTATGCTAATCTACATATATTAATGAAGCTTAACCAAGCAATTACAACTCAAGTGTTTGCAGTAAGCGGTTGAAGCGGTTGAGGCTCAAGAAAGTCACTCAGTTCACAAATTAAGTACGCAAATAATTAAATCCACTTCCACAATAGAAATGGGAATTCAGTGTAAATATTCAGTGAGCAAATGTCAGAATGGGTGCAGCTGGTAACCTCGACAATCTCGTTCCATTCTATCAGCTAAGATTTCCAATCCATGCTTGTTGTACCTCCAAAATACTGCTCAGGAGTGAGGGTGATATTATGAAAGCTCAGCTGGGAAATGGGTTTAGGCATGTTTTGGGCCTACAGCCTGACGGAAGATCACCAAAGTTCTTTCCTTACCAACAGACCAGACCACCTCCAGGCACTTATCCCTCTCCACATCGTTTCTTCAGCTCCGACCTTCCCCCTCTCTCTATATTTCCCATAGATTTGCTTTCAGCAATTTCCCACAGCATTTCATTCTGGTTTCCCATTCGATGATCCATAGATCAGTAGTTTCAGTTTCACGTTTCAACATCAGTTTCACTTTGAGATATCAGTTTAGATTCATCATCGCAACTTGTAATTCGACACGAATTGTGCATGGAAAAGGTCGGCAAAACCGATTTTGGGAGTAAATGTTTTCCAATTATCTAAGGGGTCTAAAGTTTTTTTTTTAGGGTCATAAAGGGGTCTAAAGTGTTTAAAGAATCAAGGATCTTAAAATGGCCAAATGGGGTCTAAAGGTGTCTAAGGACGAAAGAGCAAAAGGGGTCAAGAGTGTCCAAATGGTCCTAATTGGCCAAAGTGTCTTAAAAAGTCAATAGGTCTGAAAAGTGTCAAAAGGTGTATATGTCTCAAAAGGGTCGAAATGGGTATGAAAGGATCTAATGTGTGTAAAGGGTGTAAATGGTCAAAGTGATCTAAGGGGTGTAAAGGGTCTAGAGGAGTCTAAGGGGTGTAAAGGGTCTAAGGAGTGTTAGGGGTGTAAATGGTCGAAGGGGTCTAAGGGGTCTAAATGGTGAAAAGGGTCTAAGGGGTGTAAAGGGTCTAAGAATGATTTAATTTTCAAGTGATTCTTCACCATTGAGAGATCGGGCGAAAAGCTATATATAACATGGTATTTAAAAAAGTTATGCACGAGTTATGACTAAACTTGGTGGATGAGTTGGTTAGATGACAAGAACAAGCTGATTCGATTTTGATTCAGGCCCGAATCCAGATTCGGCCCTTCAGTGGGATACAAAACATAAACTGTTCAGCATGGCGGAGGTATGTGCTTTACCTAGTGCCATTCTAGTTTTGGTATGAGCCATAGCTACCACTCTTAAGTTTTTTGTTATAACAGTGGTTCATGTTGTTGCTCCAAAAATGCTTGCTGTACATGTATTTGGAGATACTTAACATAGTTATATTTATTTCCATTCTTCCTCTCTCCCCTTCCTCCCTTCGCCTTACATCCCTTGCTTCAATGATCATTCCTGCACTCTCTTAACACTCATCCCAGACGAGCCCATAACTCCATCAGGAACTCCTCCTGACTCTGTGGCTCCTGGATCAGAAGGTATAGTTATTACTTTATCAGAAGGTATTAGTTTATATTAGTTATCCAAACATGATAATTGTATGATTCCAACCTTATGGGCACATTCTTACTTCATCTGCCACCACGAGGTGGCGATCAGGCCCGTAATCCAACCAAATATGGCCGACCTGAGGCCTTTAACTCCTTACAGCAAAATTACTAAAACCACGGGGGCTATGACATTTTATTTCTTTTTCTCCTTGTTTCTGCTGGATTTTTTTTGTCTCATGCAGTCACAGACAACCCAATAAAGGTACAACTTTCATACTGTATTGTATTTGAAATGAATATGGACAAGCAGCAGCGGGGCTCTAGGCTACTTATTCTTTGCTCAAGTCAAAGATGGTGATACTGTAGCATTGAATTGTTGTAACTGGTGCAATCAATCTTGATCTGTTTATCCATGGTAAATGGTCACATTTGGATAATGTTCTCGCTGACGAGTTTTTAAAATCATACCATTATTTATCATCACTCAGTTGCCCTTACTCTGTGTCTTATGTTCTTTCCGCAGCCATGGAAGATCTGGATTCTACACTCCTCAACATTAACACAGCTGTTGCAGCTCTGGCTCTTCCCCAAGCCTCTGCTCATTCTCTCCTCAAGTGCTCTGATGAGCTTCACATTTCCCCTCAAGCACATTCTTTGTCTCGTGGACTGAGCTATGACTCTGGCGTTGAGTCACCAAATTCTGAGGTTGAGGCAGGACCTGCCACCAATGACCAGAGAGAAGGAGAGGGCTTGGGAAATGTTGAGGAAAATAATGAGACATCCTGCATGCAAGAATCACACGTAGATAGGTCCATGCATCCAGGAGATGGAGGCACTACCACAGATGTGGAAAATGTACGAGACATGGAAAAGTTGGAGCATTTCTCATTTCATACTACAGCGACCAACAAGGAGATAACTGGTCTGTTCCCCTCGCTCGATATGGATGCAGGTACGACACAACGTTAAATGATAATCAAAATAATTTATACTGAAAATGTCCCTGTTATGATGTGGGAGTAATCATGGAATAGAACATAAAATATAGACACAAGGGGAAAAGCCCCTCAAAATGACGGTTCACAAAACTCAACACAACACAACACAGAGGGTTACAATCAACACAAAGTTATGGATTTTGCCGAAGTAATTATTTGCAATATATTGTTGCGAATATGGAATTTGGCCTCCATATCCGCTTGTAAATATTCCCCTATTTTCTCCAATACTCCCCAACTTTCCCCAATCCCCCATTCCCTAGTCCCATTGCATGTAAATAACAATCAGTAGAGCCGACCTTCCCCTTATTCCCCCATTAAATGTCGTGCCCAGGTCCACCGCACCACACGTAGACAACTTTCGGACATCTTCCTAGTTATTCTTAGTCTATGTCAGTTAAGGCCTCGTTTCCATTAATTATGACTCTTCGTTGCACCAGAATGTGATTATATGGCATCAGTAGTGAGTTTAGGACCTTTCCCATACCTCCTCCCATCTTCTTCCCCGTCTACAACAACAGAGGGGCACGGCGCTGCGCGGGGGGGAGTGTGCGTCCTCCCACCGGCTCGGTTCGCCGCCATCGACAATGCGCTCCAGACGATGCGCTCCAGACCATGCGCTCCACGGGGTTACCACGAAGGGGCTCCTTGTCAGCTCCTCGTCAAGGGCGGAGCCTGGTAAACCCCCCCGCACGCACCCAATGAGAAGCAACGTGCCGATTCCACGAGGCGGAGCTAACGAGCCGAGGGCATGTCACTCCCCGCCGGATATACGCGGCCACGCGCCGGATGTGACGACAGATGCGCCCCGCCTGAGAAAGAACGTTGCCTGCAAGCGCTGAGAGAGAAAGGCCCGCCTGTGAAAGAACGTCCCCTCCGAGCGCTGTGAAACCTCCCGCATCTCTGGACCGGACCGGGTCGATTCTAACCTTTGAGCACAGGTGCACCTGGAGCCATCGACAACCGCTTTCCTGCCATCAACCCCCGTGTGAGTCAGCCTTGTCCCGTTTACCTGTCGTCTGTCCGGGGTTAAGATAAGCTTGTGTCTAAGTGCTTGTCTTTCTATGTTGTACCTCTCGTCCCTGTAATCTGACCTTCCGTAACGAATATAATCTCCTCCGGAGGTCTTGAGAACCGTATCCCTGGTGTCGTCATTTTATAACCCAGCCGGGTGTCTTCTTTTTCTTATTGAGCCAGCGTAACGCGACTTCGTCAACGTCGAGTATAGTCGGGTAATTTGTGCGGACACGACGGCCATTCCGCTCGGCCCACTTTAACATCAAAGTCGTGTCTGTAACAATTGGTTGTCAGGAGTTGGATTCGAACCTGGGACTAAATTTATTTAGCCCAAATTTTGGAACACCAATTGTACTATTAGAGTAACAATTGGTGTCGAGGAGTGAGATTCGGACCCGGGACTAAATTAGTTAGGCCCAAATTTTGGGAGGGAAAATCGAGCCGGAGCGCGTACGGCGCTCGACCAAATCGATCCGGAGCGCGGTCCCGCGGTTACTGCGCTCGACGAAATTATAACAGCAAAATTTGGATTGGTGTTACGAAACTCGAATTTTGAAAGTCGCGCTATGGCGGATCAAGACGGCTGGGGTCCGGTAGGGGAGAGTGAAGCAGGGTCGGTCCAGGACCAAATTGAGGGACATGAGGGACAGGAGGAGAGCGAAGCAGCGAGGGTAGCAGACGCACAAAATAGCGTCGCTGAGCCCGACATTGCGGGAGCGCAAAATGGCGCCTCGCTGGTCACCGCGCCCGCGACCGTGGCAGCGCCCCTGGTGGATCCGAACCTTTTTATGTTGCAAATGGGGGCCCTTATGGAGAGGCTAGAAGCAAAAATGGGGGTAATGAATAACCAAATGGGGGTAATGGGAAACGAAATGGGGGTAATGAGGGACGAAGCGAGGGCTCGGAGTGAGCGATTGGGGGTAATGGGAAACCAGATGGGGGTAATGAGGGACGAAGCGAGGGGTACCGGAGAGGGGTTAGACAACGGGATAAAGGAGGTGAAAAATGGGTTAATGGGGGTAGAAAATAGAATGGCTGCCCAGGAGAATCAGATAGAGGGAGTGAAAAATGGGGTAGAGGGAGAGGAGATCAGAAGAGGAGTGAGTGAGGAGGTCGGAGGAGTGCGCGAGGAGGTGAGGCACTGTAAGGAGCGCATGGAGAAGGAGGTGAGAAAGGGGACTGTAAAATTGCAAGGGGGCATAGAGGACCTGACGCAGGAGGTGGAGCAGCTGACGGTGGGACAAACGGAGTTAGTGGAGCAGGTTCAAAGGAACACTGCGGTATTAGGAGGTTTGAAAGCGACACAGAAAGAAGTGGAAGAGGGGGTGAGCGAAATTAAGAAGCGACGGAGAGGGGATAACAAAGAGATAAAAGAGGAGATGAAAGAATTGGTCCAAAGTCTGTGTTTGGATCGTGATGTGCTCATTAACCGGATGAGGGATTCGCAGGTGATGGAGGAGAAGCGAAGAGGAAGAAGACCTGGTGTAAGTGGTGACCAATATGGTCGTGCGTATGATGCGCCAGGTGATTTAATAAGCTTGGGGGTCGAGATAGACCCGGATGTTCGTGAGAGGCCACTGGTGAAGTGTGCGACAGGTCTGGTGTGCGAAAAAGGAGGTGTGCAAGAAAGTCCGACTCTGGGGTGTGTGAGGAAAAAGTGCGTGCCAAGGAGTGAGTGTGCTGGCGAGAGTGAGTCGGTCGTAGCGTGTGTGCGAGGGAGCACGTGGAAGCGCGGTGTGGTGAGTGTTGCAGATGGTGTGACGGGAGAGTGTGCGCAGGAGTGTGCGCGAGAAAGGTGTGTGACGGACAGGTGCATGAGGAAAGAGTGCGCTGTCAGAAGTAAGGAAGAGTGTCCACCTGTGGTGAGTGTTACAGAGGATGTAACGGGAGAGTGTGCGCGAGAAAGGTGTGTGACGGACAGGTGCATGAGGAAAGAGTGCGCTGTCAGAAGTAAGGAAGAGTGTCCACCTGTGGTGAGTGTTACAGAGGGTGTAACGGGAGAGTGTGCGCGAGAAAGGTGTGTGACGGACAGGTGCATGGGGAAAGAGTGTGCTGTCAAGAGTAAGGGTGAGTGCGTTGTCAAGAGTGGTGGTGAGAGGAGTGAGAGTGACATGGAGCGTGAGTTAGTTGTGACAGGTGAGCGAGGATGTACACCTGGGATGGCAGGATGCACACCTGGAATGGTAGAGCGTGAGTGGGAATGCACGCTGGAGTTGGTGGTGAGGCACGTGGTTGGGTGTGCGAATGAGAGCACACCTGTGATTGTCACAGAGGAGGTGACCGAGGAGGGGGCGCGAAGCGGTGTATTGGTGAGGTGTGCGAGCAACGAATGTGTGCCAAAGTGTTCGGTGGTCAGGTGTGTGACCAAGGCTGTGAGTGGAATGGGTGTACCTGGGTGTGTAAGGAAAGGTACGAGGAGCATGAGCACGGCTGGATGTGTGAGCAAGGAACGGGCTGCGGGGTGTAAGCATGCAGGTGAAGCATCGACATTAAACGGGTTAGAGGTTAGAGCGACTTTTAGCCGAAGCGGGCCCTCGGTGCGTGCCGGGCCTCGCTTTGAACGGCCGCGTCCAGGCTCCACTAGGTGGAGCGGGCAGCTGGATAGGAAGGGTCGCTATAGCGACCACGTTTTGTTGAGGCATTCCGGCAGGTCGAGATCGGGACATTGGATGGCTCCACGCCGAGGTGGTGCGTGGGATCTCAGCCCGGGTAAGCCCCCGTCCCTGCCCCGAATGCCGGACGCATCCAGCCGCTGGCACAAAACAACCAGCATCCATTGCTTGGCTTTACGAAGCCGGGCTTTGGACAGGGATTGGCGCACCGAGAGGTATTAGTGAGTCGACTGGGTGATGAGGTTAGTGTTTTGGACCCAAAATTAGAGAAAAACAAAATTTGATGATTGGCAAGGGATTGGCAGTAGTGATTGGCAGATGATGGGCAGTGATTGGCAAATTTTTAATTTGTTGAAATTCGATGTGCAAAATTGGTAGTGAGAGACCCCCGATGTGGTGGGATGGCAAATCCACCATCCTTCCCATGTGGGGGCAAAGGAGCAATAGTTTATGGGGTGTATGGCAGTGAAAACTAGCCCGGGTGGGTTAGGATATGGTGTGTAGGGATCTAGCGAGGATTGACATTAGGTGACGTTAAGTTTAGTTGGTGACTGATACCTGTAGTAGGGACGCAGGTAGATTAGTGTGGATGATAATGACGAGGGAGCGCAATAGTTTAAAGGGACGACTGGGAAGCGCAAGTTTCAGAAGGGAGTAGTTAGCTGAGATGATGCCGTGTTTGTGAGAATTGAACAGGTGTGATTGCACAGGTGTGCAACTGGACAGGTGTGTGGAGCAGTGTGTGAGTAGTGAGTGTTGTGGATCAGCGCGAAGGCGCTTGGGGAGAGAAGGGTGCAGGTGGCACCAGGTGTGAGAGCACAGGTGTGCAAGTACAGGTGTGTGGAGAGAGTTGGAGTAAGTGGTACGGAGTGGTGTGCATGGTGCGAAGGTGTGGATGGGGGAAGAGTGGACCCCCTTTCACGAATACCCGGGGCGGGTAGTGTAAGTGTTAGGTAGAGGGTATAGGTAAGTTGTGGTTGGATATTGGCATTTGTGGTGCGGTTGCAGAATGGTGTTGTGAATGGGTGCATTAGTGTTGTGGAAATGGCGGGGCGTGTAGCCTGTTAGTGTGTGTAGTTGGTTGGGCACTCCACCACTGTGAGGATGTCGGCCAGGTGAGGCCGCAGGTGGGCTCTGGGAGCCGGTAGAGTTGTGGATGGGGCCCGAGGATCCGGAGGATGGACCCGGGTAGCCCAGTGCCAGAGAGGGCACCGAGTGGGGAGAGTGCCAGAGGGCCTTCCCCTGGTAGTTAGGTTAGGGTAAGGAGCAGGTAAGCTCGGAGGCAACTGCAGTGGTGGAGGTGTGCAGGTGGGTAGACCCACTGGGAGAGGTACACGTCGCAGCCCAGAAATTGTACGAGGGCACCGGGAGATGAATCGGGGGAGTGAGACCCCAAATTGAAGAGCACCACAGTTTGGCCAATGGGAATTGGTTTTTAGAACCCATAGTGTAAGAGGGCCAATGGTTTGGCCGGAGAAAGACCCCGGGTAGTGTAAAGTTGTTAAAGTCACTTAGGAAATAGTTAGGATTGATGAACCTGTCGCACCATACGCAGCCACTTACCTGTGGTGATGATGATGACTCCACACCTGTGTTTTCTTTGTTTTGTTGCAGGAAATGAAATTGCTGTGGATTTGTGAGACGCATCACGACGTGGATGAGACATTGGGGTGATTCCATCTCTCCCTCCCTAGGAGGGACTGATGATGAATTGGTAATGGCAAATTTTGATGTTGAGTTGAAAATGGCAAATTTTGATGAGAGTTGAAAATGGCAAATTTGATTGGTTAGGAGGGAGAGAAGACGAATTTGGTTTATGGGAGGAACGGGGAAGACAGTAGGGATGTTTGTTGATTTGTAAAGTAGATGTTTATGGGTAGTGTTGTGTTTTGTGGATACAGTAAGGGGTAAGGGAGGGGCCATGTAGGTTACCTGGTGGGGGGGGGGGGGGGCGTACGATAGGAACGTACCTGTCTCACCTGGTTCCCATGTGCCCCCAGTGTGCATCACCTTACATTGCGTGCACTTTTGCGCCCTTACCACCTTACTCACTTGTCTGCTTCTTTTGTCTCCCACCTCCGAGGATCTGGCTTTGGGGTAGAGAGAGAGGAGAGAGAGGTGCTGGCTGCGCAGTTATGGCCCTGCACTTTCGCTGTTTGCTGCCGGGATCGATACACCATATGGACCGCAATGTTTGTGGCCACCCACAATGGACCGCAGTTCGTTTGCGGCCAAGCACCACCCGGGGATGGACCTATGGGTCAACGTGGCACCTATGCCATAAAGGTGAACCACTGTTAATTAACACCACTGAAGGCCACACGAAGAGCAAGAGACACCTGCAGGGTTAGGGGTTGTCGAATTTATTTTTATTCCAATGAACAATGGTGACTGCACCGATTGGTGGTGGGGTGGTGCTTTTGATGCTGGGACGGGGTGCTCTGCACGTTATTAAAGGCCGTCGGCCACAGAGCACTCGTGGGTTGGTGTATCGATGCTGGCAAGCGCGCTCTCTCTATGCATAACATCTGCATGTGTTCCTCCAAAGACAGGTCCTGGATCGTAGTGTAGATATCAGCGTAATCTTGTAAATAATGCTCCCTACCGGCTGTATGTGTAGTTTGCGAATTCTTTCCGGATTCGGTTATCCTGTGGGTGTGTTTCTGTGAGGAGAAGGGTGCAACGTCGCAGGGGGACATATTTACTCATTTGTGAATATCTGTAAAACTGTCGCACTCAGGGTAGAGTTAATAGTAGAGGGAACTACATTGCGTGCCACACTAAAGTAGGTAAAAATTTATCGGGTCGGGACGCCCCGAGGGTAGAGAAGGGTGCAATGTTGCGAATATGGAATTTGGCCTCCATATCCGCTTGTAAATATTCCCCTATTTTCTCCAATACTCCCCAACTTTCCCCAATCCCCCATTCCCTAGTCCCATTGCATGTAAATAACAATCAGTAGAGCCGACCTTCCCCTTATTCCCCCATTAAATGTCGTGCCCAGGTCCACCGCACCACACGTAGACAACTTTCGGACATCTTCCTAGTTATTCTTAGTCTATGTCAGTTAAGGCCTCGTTTCCATTAATTATGACTCTTCGTTGCACCAGAATGTGATTATATGGCATCAGTAGTGAGTTTAGGACCTTTCCCATACCTCCTCCCATCTTCTTCCCCGTCTACAACAACAGAGGGGCACGGCGCTGCGCGGGGGGGAGTGTGCGTCCTCCCACCGGCTCGGTTCGCCGCCATCGACAATGCGCTCCAGACCATGCGCTCCACGGGGTTACCACGAAGGGGCTCCTTGTCAGCTCCTCGTCAAGGGCGGAGCCTGGTAAACCCCCCCGCACGCACCCAATGAGAAGCAACGTGCCGATTCCACGAGGCGGAGCTAACGAGCCGAGGGCGTGTCACTCCCCGCCGGCTATACGCGGCCACGCGCCGGATGTGACGACAGATGCGCCCCGCCTGAGAAAGAACGTTGCCTGCGAGCGCTGAGAGAGAAAGGCCCGCCTGTGAAAGAACGTCCCCTCCGAGCGCTGTGAAACCTCCCGCATCTCTGGACCGGACCGGGTCGATTCTAACCTTTGAGCACAGGTGCACCTGGAGCCATCGACAACCGCTTTCCTGCCATCAACCCCCGTGTGAGTCAGCCTTGTCCCGTTTACCTGTCGTCTGTCCGGGGTTAAGATAAGCTTGTGTCTAAGTGCTTGTCTTTCTATGTTGTACCTCTCGTCCCTGTAATCTGACCTTCCGTAACGAATATAATCTCCTCCGGAGGTCTTGAGAACCGTATCCCTGGTGTCGTCATTTTATAACCCAGCCGGGTGTCTTCTTTTTCTTATTGAGCCAGCGTAACGCGACTTCGTCAACGTCGAGTATAGTCGGGTAATTTGTGCGGACACGACGGCCATTCCGCTCGGCCCACTTTAACATCAAAGTCGTGTCTGTAACAATATAATACAGTCCAATAAATGAGACTTTCTCGGTGGAGGATCAGCATTGAGGGGAGTAATTTGTCAACAAATCTGTCAAAACATTGCATATTGTAATGAGAGCATTGGAACTTCAGCATCAGGAGGGTAAGTCGATCTTAAACACCCCATTCCCCCAACAGGAGGGTAGAGCGATCTTAAACACCCCATTCCCCCAAAAGGAGGGTAGGGCGATCTTAAACACCCCATCCCCCCAACAGGAGGGTAGGGCGATCTTAACACCCCATCCCCCCAACAGGAGGGTAGGGCGATCTTAAACACCCCATTCCCCCAACAGGAGGGTAGAGCGATCTAAACACCCCATCCCCCCAACAGGAGGGTAGGGCGATCTTAAACACCCCACCCCCCCAACAGGAGGGTAGGGCGATCTTAAACACCCCATCCCCCCAACAAGAGGGTAGGGCGATCTTAAACACCCCATCCCCCCAACAGGAGGGTAGAGCGATCTTAAACACCCCATTCCCCCAACAGGAGGGTAGAGCGATCATAAACACCCCATCCCCCCAACAGGAGGGTAGGGCGATCTTAAACACCCCATCCCCCCAACAGGAGGGTAGGGCGATCTTAAACACTCCATTCCCCCAACATGATGGTAACACGATCCCAAGCACCCCCTCCCCTCCACCCCCTCCCCCCAACAGGAGGGTAGGGCGAGCTTAAACACCCCATTCCCCCAAGAGCAGGGTAAGGTGATCATAAACACCCCCACCCTCCTCCCCACCCCCAACATGATGGTGAGGCGATCCCAAGCACCTCCTCCCCTCCACCCCCCACCCCCAACAGGAGGGTAGGGCGATCTTAAACACCATGATTATGTTAGCATTACCATGATTACGTTAGCATTACCATGATTACGTTAGCATTACTATGATTATGTAAGCATTACCATGATTACGTTAGCATTACCCTGATTACATTAGCATTACTATGATTACGTTAGCATTACCATGATTATGTTAGCATTACCATGATTATGTTAGCATTACCATGATTATGTTAGCATTACCATGATTATGTTAGCATTACCATGATTATGTTAGCATTACCATGATTATGTTATGTTACGTGCTCCTCCCTGACCCGCTGGTCACGGTGTACCTCCGAGCCCCGAGAGGACTCACGGCAGAAAAATGTGTTATTCTGTTTCAAAAATCAATGGTGAAACCACACCAGTTGTTACCAACAAACAAATATTGTATTAAAAATCACACAAGAATAACAGTACAACAATAATAGCAATCAAAAGTACAATCAATGTATATCTTATGATGGTATCATCAGCTAGTATAAAGTAACTCACTGTGCGCCAAGTGAGCGTAACAAGAACATTCCCCAATGTCTCTTATTCCCGGCTTCAAGATGAAGTTGATTCGCTCCAGCGATCGCTAGAACGATGTCCAATCGAGACCAGAATCCCGTGCGGATGGCAAGGGCAGTCACACAGCCGAAGCTGTACAACGGCGCCCTCAAGGCGACTGGGAAATCCAAAGGCGCCCTACAGGCGACTGAGAGATCACACCCTCGGGTATGGATGAATGAGCCTTCAAAAAGCCACGTCACACACACGCCCCAGATCGACGTCTGAATGCGTTGAGAATTGTCGAAAAGAAACGAAACCGCGAGCGAAGCACAAGTCCTGCGCGAGTCAAAATGGCCGACGACCCGCTCTTGAGACGGGACGGCTCGGCGATAATACTCTTCGGAATCCACCGCCAAAAACCTGACACGCAGGTTTTTCGGTCACAGCGATGACAACTCGGTCGTAGGGATCCCTTTCCCAGAAACCCGAAAGTTCGCGAGTGACTCTTGCTCACCAACGTTCGCTTCAGAACCCGGAGCAACTCGGCTTTCTTGTCCGACTCCTTCGCTCCAGCCTCTTTCATCCTCTTCCTCTTCCTCGCCGTCCGGTTCCTGTTTCATTTAAAACATTAACTTTTAACTTTTTAAAATAGAAATGCCTATTCCCTTTAAATGACAACAATAATAATACATGGAATCAGAAATGTTTCAAGTGGATGAAAACCACCACAACGGAAGTGACGAATCCGTAACACTTCCACCCCTCAAGAAAGAAAGTTTGAACATAGTGAAAACTTTCATTGCAGGCCAAAAACATTTTTTGAATGAAGGTTAAGGGGTTGTGATCAAAAATCCAAAGTCAAGCAAATCTACAGCACTTTTTAGGGAGGCCGAGCCTCTCAAGGTTTCATGGTGGTTCGTGGTTGGGTGGTGAGGCCTGGAAGTATTTACTACATGGATGCCTTTAGGAACGTGGAGTTCACGGTTAATCCGTGTAGGAATCTTGGCTCGGCTGCTCCGCAGCATTCAGTGCCTCAAACTCTTCCTAACTTTCATAATAATCACGGTTGGAGCGCTTGTCGCTGTAGTCACGTGAATAGTGGCCTCCTTCTCGACCACTACCCTGATAATCATCCCTTCGGAAGCTGCCATAACTCTGGGAGCCTCCATAGTCACCTCGACTGCGGCCACCACCAAAACTACTACTCCCACCCAGGGAGCCATAGCCACCCCTGAAACTACCTCCACGTTTTCCTCTTCTGTAGCCCCTTCGACGCCCATGGCCTGCCTTCTCCACTGTTATGGTCCGACCATCCAAATCCTTGCCATTCAAATTCTTTTCTGCATCTTTGGCATCCTTTGTGTTTTCAAACGTGACAAAGCCAAACCCTCTTGACATTTGCGTCTCCCTGTCTTTTATCAGCAGCACATTCAAGAGCGGTCCATATTGGCCGAAGACAGAGTCCAGAACAACTTCCCTTGTTCTGAAGTTCAGTCCACCTACAAATAGCTTGCCAACATTGCCTCCATCCATGACTTGTGTGTGCTGACACTTAGTTTTTGGGTACTTGACAAGACGTGCCTGTGCAAAGCGTGACATCAGTACCTTCCTCTTCTCTTCAGAGCGCTTCATACCCATAGCACGAGTCGCGGCACAGGATGGAAAGATACCCGGAATCTTCTGCTCTAACTGTGCAGTGTTATTTTCCATGCTAGGCTTTTCAACAAACATCCGGTTTCCAGAGACTTGACCACCGGCCAAATCATTCCCGATGACAAAAGATATTCCCTCTACAGGTAGAGTGGCTTGTAAACCTACCGTGACCGGTCCTGACACCAAATCAGACTTTAAGTGGATGACATGAAGTGGAGCTTTAACACAGCCACCAACCCCCTGTAAAAGAACACTAACACCAGTTGCCGTCTTCTCTGACAAGGGCAAAATGCCTTCAAGCATTAAAGACTGATGTGCTCCTATGTCCCTCAATACCCTAACAGGTCTCTGGTTAGTCAAGTCTCCATCCAGTGACACAAACCCCTCTGAAATAAAAGGTTTGTAACCCTCTTGAACAAGGTCGTTCTGTGATGCCGTAACTTTGGCATGGGAACCTTCACAAGGCACTGTCTGTCCACCAAGGACGATTTCTCACATTTGCCAATGCATTCGGAGTTGTACTCGTCTGACTCCGCTCCTGATTTTTCCTTTCCAGGGCATAACATTGGGACATCAAGTGTCCAGGTTTCTTGCAAAAAGTGCAAGTAGGCCCAGAGGAAAAACTCGTGGTCTGCCTCGAGCCCCCCGGAAGATAAGTCTGTCTTGGAACTGTAGTCTTCTGATCCCTAAAAGTCGCAGTATCAGATTTGTCCTCATAGTCATCTCTGGGCCACCCCCATGAATATTCGTCCTCCACACCGGATGTACCATAACTCCCCTGGCGAACTCTAGGCGGGAAGTTAGGTTTGTGGAACCCCATCCTGTGTGTCAAGGCATAGTCATCGGCCATGGTTGCTGCCTCATACAACTCTGGTACCTTCCTTTCCTCCAGATGTACTTTAATGTCCTCGTGGACACACTGTTTGAATTCCTCCACCAAGATCAATTGTCGCAACAGTTTGAAGTCTTTCCCAATCCCTTTCGAACACACCACCGATCAAACATGGTTTCCTTCATTCTGGCAAACTCCACATGGGTCTCACTCACCCTCTTCCTGGCATTCCGGAATTTTTGCCGGTAAGCTTCAGGGACCAATTCATAGGCTTTGAGAATGGCTTTCTTCACTTCCTCATAATCTATACATTTGTCAATCGGTAAAGCCGAAAATATATCTTGAGCTTTACCCACCAGAACACTTTGCATTAACATAGTCCAGGACCCCACAGGCCATTTTAGCATTTGAGCCACTTTCTCAAAGTGTAAAAAAAACTTGGCTACCTCCTTTTCATTGAAGGGTGGAACCAGCCTCACATGCTTACCAACATCCCAGGTGTTCCGACTAGTTGTCGAACCAGCCGGCATGGATGCTACCTCTCCCCGTTCTCTCATTAATTCCAGTTCCTCAAGTTTAATTTCCCTCTGACACTCCATGTCACGTTCCTTTAACTCCCTTTCGGCTCTTCTTTCCTCTGCTCGTTTCTCCTCGAGTTCTCGTTCCTGTTCTACTCTTTTTTCCACGAGTTCCCTTTCAACTCTCCTTTCCTTTGCTCTTCTTTCTTCTTCAGCTCTCCTTTCCTCTGCTCTTCTCTCCTCGGCTTCTCGTTCCTGTCCTACTCTTTTTTCCTCGAGTTCTCGTTCCTGTTCTACTCTTCTTTCCAAGAGTTCTCTTTCAGCTCTCCTTTCCTCTCCTCTGCTCTTCTCACCTCGGCTTTCCATTCCAACTCTTTTAACCTTTCCTGGCTCTGCAGTTGCATCTCCATTTTCCGGAGCTCCACATCTTCTTTTTCCTCGGGTAACCAATCCAAGGCTACCTCTGTCCATGTTCCCTGTCCCACCAGAGATTCTACCACCAATGTCTGCATCTCTGCTTTCTTCATACTAGGGCATGCCCGTACTATATATATATCTAAAATTATATCCCCCCCCCCCCCTCTATTTACATGGAATGGTTTGGTCCATTCGCAAAGCCAAAGGCAAAGCGAACGGCTTGCGAGTACGGTGACAATCCCCCCCCCCTCTATTTACATCAAATGGTTTGGTCCATTCGCAACGACCACAGAACCCCCCCCCCCCCCCCTCTATTTACATGAAATGGTTTGGTCCATTCGCAACGCCAAAGCGAACGGCGAACGGCTAAATCGCCATAGCTCGGTAACTACTTGTCCGATTAATTTCAAACCTTGAAAAGGCACATCCTCGGGTCCCCAGCAATATACATGGCAAGTTTAAAGTATATCGGACCCGTGGTTGTCGAGAAACAGCGGTCACAGACAAACATACAAACATACAAACATACACACAGAGATTACTGGAATTATAGATAGATGAGCTCGGACCTGCAAGTTAAAATGTTTGGCCAATCTCAAGAGTTCCGATCTTTTTAACGCTAGGTACTGTGCCTCATTAGGGGATGCCGCAAACTGTTCTGCGTCAAACACCATGGTGACTATTAGTTAACACCTGTTAACCTTCACACAAAAATTTCCAAATTTTTGAAAAATTTGGGAATGTTAGAAAAATTCCAAATTTTGGAATTTTGGGAATGCTCGGGAATTCTATCCCAGACGAATATTATTAGGGAATTTAATCCCGGATGGATGTTATTAGGGAATTTAATCCCGGACAAAGACCCAATTTTGAGCCCCCGAGTCAATTGGACGAGCCCCCAATTTCTGTTACGTGCTCCTCCCTGACCCCTGGTCACGGTTTACCTCCGAGCCCCGAGAGGAGTCACGGCAGAAAAATGTGTTATTCTGTGTCAAAAACAATGGTGAAACCACACCAATAATTGTTACCAACAAACAAATATTGTATTAAAAATCACACAAGAATAACAGTACAACAATAATAGCAATCAAAAGTACAATCAATGTATATCTTATGATGGTACCATCAGCTAGTATAAAGTAACTCACTGTGCGCCAAGTGAGCGTAACAAGAACATTCCCCAATGTCTCTTATTCCCAGCTTCAAGACGAAGTTGATTCACTCCAGCGATCGCTAGAACGATGTCCAATCGAGACCAGAATCCCGTGCGGATGGCAAGGGTAGTCACACAGCCGAAGCTGTACAAAGACGCCCTCAAGGCGACTGGGAAATCCAAAGGCGCCCTACAGGCGACTGAGAGATCATACCCTTGGGTATGGACGAATGAGCCTTCAAAAAGCCATGTCACACACACACGCCCCAGATCGACGTCTGAATGCGGTGAGAATTGTCGAAAAGAAACGAAACCGCGAGCGAAGCACAAGTCCTGCATGAGTCAAAATGGCCGACGCCCACTCTTGAGACATGACGGCTCGGCGATAATACTCTTCGGAATCCACCGCCAAAAACCTGACACGCAGGTTTTTCGGTCACAGCGATGACAACTCGGTCGTAGGGATCCCTTTCCCGGAAACCCGAAAGTTCGCGAGTGACTCTTGCTCGCCAACGTTCGCTTCAGAACCCGGAGCAACTCGGCTTTCTTGTCCGTCTCCTTCGCTCCGCCCTCTTTCATCCTCTTCCTCCTCCTCGCCGTCCGGTTCCTGTTTCATTTAAAACATTAACTTTTAACTTTTTAAAATAGAGATGCCTATTCCCTTTAAATGACAACAATAATAATACATGGAATCAGAAATGTTTCAAGTGGATGAAAACCACCGTAAAGTGGAAGTGACGAATCCGTAACAGTTAGAATTACCATGATTATGTTAGCATTACTATGATTATGTTAGCATTACCATGATTATGTTAGAATTACCATGATTATGTTAGCATTACCATGATTATGTTAGCATTACCATGATTATGTTAGCATTACCATGATTATGTTAGCATTACTATGATTATGTTAGCATTACCATGATTATGTTAGCATTACTATGATTATGTTAGCATTACTATGATTATGTTAGCATTACTATGATTATGTTAGCATTACCATGATTATGTTAGCATTACCATGATTATGTTAGCATTACTATGATTATGTTAGCATTACCATGATTATGTTAGCATTACTATGATTATGTTAGCATTACTATGATTATGTTAGCATTACTATGATTATGTTAGCATTACCATGATTATGTTAGCATTACTATGATTATGTTAGCATTACCATGATTATGTTAGCATTACCATGATTATGTTAGCATTACTATGATTATGTTAGCATTACTATGATTATGTTAGCATTACTATGATTATGTTAGCATTACCATGATTATGTTAGCATTACCATGATTATGTTAGCATTACTATGATTATGTTAGCATTACCATGATTATGTTAGCATTACTATGATTATGTTAGCATTACCATGATTATGTTAGCATTACTATGATTATGTTAGCATTACTATGATTATGTTAGCATTACTATGATTATGTTAGCATTACTATGATTATGTTAGCATTACTATGATTATGTTAGCATTACCATGATTATGTTAGCATTACTTTGATTATGTTAGCATTACTATGATTATGTTAGCATTACCATGATTATGTTAGCATTACCATGATTATGTTAGCATTACTATGATTATGTTAGCATTACTATGATTATGTTAGCATTACTATGATTATGTTAGCATTACTATGATTATGTTAGCATTACTATGATTATGTTAGCATTACCATGATTATGTTAGCATTACTATGATTATGTTAGCATTACTATGATTATGTTAGCATTACTATGATTATGTTAGCATTACCATGATTATGTTAGCATTACTATGATTATGTTAGCATTACCATGATTATGTTAGCATTACTATGATTATGTTAGCATTACTATGATTATGTTAGCATTACTATGATTATGTTAGCATTACTATGATTATGTTAGCATTACTATGATTATGTTAGCATTACCATGATTATGTTAGCATTACTATGATTATGTTAGCATTACTATGATTATGTTAGCATTACCATGATTATGTTAGCATTACCATGATTATGTTAGCATTACTATGATTATGTTAGCATTACTATGATTATGTTAGCATTACCATGATTATGTTAGCATTACTATGATTATGTTAGCATTACTATGATTATGTTAGCATTACCATGATTATGTTAGCATTACTATGATTATGTTAGCATTACCATGATTATGTTAGCATTACTATGATTATGTTAGCATTACCATGATTATGTTTTATGGCACCCCGGCCACTTTGGCCTCGAGTTGACTGACATTACGTGCACGATTAAATCTAAATAAAGGTGAATTAAACACTAAATTTGTGGGATAGTTGCCATTTTATAATCCGTATCAATTCTTCAGGAAATGCAGTTGCAGATTTTTTCAGATGCGCCACTAATGCGGACGCTGTCCAGATAAGCGGGCTGCTTGCAGTTATTGAAGTTATAAAAGCAACGTTCGCTCGCCATGGAAGTTTCCATGGAACAACATCCCTCATCCTCTTGTTCTTTCATGTGTTTCTAAATGCATTTTGCTATCTGCTTTATGATTGCTTAACTCATTATAATAGGTTTCTGTTAAACGATATTGTGTCTTCCAAGGTATCCCAGTCGACAGTTTGGGTTATGCAGTCACATCATACGTGACATATTATACACATTATGTACACACACACCGCCACACACATGTGAATCGTGATCATGCATGCACACTCATACACGGTCGTGATTGTACATGCACATCAATTGTGATCACACACACACACACACACACACACACACTCACACACTCACACACACACACACACACACGAAGATGGTGGTGGCGATCGGGAGGTGGCATGACTTGCCGGTCATGCCACCTCCCTCTCACCTGGGACGGGGAGGACCAGGAGCTATGTCGAATGAATCCGTTTTGAAAACTGTAAAGACTGACCTGAGAACGAGATGGTGGTTGGTGTCGTGCTGTTTGGCGTGCGTTTGGGCGACCTTGCTCTAAAGTTTGGTGGGACTTGTAGGTTCCATCCTGCCGGGTGGGGCGTCCCGGGCTTTGTCGGACCTCTCCTCCTTTAGAGCTCCATCCGTTGAGGGATGTGAGATCGAGGATTCGTGCCATATGCGGAGGCTTTGGAGTCGTGTGGATCATCTGGGACATGGCCTGGCCTGACGACTTGCTGGGTCTCTCCGACGTTGTCATGCTGGGAGCGAGGTTACGGGAGTTGGCAACTCCCTTTATGCCATGTTATGCCTGCAGGAAACCGAGCTCAGTGAGATCCATTAGCATGTCGAATGCAACAGCTTCGTGGGCGGTTTTGGCAAGGGGAGTCGAGGCGCCCGTGGCTTGATGGGTTTTTCCGGCTCTGACCCGCTGAGGAGGACATGCACACATGAACAGGGAGGGGGGCTGAGATTTGGCAGACCCGAGTGAAAGGGGGGCCTGAGAAATGGTGTACCTGAGTGGAAGGGGGCCTTTGATTTAGTGGACCGGACGCCCTACCCGGCAGGATGGTACAGATGCACGATTATGGTTTATAAACGTTTGGCTTTGGTTTTGCTTTGGCATGTTTTGTTTGTTTGGCATGTTTTGTTTGTTTGGCATGTTTTGTTTTGTTTGGCATGTTTTGTTTTGTTGGGCATGTTTTGTTTTGTTTGGCATGTTTTGTTTTGTTGGGCATGTTTTGTTTTGTTTGGCATGTTTTGACATCATATGCTGTGTATGCACACATTATTTATATGCGTTATATACATATATACATATTGTGCACATGTTTTATTATGCACGTTATATTGTGCACATATTATATACACACGTGTTGTGTGTGACATGTGCGGTGGTGTGCTGTGTGCATGCGTCTTGTGCATGACGTTGTACATAATTTGTGCATGCACACATGCACACACAATCACACATACACACACCCACACACACACTTGTATCTTATTTCACCTGTCTACAGGTGTTCTTACTTCACCTGTCATGATCATCTCTACAGGTGTTCTTACTTCACCTGTCATGATCATCTCTACAGGTGTTGTTACCTCCACACTGGAAAATTACTTCCGCATTCCTCTCTTTTGTACTGAAAAGGACAATTAAACCTTCAATAGATATCCTTTTGGTGTTTAATATACCTGTTGCCAGAGCATACGCCCTCCTTATGGGCAGACTTAGATGAGTCAGTCTTTACCAGATGGTTTCTGGAAGCCGGATAGTGACATGATGGTTGTCTCTCAGGCCAGAAATTCAGTCAGTCGTGGCATACCCATTGCTGGGGAGAAGTGGTCATACCAGACTCACATTTACGGATGATCTGCTTTCCCCCAGCAACAGATATGCTACGACTGACTGAATTTCTGGCCTGAGAGACAACTGCCATGTCACTATCCGGTTCCCAGATTCGGATATGATGTGTGTGTGTTGGTGCGTGTCTATACATGCATGTGTATATATGTGTGTCTGATTCGAAAAAATTACCTCCACACCTGTCATGATCATCTCTGCAGGTGTTGATCTCTACAAAATTATTAACACTGAAAATTTGAGTGATTTCTTCGACAGTTATTTGGTGGCAGTGGTGGGATCACAAACTCCGGAGGAGAGCGAGGAGACCGGAGAGCTGCGACCGGGTGGCAGCAATGCTGAAATGGTTGCTATGCGATTTTGCATAGTTACTGTTCGCATAGCAACCATTTCAGCATTGATGTCAGCAAGGCTATCGGCAGTTTCATTGGCAAGTGATTCCAGGGCTGCTGCTTTATAAATGAGCTCATGAGCTGCAGTACTGAGGGAAATTAGGCATAAAAAACCACTCTGCCATGGAGATACTTCATTTACTCCGGTTTTGGCTTTGGAATGGAGAATGGGTGAGCAAACGCTTATGAGGTATCACATAGCCTAGGTAACAAGAGCCTGATCCATTGAACGGGAGCCAGGGATAAGCTTTATACCCACATATGAAATACGTGTTATTTAAAGCTTCTTGTGGGTCATTTAAGTAGGTCCTCCGTGCATATATTTGGACATCCGGGTTACCTGATAACCATGGGATTGTCATGTTTTTATTTGTTATTCGGATTCCTATACAATTACATTGTATAGGAATACCTTTTGTTTTTCCTCTTTTTTTCTTTTTTCGCTTTTTTGGGGCACCGTTGTCCCCCTTTTTGAAGGAATGTTTTACTGCCGGATGCCCTTCCTGCCGCCATCCCTGTTAGTCGCCTCTTGCGACACACAGGGAATTACCAGTGAACTGGTACTCAATTTGCCGACCTCGGAAGGATGACAGACTGAGTCAACCCCCCCTGGTGTTAATTCAGCGATCGACCGGGATTCAAACCCAGGATCCTGGGATCCAAAGTCGGCACCCTAACCGCTGAGCCAACACCAGGCTCATGTATACACTCAGGGGTTTTGGTGAACACGTTGTCATTTTTGTGTTAATACTTTTTCATCAGGGTGAGTTTTTTTTTTTTACTTCTCCCCAGAAATACAGGGTGATTCACATACGACGTACTATTTTGTTTTTGAATAACTCTGTGTTGCGTGAACCGATTTACTTGTAATTTGTAGCACTTATAGACAAATGTTCCCCATTTATTATGTGAAAATTTCGTTTAAAAATAATTGATACAAATTTAGTTATTGGTCTCGATATGGCGGCCGTCATTTTTGATGATGGGAAACAGCCTGACCTCTTGACATGACATGGCATGTCGATTA
Source organism: Myxine glutinosa (assembly GCF_964187855.1). NCBI lineage: Eukaryota > Metazoa > Chordata > Myxini > Myxiniformes > Myxinidae > Myxine > Myxine glutinosa. Next base: position 134,111,534 of record NC_136271.1, on the reverse strand, counting down.
ACATGTCGATTAAATTGCTCTTAAACGTTGATAATTATGGAACCGGTCTTAGAGTCAGCTTTAGACTTTTTAGCAGCATAATGTAAAGAAAAAATCAGCAAGAATGGCAAGTTACAACAGTCAGGAGCGTGCAAAAGCTGCAACCTGGTATGAGGCCACAAAAAGCTTCATCGAAGTGAAACGACGTCTTCGAACGGAGTTTGGTCGAAGCTGGGTGCTGCCAAGCAATGTCCAAAGTGTACACGACTCGACCAAGAGACTTGCTGGAACTCAAGCACCGCATCAGGATTACCTTCTGGGAGATCACTGATGAAATGCGGCAGAAAACCATGCTCGAATACAAGCAGAGACTGTTCCGAGTGATCGAAAATGACGGCCGCCATATCGAGACCCAAAACTAAATTTGTATCAATTATTTTAAAATGAATTTTTCACATAATAAATGGGGAGCATTTGTCTATAAGTGCTGCAAATTACAAGTAAATCGGTTCACGCAACACAGAGTTATTCAAAAACAAAATAGTACGTCGTATGTGAATCACCCTGTGCACGGCACCATAATCTCTGCTCATGTTTTTGTGACCCTCGAAATGTCAGGGAAGAATACGACACTATTAATATGAACAAGTGATACTCGTGCATCGAGGAATCGTAAGATCCTTTTGTTGGAAATAAAATTTGACATTATTATTATACAACGGTGAGAGCGGAAACTCCTTTGGCAAATTGGACATTCGCTATCATTTTATTTAACCACTATCATGTCAGGTCTTTAACACAAAACAGGTGCAAAAACAGATCGCTGCAACTACAGTCCAATCGGCCTGCTCCCAATCATCAGCAAGGCCATGGAATCCAGCATTGCTTCCAATATTAAATCCTTCCTCTTCTCTAATGACTTGATCTCTGATCATCAATTTGGATTCAGACCAGGTCATTCTGCTCTTGACATGCTGCTTCTGCTGTCTCAATAATGGAGGGAAGTTCTCAATAACAATAAAGGAAATCAGAGCCGTCTCCCTTGATATATATTATGCCTTCGATATGGTCTGGCACCCCACCATGCTCACCAAACTTTCCTCTTATGGTATCCATTGAAACCTCCATGCTTTGCTCGCGTACTTCCTCTCCTTTCGTAGTCAACGTGTGGCTCTAACTGGAATTCTGTCATCTCCTTTTCCTGTCTAGGCTGGAGTTCTTGAAGGCAGTGGTCTGGGCAATGTGCTTTTTCTGATCTTCATTAATCTGGGCCCTGTGCTTCTGGGCCCTGTGCTTTTTCTGTGCTTTTTCTGGGCCCTGTGCTTTTTCTGATCTTCATTAATGATCTCTCCAACTCTCTGGAAAATCCTCTCTATCTTTATGCGGATAACTCCACTCTCTGTCGCTCCATATCTCAACCTTCAGATCAAAAGGCAGCAGCCTCCTCACTCTCTGCAGACCTGGATAAAATCACAAACTTGTCAAACAAGTGGAACATGTCTTTCAATCCTGACAAATCTCACACTCTTACTATGGCTCTCCGAAAATACCGTCTGTACAACCCTCCCATCTACTTTCTCAACAATCCGCCTGAAGAAGTTTTGTTACTCAAGCTTTTGGGTCTCACTATCTGCCATGATCTTTCCTGGGAAAACCACATTTCCAAGCTGGTCAAATACAGTCGCCGACTGGGCATCCTCCGCCGCGCGAAGTCCTTCCTGTGCACACCTGAGCTTCTCACCACATACAAAGCTTTCATCCACAGATTGATGAAGTACTGCTCTCCCCTCTGGGCTGGTGCCCCTGCCTCACACCTATCTCAGCTTCACACTGTACAAACCAATACTTTTAGAATCATTGGTATCTCCCGCGATGAAGCTGATTCTGAGGGCCTTTAACTCTCTCACAGGTTGGCCATCTTTCTGTCTTCTACCGACTCTTCTCCAGCCTAACTCCCCGTGCTCTCCCTGTGCTCTGTCCCCCAAATATTCCAGTGTGATGCACAAGGTCCTGCTAGCAAGCCTCTTATGGTGAAACTGCCAAAATCAAGACTCTCTGCTCACCTTCACTTTTTCATTCCTCTTTTTCCCACCTCTGGAACAAACTCCCACACTCTATTCAATCCCACTCCTCCCTCCAGGTCTTCAAAACAGCTGTCCACCACCCCCATCCAAAACCTTGATCTTTTCTACCCACGTTTATACACCCCAAATCCACCTTTTTCAAATTCCGTTTTATTTCCTGAAAGTCTTCGTAGTGTCCATTTGTTTATTCCGTGTACCCCGTGCCAGCCCTCTGCCTTCGACAGATCTCCCGATGTCCGTATTCTCTACTGTTGTTGTGCTTCCCTCTCGCTCCCCCTCTTGTCTCCAACTTCCTTTATTATATGTTTTATGTGTTAGCTCTTGCCTGAGCATCGACTTATTATACAAAAAAAAAATGCTACAGAGAAGAAAAATAAAAAACACAGAGAAAGAAAAACTCCCGACATGTTCGCAGAACTTTGGAGAAGCTAAAGGAAGAGGTGCACCTTGATTGATGACCAAAATAGCTAATCAGTGTGGGGCGGACAAGGTGGGCAACGTCACAGGGCTGGACTTTGCAGAAGATACAAAAGCTACACGGACACTCTAAGAATGAGAGCCTGGGGAGTTGCGCGCACGTTCCATACCCCAAGGATTCACGGATGTGCAGTGGAGCGGCGAGCTTGTGATTGGTGATTCTTTGCCGCCAAACCGATCATTGCTGGTCTAGCTTTGGCTGTTCCAGCTGTGGGCTAGACTTGGTCAGAAAGCTGGGAGTCCGAACTGCTGCCACAGAGACACTGCCCGAGTCCCGCTTGTTTCAGCCACACATCGGTCGCATGGCCCACATCTAGGTCGCAAAGGGTATTCGATTGTGCCATATTTTCTCCCTGGTCCTTCCCCTGTGGTATGCTATGGTCACAAAGGTTAAAGGGTATTCCATTACCCCGTCATTTCTCCCTGGTCCTTCTGTGGTATGCTAAGGTCACAAACGGTATTCCATTGTCCCACCTTTTCGCCCTGGTTCTTCTCCTGTGGTATGCTTGGGGCCAAATAAGATTAGGTAGTTAATGATCTCCCACGTGTATTTTGTGTTGTAAATAGTACTGTAAAATAAATGCCCTCATGTCCCTTGGTTCCCTCCTCTGTTGTAATACTCGTAAATACACATGAAGTCACTTGGTCTCTGTGAGTGATCTGAGTTGCCCTGATCGCAATTAAAGCCGCATTCAGATGCCATAGGCGGAGAGTTTGGAGAGTAGTGCGGGATGCCAGACCGTATCGAAAGTTGTGTCTCGAGAAGGCCCCGGTCACATGTTCCTAGGTTGGTACTGGCAATGGCAACGGCAAGACATGTTACTCGGTTTGTGAATATGACATACATGATGTACGAAATGGCCTCATCTCGTCATAAGTCTTCTTGTATACTGTATAAAGTCGTTTCCTCAAACAAACATTTTCTTACATGTTTCCTAACCCTTTCCACAGGAGCCAGTGATCACGTGCATAAAGACAGCTCTATACCTGTTTCAGAAAGCTTGCGTGCATTGCACATGCTGGATGCCGCGTGCCATGATGGAAAGGAGTTTGGGGATCTTCTGCCATGGTGTCATAAGGTTGGAGCAAAAGCACTTTAAATTGCACATCACTTACAATTGATATTATCAAGTGAAAATATAAGACATCAGTGTTTTCTTACCAATGATATCGCTCGACTTGTATGTCTTATACAGATGGTCACTTCTTGTAGTGGAATGCTTCTTTTGGTCGTTGCTTTTAGGGTTAGGGTTCGGGTTCGGTGATCACACTGCTGTGGGTGATCACTGCACCCACATTCATTCAGGAACATTTGTCCTTGTATAACTGCTTATCACTTTATTGATGATTCCACTCTCTGCCATAACCTCACTCATCCTCCAGACAGACATGAAGCAGCCTCTTTTCTCTCTCTGCAGACCTTGATAGAATCAGCAGCTGGCCAAACACTTGAAATATGTCTATAATATTTTTATTTATTTATTTTGTGTACAAGATCGAGGCTCTTGAAAGAGCTAACATTAATCACACAAAAAGTCAAACCGACACACAAAACACAAAAAAATAAGGGGAGCGGCAGACAAGATGGGGAGAGAGGGGGAAGGACACAAACACAACATTTGAGAGCAGGGACATCGGGAGAAATGTGGGAGGGAGAGGGCTTGGGGGGAGGTGGGAGAGGTATAAAACATATGAACACTGTAAGGACTTCCAGGAAAGAAGTTGGAATTTCAAAAAAAAAAGTGTATGTGGGGTGAATTAGCGGGGGTAGAAAAGATCAAGGTTTTGGATGGGGGAAGATAAGAGATGGTGGTGAACAGCTGTTTTAAAGACCTGGAGGGAGGAGTGGGATTGAAGGGAGTGAGGGAGTTTGTTCCAGAGGTCGGGAAAAGGGGAATGAAAGAGTGAAGGTGAGCAGAGAGCCTAGATTTTGGCAGTTTAACCATAAGAGGGTTGCAGGCAGATCTTGTGCGACCTGAAGGAATATTGGGGGGACAGAGCACAGAGAGAGCTGGGGGAGCAAGGCCGGAGAGGAGTCGGTAGAAGACAGAAAACACATCACTGTTTTCACATCAAATTGAATTGAAAACATCAAATTGTGACAAATCTCACACTCGTGCATTTGCAGCAAACCACACTTCCAAGTTGGCCAGCAAATTGCCAGTAGCTGATTGGGTATCCTCCATGATGCAAACAACTTCCTTGGAACACCTGAACTTTTGACAACCTACAAGGCCTTAATTCTCAGGTTGATAGAGTACCGTTCTCCCCTTTTTGCTGGAGCCCCTGCATCACAACTTGCTCTTCTTGATGCTGTGGAAAGCCAGGCCCTCAAGATTACTGAAATCTCCCATGATGAAGCTGGGTCCTTGGGCCCAGCTATCACTTTCACATGTAAGAGAGATTGGCGTTCTCTACTGCCTCCTTCCTGGTCTTGCATCCTCTGCTCTCTCTCTTGGCTCTATCCCTCCAAGGTTTCTACAGAGTGTACTTGGTCTGCCATCAACCATCTTCTTATTAAAATTGCAAAATACAGAATCACTGCTTAACTCCACCCATTCGTTACTCTTCTTTCTTGCCTGTGGAGCCAACTTCCACATTCTCTTAAATCTCATTCTTCCCTCCAGGTCTTCAAGAGAGCTGCTCATCAACCTCACATATCATCCCCCATCCAAAGCCATGATCTTTTCTACCCCCATTAATGCCCCCAAACCCACTTCTTTCCAGTTTTTCCTTCCTGAGAATTATAGCTTTTGTATCCATCTTATCCACCCCTTGTGTACTCCCCTGGCCCTCATTCTTCCCCTCAACCTGCTGCTTGATGTGTTCCACCCTCTCTTCTGTTCCTTATTGTTTTGTTTTGTCCTGATCCGTTCTATGTTCGAACTCCACCACTAGCATTGAGTTTCTATAGAAGAAAAAAAAACTTGCCTGAGACGAATACATGTGAGTTGCATGTTATGTTAAGCGCAAGAAGAATCTGTCAAGTTAGGGACTTTATCACTAACTAGTAAAAAGCCCGTCAAAATGATGGATTGGAACAGTGCAGCCTCATGAGCATGCCAACGTCTGAAGCCTCGGACTTTATTTATTAGACATCATAAGGACGTAAATGAACACTCGTTACTCCCTGCATTTGATCGTGTCCGTCCGTCCGTGTGTGTGTGTGTGCGTGTGTGTGTGTGTGTGTGTGCGTATGTGTGTTCGTATGTTCATGTGTTCGTGTGTTTGTGAACAAGATATCTGGAAAAGTTCTGAACGGATTTGGATGAAAGTTGGTGGGATGATTGCCCTTGGGATAAGGAAGAATTGATTAGTTTTTGGTGAAGCTCAGGATATTATTCCAGATCCATGAATTTTTTGAAGGATTTTTTTACCATTGGAAGACAGGGCTCAGCAGCGGCCACCAACGGCGGGAGTATGCGCTCGACTGAGTGGTGTTCTAGTTTTACTATGTGCGCATTGCACTTCATGTGCAGCGAATTTCACCTCCCTGTGCATTGTTATTATTGTTATTTTAAAAAACGCTTCTGTACACCGCCCTTGAAGCTCGGTTTGCAAGCCACCGTCTACAATTCCAATAGAAGAGACATAATTACTTTTTTATGGAAAATGTTTTTGGAGGGGGGGGGGGGGCAGACATTTGTACAAACACACAAACTGACATTGTGTTTTATATGGTAGATTGTAACACGTAAAGGACAAAATCAGCTTGAATTTTAAAATTAAAGTGCCCCTTTAAATATAACACATCCTTTGTTGTTTAAACGTTTCAGTGAGTACATAAATGAGATGATGTAAAATGTATTCTTTCAAGGCCAAGGAAAGAGCAACATTAGAAATATAATTTTTTAACAAGATAATAGACAAAATGTGCCAGGAGTGGTGGCATAAGGCATCTTGTTTTTTTGAAGATGTTATAAGTTGCACCTGAGATCATACAAAGGCAAAATGAAACGCTCAATCAAAGTAGCCAATAAACATTGAGGGGGTCTTGGGGGAGAGGGGGAGGAGCTGGGGAGTGTCAAAGGAAGATATAAAATCCAAAAATTAAAATATCAGCTGACATTCAGCAAAAAAGGGCATGTTTAGTAGAATTGATAGTGAAGAGTTCCATGAGTCTCAGAACAATGACCAACGACTATGTAGAACAGCCATCAGTGTGGGATGAACAGTGGGGAGATCCTTTGAACTGTCTAACCTGGTTTTGAATTCCGGCCCCACAATAAACTGTCATCCATCATATTTCGCATCCAGGACGAGGCATCAATGTGACAATGTGTGTGTGTGATGTCTCGCCCGCTCGCATTTGATGGTGGACGTCAAAGATCCCACAGTGTCCTTTGCGAAAAGTCGGCGAGTTATCGCCGGCACCCTGAAACAAATTTGATATTGCTGCTCTAACCTACTGCGGGCACTGCATATGTCACAGGTGATCACATAAGCTGCTTGTTCACTGTTGGTCAAAACATTGCCAACGTGTTGCCAGAAGGTCAATGTAAAGACATCCAAGACAATGATATAACTGTCGGTATAATATGCCGAACAACTTCTTGCTGTGTCAATGTTTTCTTGTTTTAACACATTGCATGCTATTTTGATTGCTCAATTGCGATGATGGCTTACCTGTACCTTGCAGGGTGACACAGATGGCTCCGGCTCTCTGGAAACCCACGCTGGCATCACATCTCCATGTTACAGTCTATTGCGTGCAGAACGTGAGGCAGAGTTAGATATGGAACTCTTCCTTGACTCTTCATCCTCGTCAGAAGAGCTCTTGGACAACTTGGATCTCTCTTGTCCACCAACCAAGGATACCATACTGCCATCGGATAAAGGAGAGTTATCAGCGGCTTTGCCTTGTGTGGTCGAGAAATCACGGATGTCACCTCATTCTGCAATCTCAGGTTATTCGCCAGCACCAGGTCCTGTGACCCACACTCCACATTCAAGGAAGTTGGGTTTATGGCCAAATCTCTGGTGGTTTGGGATTACTCGCTTTTAGTGCACTGATCACATCAACCACAACAAAGGTAACATGGAAGAACCATAATATGCGTGTCAAAATATGTGATGCATTGGAAAGACAAAGTCATGAAGATGCGGTTAGATTGTCACCACTAATGGATAATGGACAAGTATTGTTTGAAGTAAACATTGTGGCTTCTCTGGCCACAAGGTTATCTTCTTTGAGAGCATTGTTATTGTACACCGCATTTCCTATTCCATCGCCAGGCGCCGCATGACGTCATCACCGGGTACCGAAGGGAGCCCGGCGATGACCACGCCGAAAGGGAGTACGCAGTTTTGACTCCATTTGTTTGTTGTCTTTCTTGGTTGTCCGGGCGATATCTCGGCCATCCTTTGAGCTGGGAAGCTGAAATTTGGGCACAAGAGTAAACACGTGCTTTGGCAAAAACCGGATTTTTATTTTTTGATTAATCAATTAATTAATTGATTATTTAATTATTATTAATTCATGAAGTACTTATTTATTTTATTTCTCATCTGGGCAATATCTCAGGCACCTTTTGAGCTCGGAAGTTCATATTCGGACACGACAATGACCAAGTCCTGATGGTAAGTTGGATTATGGACTTGCTGTCAATTTGTATGTATCAATAAATCTAATATTTTGGTTTTGTGAGATGGGATTGATTTTGGAAATGAGATGTATTTTGGTCTATATTAGGAATAACTGATATGCATTCTGTGTTTTGATTAGTTCTTTTATGAATAACTAAGTATCATAGACCTCATAACCTCATACCATTGTTATGAGGAAAGACTGCTGTGAAACAAAAAGTTTAAAGTGATAGCACAATGGGTTTATAAAAGGACGAATTATAGTAGAAAATGGCTTTAGTAAAGATTTTAAAGTACCGAATCCCTTGGTACCGTGCGTTAGCCCTGTGTGGTATTCATATCAAACTTTTCAAAGCATCTGGCAATGCAAAGCCCGTCCGCTTTTGTGTTCAGATTTCTTCTTCAGTATGCTAAACATGACAAAAACAGCTTTAGAAATGCAAAAAGATTGAAGATTTTAGGCGACCTTGACATTTTGACATTAAAAGCAATAGGCTTCAGTGACCCAATATGCAAACTCTGCTCAAATTTCAAATCGGTCAGATGAACGTTGACAATTTTGTGACCTTGACCTTTGACCTTAACAGAATACAGGTTACACTCGATGAATTGGGTCATATTGTGTCACTGACATATTGATATGACTGACATTGATATTTTATACACGCTTTACCTTTGACATTTTGATCAAAAAGGAAAAAAGCATTCGGTTTCTAGCTTTTGAATGACCAAAAGATGTGATCCAATATGCAAATTCTTAAACTTTCAAGTCAATGCGATGAAAATTGATGATTTTATGCAACCTTGGCCTTTGACTTTTTGATGATTCTACAGGTGGGAAAAAAGAGAAACAAATCAGTGGAGGTGAGCAGTGATAATGGATTTAGGTAGTTTTACCAGAAGACGGTTGATGGTGGACAGTGTGAGCCCTGCAGAAATCCGAGGGGGCAAAGCATGGAAAGAGCAGAGTGTGCAAGATCAGAAAGGAGGTGGTAGAAGACAGAGAGACCACCGACCTGGATGCGATGACAAACCGATAAGCCCTTTGACTCAGCTTCATCGTGGGAGATTCCAATAATTTTGAACGCCTTGGTTTCCACGACATCAGGCCGAGCAAGATGGGAAGCAGGGGAGCAAACCCAGAGAGAAGAGCAGTACGCCATAAAGCTGCAAATGAAGGCCTTGTAGGTGCATAGGTGTTCAGGTGTGCCAATGAATGACTTTTATGACAGAAGATGCTCAGTCGGCAGCTGGATTTGGCGGCCAACTTTGAAATGTGGTTTGCCCAAGAAAGATTATGGCTGATAGCGAGCCCCAGGAGTTTGAATGACTGAACTTCCTCAAGAGGATTGTTAAGAATCCATTTGGTCCTTTGGCCAGATGGTCCTTGATGTTGGCCAGATGGTCCTTTCGGAGAGAGATAGTGAGAGTGTGAGATTTGTCAGGATTGAAAAACATATTCCAAGTGTTTGACCAGCTTGTGATTTTGTCAGTCTGAAGAGAGGGAAGAGACTGCAGCCTGCCTGTCTGAAGGATGATCTTCAACAAATTTATAAAGAGGATTTTTCCAGAGTCACATAGATCATTTATGAAGATCAGGAATAGGACTGGGCCTAGAACATTGCCTGGGACACTCCAGCTTTGACAGAGAGAGGAGATGAAAGGATTCTGTTGAGCGCCACACGTTGGCTATGAGAGTAGAGAAAGTCAATAAGTCACGTGTGGAGTTGGCCTTGGATGCCATAGGCAGAGAGTTTGGAAAGAAAGGCAGAATGAGGAGAGACAGAATGCCAGACTGTATCAAAAGCACTAGAGATGTCCAGAGAGATGGCTGTGAACCCATGTCTGACATTGAGGGCCTTCATCCATTGTTGGGTAAGTAGAAGCAGAAGTTCCAAGGTGGAGTGACCTGGTCTGAAACCAAATTGGTGATCTGAGATGAGATTGTTGGAGAAAAGGAAGGATTTCATATCAACTGTGATGATGGATTCCATGACCTTCCTGATGATTGGAAGTAAGTTAATTGGTCTGTAATTAAGGGGGATCTATTTTTGCACGTTTTTATTTAATGCGGTGATGTTGGCTGATTTCCAAGCTGATGGAAGATGACCTAGTATAGGGTAAACGATGGGGTAAAAGGGCAGAGAGTGGATGTGAAAGAGCAGCAGAGCTGGATTTGTATGTAATGATTTTTGCAGATGAATTTTTCTCAGTACTCTTTTGTGAAAGATTGTTTAAAATTATATTTGGTGATTTTTTAGTCTTTATATTTAGAAACATTGTTTGAAGTGATTTTGGGAGACGAGATTTTCTCACTATTTATATAAAGTTGGTTTAAAATTATTTTTGGAGATGCCTTTTTCTCTATTTATATTGATAAACTAGCAGAGGTACCCGGCTTTGCACGGGAGTGGGAGGAGGAGGGGAGGGGGAAGAGGAGGGGAGGGGAACGGGGGGAGGGGGGAGGGGGAAGCGGGGGAGGAGGAGGGGAGGGGGAAGAGGAGGGGAGGGGAATGGGGGGGGAGGGGGGGAAGGGGGGGAGGGGGGAGGGGAAGGGGGGAGGGAAGGGTGCGGGGGTGCCCAGGGGAAGAAGGGCCCCTCCCCTCCCCCTCCCCTCCCCCCTCCCCCCCCTTTCCCCTCCCCCCCTCCCCCTTCCCCCTCCCCCTCCCCCTTCCCCCTCCCCCTCCCCCCCTCCCATCCCCTTCCCCTCTCGTTCCCCTCCCCTTCTCTTCCCCCTCCCCTCCTCCTCCCCCTTCACACCAGGGGGGTTGACTCAGCCTGTCATCCCACCGAGGTCGGAAGTCGGAACTCATTGTCGTCAAATAAATGTAGCCTGTATGTTTCACTCTTTGTCACATGCCGTTGGTCCCATGTCAATCGGATGAAGTTGAAAAATTAACGTTACGAAGGTTCTCTGGGACGTACTGATTCCGAATAATGAAGTTGAAAAATTAACGTTCCGAAATACGCTAATTACGCTAACAGAAGCGCTGGAGGGAGCACTGCGCTCCCTCCCTTAGATTCCCTCCCTCTTCTGCTAGCGCTAATTACGCGTAACACACTAATTTTAAAACCCGAAGTTTTTTTAATTTTAAGGTGTGCTGTAGTCAGAAGCGCTAGAAGCGCTGCGCTCCCTCCCTTCGAATCCCTCTCTCTTCTGCTAGTGCTAATAATACGCTAATTTTAAAACCCGAAATTTTTTAAATGTTTATGTCTCCGTGACATTCCTGGGACCATCCCGAGTCGAACAGTACTTTCCGCTCGCAAATCCGTCCACGGGTTCTCGAGATCTTAGAGATCATAGATACATAGATCAGGACCAACTCTACTTTATATATATAGAAGGTGTGCTGTAGTCAGAAGCGCTAGAAGCGCTGCGCTCCCTCCCTTCGAATCCCTCTCTCTTCTGCTAGTGCTAATAATACGCTAATTTTAAAACCCGAAATTTTTTAAATGTTTATGTCTCCGTGACATTCCTGGGACCATCCCGAGTCGAACAGTACTTTCCGCTCGCAAATCCGTCCACGGGTTCTCGAGATCTTAGAGATCATAGATAGAGGCCAACTCTACTTTATATATATAGATATGGTTTAAAATCATTTTTGGGAGGCAAGATTTGCTCACTATTTATACAAAGAAAATTTGTTTCAAATGATTTTTGGGAGATGAGGTTTTTCTTCCTATTTGTAGAGAAAAATGATTATTGTTTAAAATGATTTTTGGGAGACGTGATTTTCTCACTAAGTATTAATATAGAGAAAAAATATTTTTGTTTAAAAAGATTTTTGGAGATGTATATTTTTCTCACTCTTTATTAGAACATATCTTTAAAAATGACTTTTGCAGCTGTTGCATTTAATATATATTTCGCTGTTCATTTCTAAAAAAAAGAAAATAAAAAAATTAGAATTTATTTTCAAATTTTTTAAAAAACTTTTTTGCCTTTTTAGAATTTTTTTTTGGCTCCGTTGGTTTAGAAAATGCGATTTTTTAAAAAGTGATTTTGTTTATTTGTTTTATGTTTTTGAAAGAGGTTTTCTGGGTTTTGTGAATTTTAATGAAATTATTGGTAAAAGTACCTTAAAAACTGCCAATTTTGGTGAGTGTTCAAGAGGATGCTTTTTACCAGAACCCCCGTTTTCACACTTTTAGACCTGCTGTGGATATGGGTATGGCTCAGAGTGAGATTCAGTCTTTGCCACTTGAATATGTCAGCCTTACGCAAGGGAGAAATGTTACTCCTGTTAAAATCCTTTTTTTGGAGAGATAAAGTAAAATATTTTTTGATTTTCCCAAAGACTTCAATGTTAATCTGATATGCCTTAGAAACCCCCATTATCTTTGCTCTTTGCTTATTCAGGTTCCTTCTCATGACATCGATGCATTATTTGGTTTTTCATTCGATTATATTTGTGCCATATTCTGATGCTGTGTGGACTGTGTTTCCCCGCTGATGGACCACTGGTAGCTTATAGTTACTTCCGCCACCTAAGTTGGACAACCTCCGCCACCAACTGATGCTACCTGCGCCACCTTATATTTTTACCCCTGCCTGTTTGTCCATTTGCCTGTGAGCAGGATATGTCAAAAAGTTATGGACAGATTCAACTGAAATTTGGTGGAAGTTTGGGTGTGTGACGAGGATGAATGGATTAGATCTTGGTGAAGATCCGGATGCGGATCTGATATTTTTTTTCAATGATTCTTCACTATTGATTAATAGGGCTAAAACGATATATTATATGATATCTCAAAAAGTTATGGAATGGTTTGAAAGAAACTTGGTGGACAGGTTGGATGTGTCCACACCAGGATGAAGATCCAAATCCACACCAGGATAAGAGAGGTTTAAAAAAAAATCTCCCAAGTGACTTCTTCACCATAGAGAGATGGGGCCAAAAACGATATAACTCATGATATTTCAAAAAGCTGTGGACAAGTTATGACAAAACTTGGTGGATGAGTTGGTTAGGTGACAAGAACAAGCTTATTCGATTTTGGTTCAGGTCCAGATCCAGATCCGGCCTATCTGTGGGATACAAAACGTAAACTTTTTAGTCTGGCGGAGGTATGTATGCTCTCTACCGAGTGCTGTTAGTTATAGTTATACCTGTTGCTGTGTTTGAGCCTTGGGAAGTAACTCTTGAAATATATCTATCCAGGTTTTTCTGACATCTTTGATCATTAATCCTTTCTCTTTCACATCTCTCATAAGTCTTTCACACTTCTTTCTACTTTTTAACTTCTCTCTTTATCTGTGCAAATGCCTGCTTTCTTGTTAATTTTCCTCTTTTCTCTATCTTTTATTTCTCTTTTTCGTCATCTACCTTTTACGTGAATGACGTTAGGATCCGGCTCACATTTCTTAACTCCTTCTGCCGAATAGTTATTTGAAGTGGTTAGTGAAATGAACAAAAAGGTAGACATAATAGGAGTAAAGTACATGGCATTCTGTCACAAATCGGGGACATATACAGAGTAGAACTGACTGACAAATTTGCTATAATTTCGGTTTAAAAAAAAAAAACGAAGTCAAGGCTCATGGAAGAGTGATCAGGATGCAATGGAACAAGGAACAGTAGAAAGAGGGGAAATACAAACACAAAGTGGGTTGAAGGACAAAATATAGGTAGACTTGGACAGATAATGGATGTGGGGCAGAATGAGGAGTAGGAGAGGGTGGACAAGATGGATACAGATGCAAACTCTCATGAAGGATTTGGAAGGAGGTCGGGTTAGGGGTTGGAGGGGGGGGTTTGTTGTGAGATTAACAGGGGGGGGGGGGGGGTGGTAGAAAGGTTCATGATTTTGGATGGGGGGGGGGGGGTGGGGGTGATCTGAGATGTTTGAAAAAGAGGAACGAATGAGTAATCATGAGCAGTGATTTTGTATTTTTGGAGTTTATTACTTAAATGTTTTTTTTTTTCATACAGGGCTCCAAAGAGGAAAAAATACTCCAACTGATACTTTGTAATATTCCTCAGATTTTGAAACAAGCGTAGTTAATCCCTTTAAGCTTGGATTCTGTCAGAAGTTTACAAAAAATGTTATCTACATATCTCTAAAAATGCCAGGATGACTGAGTATTGCTGCATTATTTGAGCCAGCAATGGCCATTGCATTTGCAGATGTAAATAAGCACAACGCATATAAATAATGTGCTTGAGACTTGAGCAGAGTGCAGAGTGCAGAATGCACACTCGGCACATAAGGCGCATGGTCGGTCACACGGCCTTTCATTTTGAAATGGCAATGGTTATTGCTCATGCACACAGGTTTCTCTTAACATTGATGCCATATCAAATCTGCATCGCCCAACATTTGTGCATGTCTCAAAATATCTCCTCCAAATAATTGCCATGTAACTGGTCATGTGAACTGAGAGGAAAATATTCTGGTCTTCTTCGTTATCCATTTGAGCAACAGGTTAATCAACATCTTAATATAATTCACCAAATGTCCGTCTGTCCGTTCGAAGGTACCGCAAAAACGGCTCAACCGATCGCAACGATATTTTGAGTGGGTATTCCTGGGACCCCTGGGAGTAAAATAGGCTATATTGTTTTTCCAATTTTTCAAAGTTTTCCAATTTTCCAGTTTTTCCAAACACGATGGAATAATATTTACCGATATGAACAGTGATGTGGCTTTTATTGAAATTCTACAAATACTGTTTAGATTTTGATGACAATTATGAACCTGCCGCCAATGCGGAAGTGGACAGATGACGGCAATGCGGGGGTTTGATAATATCCAAATACAACCGTCATTTAATCGTAATGTTAAATAGTTAAACGTTAATCGTGTTAATCATTTTGTTAAAGTATCAATTGATGATTGGAATTGAGTGAATACAATTACGATTTTGAATTCGTAATTGTATTCACCCAATTGTACAGAACTTCACATCAGGATTTAAATATTTGTTTATGTCACGAATGTTGTTAAAAGTTAATTTTTTTATATTAATGTTATTTAATTTGTGATTGGAGTTATGCTGTTTGGAATGAAAAAAGAGATACTGAGTTCAAGTGAATGACGAAATGCCGTGACGGTTTCTACTTTCTAAATGTGAATTCGCAGATCGCCATATGCAGATTCGCCATTGACTGGGTATGGAACAAACGTACCCGTTTGTTTGCCAACGGGTACGCTTTTCATGGAAGTCCTTCACAAACTTGCTGTCCATGTCTGACGTGCGACTGAAGGTGCTACAGAAATATGGAATTTATTGGTTTCATGCTTTAGCATTTGCCGTTTCTGCATTGTCTGTTTGCTGCTTCTGGCCTCTCACCCGTGTGTAGCATGGGTACCTCACTCGTTAAGATAATCTAATGTAGGTAAAGAGCTTCATATATATGGAGAATCATGACAATACTTTGGAAAAAGAGATCTTTTTCCCACAGATAAATTTCTATTCAGTTTTATTTCAGTTTTGTATCCCACAGATAAGCCGGATCTGGATCGGATCTGAACCAAAATCGAATCGGCTTGTTCTTGTCACTTAACCAATTCATCCACCAAGTTTTGTCAAAACTCGCTCATAACTTTTTAAGATATCGTCCGATATATATATATCGGTTTTAGCTCCATCACTGAATTGGTGAAGGATCACTTAAGAAATTCTCAGATTCAGATGCGCATCTTCACTGAAATTGAATCAATTCTTCCCGGTCACACACCCAACCTGTCCACCAACTTTGTCCCTCCGAGTGGACCAACTGGCAAACCTTCCCATATATTTCCTAAACCAACCAATTGAAGACGATAAGTCACTCAAACATTTGGGGTTCACCCATGGGCGCGGGAAGTGGGGGTGCTGAAGGTGCTGCAGCACCCCCTACTTTTTGGCTATTTCCACCTCAGTCTTTTATATCGTTAGATATATTAGATATAAATTAGATATAAATCATTAGATATAAATTATCTTGTCTGTTTAGTTCAATGGGGTACAAGTACAGCATATAGTATGACATTGTACTATACACTGTATGTATGCCACTGATCTTCAGCACCCCCAACTCAAAATGCTTTCCAGCGTCCCTGGACTTTCACCTACAGCCATGATCTTTCTTGGGCAGACCATATTTCCAAGATGGCCTCCTAAGCCAGCCGCTGACTGGACATATCCTCCGTCATGCAACGGCTTTCCTTGGCCAAACTTATGACATTATACAATACCTACTTCCACAGCTTTATGGAATATAAGCCTGGTGTTGGCTTAGCAGTTAGGGTGCTGGCTTGGGATCCTAGGATCCTGTGTTCAAATCCCGGTCGATCGCTAATTAACGCCAGGGGGGTTGACTCAGCCTGTCATCCTTCCGAGGTCGGCAAATTGAGTACCAGCTCACTGGTAATTCCCTGTGTGTCGCAAGAGGTGACCAACAGGGTTGGTGGTATGAAGGGCATCTGGCCATAAAACATTGCTTCAAAAAGGGGTCCACGGTGCTCGAAAAAGGCCAACCCCTGCTCTGCGGGGTAAAATGGCCTCTAAATGTGGTATATATATATGTTTATGGAATACTGCTCTCCCGCTTTGTCCCGCTTGGGCTGCCGCTCTGCGGGGTAAAATGGCCTCTAAATGTGGTATATATATATATGTTTATGGAATACTGCTCTCCCGCTTTGTCCCGCTTGGGCTGGCACCTCTGCCTCTCAAATTACCATTCTTGATGCTGAAGAAAGCAAGGCCCTCAAAAATATTCGGACTACCCATGACGAAGGTGTTTGTGTAGACATGTTACTTCCACATTGTGGCCAGGTCTCTGTATTCCACCACCTCCTTCTGCCTGTCTTGGTTCTGTAAAATACATGTATAACGACTAACGAGACTCGATGGCGTAATAGTTGAAGTGTACGCTTTGAGTCGGAAAGGTCGTTGTTTCAAATCCCGTCTAAGTCATACCAAAGACTTTATTTTTCGCTCACCTGGAACGAAGTTCAGGGGAGCTTATGCGATGGCGCGTCGTCCGTCCGTCCATCCGTCCATCAGTCTGTAAACACTTGAAACGAATTCTCCGAAACCGCTGATGGGATTGCAACCAAATTTGGCACAAATGACATTTTTTGTGTTGTGACTAAAGCTCACGTTCATGGCATTAAAAAAGATCGGGGTCTAAAGGGGTTTACCAGGGGTCAAAGTGGGTCCAGGTTTGACCCCCCCCCCCCCCCCCCCCCAAAAAAAAATAGGTACTTGCTTTTTCCTCTGAAACTACGCACACTATTTCGATGAAACTTTTCTAAAACCTTCACCATCCATGATGTACCAAAGATTATTCACGGCGTTAAAAAAAAATCTTCCCTTTTTGGGGTCTATGGGGGAGTTTCCCCCCTAAATCGGTGCTTGCTTTCTTCTCAGAAACTATACACGCAATTCTGATTAAACTTCACCACAACCTTCATCACCCGTGATGCACCAACGTTTGTTCACGGCATTATAAAAGATGCCCCTTTTGGGATATATGGGGAGGCGGGAGTGGGGGGGGGGGGGGTATACCTGGATCCACCCCCAAAATAGGTATTTGCTTTCTTATCAGAAACTACACATGAAATTCTGATGAAACTTGACCACAATCTTAATCGCCCGTGTTGTACTAAAGTTTGTTCCTGGCATTTAAAAAATTGGGGTCTAAGGTGGTCTATGGGGGGGGGGGGGGGGACTTGTCCCCCAAAATAGGTATTTGCTTTTCTTCTTAAAACCTATACACACAATTTTGATGAAATTTCACCACAACCTTCATCATCCGTGATGTACCAATGTTTGTTCAAGGCATTGGAAAACTTGGGGTCTGAGGAGGTACAAGGAGTGGGAGGGGGGGGCGGGGGAGTTGCCCCCCAAAATAGGTATTTTTTTGTTTGTTTGTTTAAAGTCTTATGATTATGTTAGTATGCTTCTACATGCTGCCCTGTCTTCTAGCAACCATTGAAATTTGTTTAAATTACCTTTAGTCAGTGCAGTATACTGTTTATTCTACCAGGTGAGCGCCAGGGGTATGCCCCTATGTTTTAAAAATGGTACGTGTTGTTCCTTGCCTACCGCGCAGCATTTAAAAGGATAGAGCAAGGGAAAACAATGCTAGGATGGCAATGGCAAACCTCCCAGTATAACCCTTGCCAATAATTTGTTTTGGCAGCGCTAACACTAACAGTACATGAAATCCACTCGCTCCACCCCTCACTCCCCCAAAACAAACCCTTCACCCCACAGTCCAAATCATGCCAGGCTGATGGAAACAAGCAAAAATCCTTCCCATATCTTGGTCATTGCTGGCTTGTACATGCGTATTGGATCGAGATTCAATAACGGATTCACCCAGCAGGTTGTATCATTACTGAGACACAGCCTTGCTACTCATGTGGTGCCCTTGCACTCTGGGCTGATATTTGGGATTTGGACTGACGATACACCTGGCTTAAGGTCCATCCGAGAGACAGTATACATATTGATGCAACTCCCTGCCGGTAAAGCACTGATTCGACAGTTTGTAATGAGGTCAGGAATCAAACCGAGACCAGACTGGTCAAATATGTTCTTTGCCTCTGAGCCATATTTTCGGAATTCACATCGGTACTGAACTTAATCTGCTGACACTTCAATGTACTGCGACAATGCTTTACCACAAATCTGTAAATCAGAGGCTGATATTGCATTATTTGAGCATGGTGCAACTTGTTGAGTCAAAGCAATCTTGTTGAGCGTACCCATTCTGATCCAAGTTTTGATCTCTTGGCACAATTTGAAAATGGAGATGTAGGGTTATTGTGCCAAGAAAATGGAGATGTAGGGTTATTGTGCCAAGAAAATGGAGATGTCGGGTTATGGCGGCAAGATAATATTGTTGCGGATCTCCAACGTCGGCCTTCCCCTCACCAAGGGGAAGATTAATCCCCTTGTCTTTTTCCTAGCTGACGCAATCCGGGGTTATCACGTTCCTTCCTGTCAGCGCTGAATAGGGTGGTTGGTCGAATTATTCCTATTATCTAATTACCAGCGCCTCCCGGGAAGCAAGGAAATAACCCCACCCGAACCACGGTTTTGGTGAACACGCCGAGCGATAGCGAGCCGCAATTCGTGCCGTTAACAGGAACTAACCCAATTGGAGCGGTTCCTAATCGTGCCACGTTTACCCAATAGAGAAATCACTAAGATGGTCGAATTAAGAGGAAAACAGGAAGAACAAGTAATTTATTACACACTTTGTACAATGAAGAAGAAGAAGAAGAAGCAATATACAGTGAAGAAGAAGAAGCAGATACACAGGGCAGCCTTATAACAGTCTTAACTTATCCCTGGACACGGGCCCGTTCACACACAGACTCAGACTCACACGGGGGTTGTAGATGGTCGGGTTGAGGGTCCACAGATGGCGTCCACAGCTCGCTCCAGTCCCCGACTCGTACGGCGGTGAAGATGGTAGACGGCAGTCAAGATCTCCGCGTGTCATTGGCGCGGATCGGACAATTATATGGGGGGGGGGGGGGGAGGGGGGTGTGAGCTAGGCTGGGTGGTTATTCCACAGCTCACGGCCACGTACGTAATCAACGAACCAGCTAGGCGGTTATACTGGCGGTCTCAGCAAGCCCCAAAGCCAAACACCCATCGAGTCCTTCCACCAGTGCCAACGTGACAATTCTTTCACAAAACGCTTTTCCTAATAGTCCTTTGACGCTCTTCACTTGCGAGTCCTTTCACCATCAAAGTTCCCCCAGCGAGTCCTCTGGTAAGTCTTCTGGTAGGTCCTCTGGTAAGTCCTCTGGTAAGTCCTGTGGAAGGGCTTTGTGTGCGCGGTTATATAGCGCCGCTTAGCGAACCCTCTCAAATGTGGTAGATGCACACTCACCACGCCCCTTAGCCATGCCCACTCGAGCCCTGGTTGGTTGTTGGGGTCTTACCAGCTCCGCCCTTGATGGCTGCTTGACGTGGCTACACCCCCGGCCTTGCGCTCCACCCCCTTTTCAGGCCTTACCTCATGGCATTTGGGCTGGTTTGAGCATCCTAATGCGAGTGGCAATTGGGTGCAGACTGGATGGGCGCAATGGGGCATGGGGTGCAGACTGGATGGTGTGCAATGGAGTCGATTGGAGGGAGGGCTGCAAAATGAACGGGGCCTACTCTTATTTATTTCTTTTACACAACGCAGGTGTCACTATTGGAAATGGCCTTATCTCACATATACTAAAAAATAACTAACGTTCTAAGATGACATACGTGTTGCATGTGGACTAACTATGGGGGCAGAACCTTTAACCTTTATTAATCAAATATGTACACTTTCTCAGAACCGCAACACTGCACCCCTCCTTTGCCAGGCTCGTCCCCGAGCCGAACCCACATACCAGTGAGCCCGACCGGTTCTGATGCAAGGGTCAGGACTACTTTTTAACAATTAGTGTGACACTTAGGTGTAGTTTCCCTCTACTTTTACTCTAACACCCTGTGTGCGACAGTTTTAAACACTAGATATGTCCCACCTACTGCGTTGTGTACTAACTAACTGACTCACGCCCAAAATTAACCGAATTACGGAAAGAATCCTCAAACTATAGATAAAGCCGGTGGGGGCATGTTATTTACAAGACTACTAATTATTTACAATACTACATCCCAGGAACTGTTCTTTTTGTGGGAGAGAAAAGGAATTTTGAGAAGAGGAAACACAAAATGCACTGCACTGCACCAAACACCATACACCCATATGCACACAAATTTAAAAAATGCACAAAAAGCACCAAAATGCACCATCATGAAAAATGCACAATCATCACATTTCAATAATCCATGGTGTCTTGTGCTTGGCTGGCTACTGGGCTGCGACGTCTTCCTGCTTCATGTTCTTCGGTGTGCCATCGTCAAACTTAAAGTCTTCTTGTCCTGACACACCAAAGGAAATTAATAAAAAGTGCACAACCCGTGTCCGCTTTTTATTTTGGCCAGCAGGGCCATCTTAGGTGGTCCGACTGCATGGCATTGATGCCACTTAAACACAGTGGTCCGCAGGGCAAGGTAATGTTTGCCGCGATTGTCTGCCCAGCAAAGGTGCCAGGCCACAGAACGTGTGGTCCATATGGTGTACCGGTGCAGACAACAGGCAGCAGAGTGCAGCACAAGAGTGCAGCCACACAGCTCAGGGCACCTGCACACTCCCCTCAACAAAGAAAATGGGTCCATGGGTGGGGAGGAAGACAAAGCAGAGGTTAGCGGGGGCAAGGGCGCAAGGGTACATGTCAAAACAAGGTAATGCGACATGAGGGGCGCGGACGAGCGAGCGGAGAAAGCTCATCCCTAGCCGTATGTGACCCCCCATGTCAATCTACACTACCCTTGCCCTTCCCCGTATTTACACTTTACAAATTCCGTCTCTACGTTTCGTCCCCCATATCTCCCCCTAAACCAAATTCGTCCCCAATCCCTCCAAAGAAGGAAGGGATGGAATACACACAATGTCTCACCCACGTCATGATGCGTCTTACATTCCAAACATTTGCAAAAACCTGGTGTGGAGTCCTGTCACCTCGGTGAGTGGATGTGTATGGTGCGAAGAGATTCTGATCCTAGCTATCCTTTTAATTGACATTAACTCACTTTAAACTACCCGTGGTCTTGCCCTGCCAATCCAATTGGCCTGTTTACACTATGCGGTTCTAAAAACCAATTCCCATTGACCATCCTGTGGTGCCTTCCAATTTGGGGTCTCACTCACCCATTTTTTCTATCTGTGCCTTCGCACAATTTCGGGGCTGGGTCATGTGGCTCTACCAGAAGGTCCTACTTACCTGCGCACCTCCGCCACTGAAGTCGCCACCCGAGCTTGCCTAGCTCCTGCGACTACCCTAACTTGGGGAAGGCCCTCCTGGCGCTCTCACCCCGTGATGCCCTCTCTGGCATTGGGATACCCGGGTCCTTCTCCTCGGATCCTCGGGCCCCACTGAACACTGCACAACTCTAACTGGCTCCCAGAGCCTACCTGCGGCCTCACCTGGCCGACAGACTACCAGTGGCGGAGTGCCCCAATAACCATACTTACCAATTAAGTTCACACGCCCAGCCATTCCACTCACTCATGCACCCTTCAAAGCAACAACTTGCTACTACTCGCACCACAGATGTCAATATCCAAACAATTTACCTACTCCCTCTACCTAACTTTAAACTACCCTCCCCGGGTATTCGTGAAGGGGTCCATCTTCCCCCATCCACTCCTTCGCACCATGCACTCCACACCACTCATTCCACACACCATTTACTCCACAACATTTATTCCACACCACTCAGTATTCTTACTTGCCCCCCATGCAAGCCAATCACTCAATACACTTACACTTGTCCACAATACTCTACTCATACACTTTCACACACACACACACACACACACACACACACACACACACACACACACACACACACACACACACACACACACACACACACACACACATCATTCTCGACCATGGCCTCATTTGCTCACTCTCACCACAAAGATTCTCATTATCAATTCCTCATTTGCGCCTAAAGCGCATCCTCATACTCGCAGCATCATCTAACTATCTCCTTCCCTCTAATACTAGTGCTTTCCCCGTCTTCCCTTATACTAAGCACTTCCCTCGTCATTAACATCCACCTAATCTCTCTACGTCCCCTCTACCGGTATCAATGTCTCTACTTAAGTCTCATGTCCCTACTGTCATTTCTAAATCCCTATCAGTTATCCTAGCCCGCCCTGGCTAGTTCACACTGCCAAACCCCATAAACTACTGCTCCTCTGCCCCAAGGAAGGGATGGTAGGTTTACCATCCCTCTACACTGGCTACCATCACCAACACTATCGCTATTCCAGTCCACTACTCTCGAGCCTCTCAGGGCGCTGTAATACATTTTCGTCACAGCTCGGCTTCGAAAAGCCGAGCAATGCATACTGGTGGTCTGTCTCCTGTTGGTTGGATCCGTCCGGCATTTTCGATTCTGGGGAGGAGGCAAACTCAGACCGAGGTTCCAGGTGCCATTCTGGCGCGGAGCCTTCCGGTCTCCGGCGCGATGACCCAACCTCCCCCGGTTGGAGCACTGCGCCCGCCAGGGGGCGAAGGTCCGACCTCGCCTTTCTCCCCTCAAACCGTGCCGTTCACCGCTACGATGCGGCACCGACCATACAGGGCGGGGCCCGGCCCGAATCGTGCATGGCGCTCCTTGCGAGACCACCGCGGCAACGATCCCTGCCGGCTCCCGCAGCACACAAAGAACACCACGCCCCGAGAGCTCGCGTCGGCTGTACGTCGGCCTAAATGCTGTCCCGGTGTGCGTCGATGCTCGGATCGCATACTCACATCCACACGCGACCCTTTCTACACTCACAAAACTCGGCGCTCCAGCGCCTCCCATAAATCTCACACATTTCGTCACCGCACTCACTCGTGTATACCACCCAGGCGCACTCATTCTACTCGCACACTCTGTTACACACTTCTCTTCCACACACTCCTCTCGTGCACTCTCTCCCGTTACATCCTCTGTAACAACCACGGGTGTGCACTCTATTGCACACCCAATCACGCACTCCCGCACACTCTCTACAACACGCTACGGGGTGCATCCTCGCACACTCTCCTCAACACGCTCTGGTCTACATCCTCGCACACTCTCTCCGGCCAACTCACACCCTGTGTCACACTCTTCACACATACACTCCCTTGTGCATTCACTCTCACTTTCACGCTCTCCTGTTCCACACCCGTGCTTCGGTGCACACTTTTTTCTCACACGCGCACCATTCGCTTTCGTACACCTCACCACGGACCTTCCACATGTGCCTGGGTGACGTCGGGATCCTAAGCGGGTGAAAAATCCTTTCGCGCCAAACCTTTTCGCACCATACACAGCCCTACTTACCTTCGGGATCCTTTTCTCCTGCACCAACTGCAAACTTCCATTGGGGTTAGGCAGCACGACATCACAATGCGAATGCAGACTTGGTGTACATTCCATTTCTTCCTCCCGTGATTGCTTTTCTAAGTCTGCCGTCTCTTCAGCCCCAATTTCGATTAGAATTTATTTTTCCTTATTAAGCTCGACGACCGCTGGCGCACATAAAATAAAATTTTCCAATTCAGCGGCCGTCGGCTTTTCTATACCCCGTGTCGCGATTTCTACCCCGGTCCACACGGCTGTGCTTTGCTCAACCTCGCTTTCCCTGCGTTCCTCAAGTCGCGCTACCTCGTCGCGTACCAATGTGCCTTTCCCGCTCGACCTGCGGTCTATGTCCTTCCACATTTTTTCTATTTGGCCACCTATTCTATTACCACACACTTTGAACCCGTCTTTCATCCCTTTCATTCGATTTTCTTGGGTGCCCATCCTGTTTTCCAACCCCACTAACCCCTCGTTCATTTCTCCCATTTGGCCACCCACGTCCTTCAATTGGCCCCCCAATTTGCTTTCTAATCCTCCCAACTTGCTTTCTAATCCCCCAATTTGATTTCCCAATTGCTCCCCCATTCTGTTTTCCAAATTATTTAACCTGTCTTTCATCTGGCCACCCATCTCCTTTAATTGGCCCCCCATTTCTTTTTGCTCCCGGGTGGATTGATCACTTTGGGCGTCCAACTTACCATTTACTTTATTTATTTCATTCTGTTGGGCGCCCATCATTTTTTTCATTTCTGCCATAAATTGCGCCATGAAGGCTTGCATGCCTACCACGCATTTTCTTCATTTGCCACCCCTACTGCTGCACCCTCTTCAATGTCCTCTTCCATTTCTCCCAATTGTTCCAATTCTTCCCGGGGGTCCTGGGTTATTTCTAACTCCTCCTCATCTACCCCCACTGGCATCCGACCGCCTTGGTTATCCATGGCACGATTCAAATTGAGATGTTAGTACAATTTCGGCTGCTCGTAATTTTGAGTGCGTTCGGCGCACTTCGGGTCAAATCCCACTCCCCAACACCAATTGTTGCGGATCTCCAACGTCGGCCTTCCCCTTACCAAGGCGGTAGCCTTACCATATTATATATACATACATACATACATAAATACATACATACATACATACATACATACACACATAATATTTTGGGTGCTCCACATGGCTCCACTCCACATTAACATGGCGTTTGTTTATGGAGAAAAAAAAAACCCTTTAGTAAGGGGAGGGGGGATATTATTGGTATTAATATTGTATTGTAATAACATCAATATTATGCTATTATCATAAGTGTTATTATTCGAATTGGCCTTGGAAAAAAGACATGATAAGCTATCTTAACATTGATATACACCTTAACATGGATTTCACCCAAGATGGTAAACCCCCTTGGGGAGGGGGGCAAATTAAGTTGCTACAACCTCCATTATGTGACCCTTTGTCCTCCTGTCAAGTTTGGCTGAGATTGGTTGTATAAGTAACGACCAAATGTATCGCAGACAGACAGAGAGACACAAAATTGCATATTTTAGCCCTTTCCGTTTGGCTGTGCTTGGTAGATTCCGCATTCTGACAAATATGGCGGCGCACAGTGTTGCATGGATACCATAAACGCCTGTTTTTCAACGTTCACGAACAAAGCGGACATAGATCGTGCTCGGAAACACAAACCTTGTGTTTAAAAGACTCTTCCCATGCCATTCTTCCTCAAGACTGCACAGGGTATTCTATGAACTATTTAGTTGTTTATGTCTTCCCAGTTGATTTTATATCATTGGTTAAATTAAAATAGTAATGAAGCAGTCTCTCGGCAAAGGCAGAGGTGAAAAGCAGGAGGGGCCTTGTGTCGCAAAAGCTTTTTCAGTCCTATACACTGCCCACTCCCCACCATCCCTGGCTCCCTCTTCCTCTTTAACCATCCCATCCTGTTCCCCACAGTTCGTTCCCTCTATTCCGACAATCTGCATTCTCTTTCCTCCATTCCCTTCATTCATTGTAACACCTTTATCATCAGTCCCCTTCCTTATTAACTTCCTCTTCCCTCCCTTTATCCAGCAATCGTCCACCCCCAACTCTTCCCAACCGTGCGTGTCACACTGCAATGGAGCATCCGTGGGGTGTTTGGAGAAGCCGGGGTATGAAAGACCTGTGTGCTTTGAGTCTCTTTCTTCCTTTTTCACCCACAGCTCATTTACTGGTCATCTCGGTTTTTTTTCCATCATTATTGCTCCACCTGTTTCTGATTTCAACCCATCTTATCATCTTTCTGTATTTGTCTGTTTCTGTCTCACATTGAGAATGCTATCTTGGATTGACACAAATAAGCTCTAACTTTGATGCTTCCACAGAGCAAGGTAGTGAGGTTCTTTATACACTTTAACGATGTGGTCTGATGATATTTTTGTCTGCAAGTATTATAACTGTGTTTTCCTTGCGAATTGCTGAGGCCTCCAAATGCCCAGTACAGTAGCTCAATGCAAAACCTTCCGTTAAAAGAGCTACGGTAATTATTGAAACCTAATTTGTGGCAGAAAAGACTTGATTTACTGTTCCACAAGGTCAGTTGAAGGCTTGGGAGGCCATGAGACATTGGTAATGGCGATTCTGCCAGCAGGCTATTAATGGAACAGCCACCCTGGCTTGAACAGTGCAACACGAGCTCCTGCACACCCTCTGTAATTGCAGAACCTTAGAGGCTGCTGTCAATTCCATTAACGTTTTGCTTCATTGTCGCTTTTATTTGTGATGTATTATTTTGCATATTCTGATGATTCAATTTGAAAAACAAAATGATCTTATCTTATTTAACACGTGTATATGTATGTATATATCTTCCTCTTTTTACTACTACTAGACTAACAGCCCCAATTATTCACACCTTCATGTGGGGACAGCCAGGAAAAATGTTTTGCCCAATGTTGCATGAATTTTGAATTTGCTTATGCTGCCAGTGATAATTAAAATATTAATGTATGTATATTTGTTTATGCTGTACGCATATGTATTCATACAGTGCCTTCAAAAAGTATTCACACCCCTTGACTTTTTCCACATTTTGTGCAGTTACAGCCTGAATTTAAAATGGAATAAAGTGAGAATTTTGTCCCTAATCCACACATAATACCCCATAGTGTCAAAGTGGAATTTTAGAATTTTGTACATAATAATTAATAACTAAAAGGTGAAGGAATGTATTGCGTCAATAAGTATTCAACTCCTTTGCTATGACACTCCAAATTGAGCTCAGGTGCATCCAATTTGCTTTGGTCATCCTTGAGATATCTCTTCAATTTTATTGGAGTCCACCTGTGGCAAATTCAATTGATGAGACATGATATACAAATAAACACACCTTTATATATAAGGTCCCACAGTTGACAGGGCATTTCAGAACAGAAACTCTATCTACCATGAAGTCCAAGGAATTGTCTGTATAACTCCGAGATAGAATTGTGAGGAGGCACAAATCTGGAGAAGGTTATAAAACAATTTCTAGAGAGTTGCAAGTTTCCAAGAGCACAGTGAGCTCCATCATAAGGAAATGAAAATAATATGGAACAACCCAGACTCTTCCTAGAGCTGGCCATCTGACTAAGCACAACAATATCTGCAGCACTTCACAAGAGGCAAGTGAAAGACACTGAGAACATGAGGCAAAAAATTCTGTGGTCTGATGAGACGAAAATTTAACTCTGGCCTGAATGCAAAGCGCTATGTTGGGCGGAAACTGAGCACAGCTCATCACCCATCGAACACCATCCCTACCGTGTCAGGCATGGTGTTGGCAGCATCATGCTATGGGGATGCTTTTCAGTGGCAGGGACTGGGTGACTTGTAAGGATAGAGGGAAAAATCAATAGAGCCAATCGTAGGCAAATTCTTGAGGCGAACCTGTTTCAGAGTGCAAAATACTACAGACTGCGGTGAAGATTTAACTTCCAACAGAACAATGACCCCAAGCATACAGCCAAAGCAACACTGGAATGGCTTTAGAACAAGAACGTGAAGATCCTCGAATGGCCCAGTTAAAGCCCAGACTTGAATCCCATTGAGAATCTGTGGAAAGACCTGAAGATTGCTGTTCACTGATGCTCCCCATCCAACTTAACAGAGCTTAAGCAAATCTGTAAGGAAGAATGTGAGAAACTCCCCAAATCCAGAAGTGTAAAGTTGATACAGACGTACCCAAGATGAATCGAAGCCATATTCATTGCCAAAAGTGCTTCTATGAAGTATTGACTCAGGGGGTTGAATACTTATGTAAATTGCTTATGTCTGTATTTTATTTTTAATTAACCAGTAAAAAATTTCTAAAAACAAATTCCACTTTGACATTATGGGATATTATGTGTAGATCAGTGAAAAAAAAAATCTCAATCTAATAAATTTTAAATTCAGACTATAACACAAGAAACTGAAAAAGTCAAATGGTGTGAATACTTACTGAAGGCACTTTATATGTTGTTACGGTTGTGAGTCTGCAAGATCGTCACGACAACCAAGTGGGTAGGAGACAAGCATGTCTCCGTTTCTGCCTGGGTTCATTTGAGCGTGAATCAGGGTTTCAGACCACATGACCAATTAGCCCAACAGAAGTGGCCGGGCGAGAGCCGACAGATGATTCGATCACTTTTCACAAGCGCTTTCATATGCAGACTGAACTTGCCTAACGGATTTATTTCCAATTCTCCATACACTATGGCATTCCGGGACGATGACCACAAAAGTTCTCATTTACAAGCAAGATTCATGGCAATAAAATGGGGTGTGGAAGAAGAAGAAGACTGCCTCATATGCGGCGATCACAAAACTATACCAAATCTACAACTACAAATTCTCTCTCTCTCTCTCTCTCTCTCTCTCTCTCTCTCTCTCTCTCTCTCTCTCTCTCTCTCTCTCTCTCTCTCTCTCTCTCTCTCTCTCTCTCTCTCACTCTCACTCTCACTCTCACTCTTCTATATACTCTTCTATATACTCTTCTATATACTCTTCTATATACTTCTGAACCCTGGTGTTGGGCTAGCGGCTAGGGTGCCAGCTTAGGATACCTAGGATCCTGGGTTCAGAATCCCGGTCGATCGCTGAATTAACGCCAGGGGGGTTGACTCAGCCCGTCATCCTTCCGAGGTCGGCTAATTGAGGACCAGTTCACTGGTAATTCCCTGGTTGTCGTTAAAGGTGGCAAAAAGGGTTGGCGTCAGGAAGGGCATCCGGCCGTAAAACATTGCTTCAAAAAGGGGACCGAAAAACAACAACAACCACGGTTCCCGAAAAAGGCCAACCCCCGCTTGCGGGGAAAAATGGCCTCTAAAGGTGGTTTTTATACTCTTCTATATACTCTTCTATACTTCTGGACGGATTTGGACCATATTTATCACAGAGGTAAAAGGTTGTACCGGCCAGGTTTCAGTGGAGTTAGCGACTCCATCGGCCACCGGGAAACACCCGGGAATCCCCAGGAAAAATGATAAGGCTATATACTTCCTTGCTGTTGCTGTTGGCTTGAATAGCGCCACCTCTGGTGAAGGCGAGCGTTACAGGATAGATGGAATTTCCCCGGATAACTGCCTCATTATCATCTTCTGTGGTTTTTCTCATCACCTTCATGGCTAGCTTTTCCCGTCACTGGGGATGGGTACTATTGCTCGTGAATCATAAAAACTAGAACAAGACTCGGTAGAGAGCATACCTCCACCAAGCTGAACAGTTTACATTTTGTATCCCACTGGAAGGGCGGATCTGGATCCAGACCTGAACCAAAATCTAATTGGCTTGGTGTTGTCACTTAAGCAACTAATCCACCAAGTTAACTCGTTCACAACTTTTTGGAAATATCGTGCCATCTATCGTTTTTGGCCGGATCTTTCAATGGTGAAGAATCACTTTATATTTATAAAATAATTCTCGTATCTGGATCCGGATCTTCACCAAAATTGAATCAATTTGTCCTCGTCACACACCCGACATGTTCACCAAGTTTCGTCCGAATCCGTCCCACAACTTTTTGGGATATCGTGTTATTGAAGGTATGGGAAGGATATTTCAAAGAGCTGTTGAACCATGTGGTAGTTTCCATGTGGCAGCTGTCATCCAGAGGTGCGGTTTGATTGAGCACTTCTTCATCATCGATTGAGGATATCACTCCTTATTGCTTGTTGGATCATTTTCTCACGAGAATAAACAAAAATATAACTAATATTGTGCATTATGAGACAAGAACAAACAAAATCAACCAATAACATAAAATATTGTAGTTAAATACAAATTTTAGACCACCCCTCTACATGGATGAAAAAGAAAACATGGAAAAAATGGATTTTATGTAATTCCAATGTGTCTTTCATCTGTCCTTTCTTTCCACCTGTCCCTCAATGTCCCTTCCTTATCTCCAATTTTACCCACATGTCAATATCCCTAGTGGAGAGCCTGCTGCTCTGGAGAGACGTGCGGTTGTCTGGCCTTGTGCTTCTTGCACTTCTGATTCTTCTGCTGTCACTAACACAGTGCAGCTCCATCTCGGTGATCTCCCATGTAGCACTGGCTACGTTAAGCATCACTGTTTCTTACCGGATCTATCGTTCTGTACTGCAGGCAATACAGAAATCTGATGCTGGACATCCATTCAAGTACCGTAACACTTTTGCTCTTCTTTTTTTTTTTACCTTTTCCTTTTCTTTCTTTAACACTGTATGTCTTGCCTTGCAACTTTCTTTTATTGTTGTACTAATTCACCTCGACATTTACAGAGAAGTGAGTTGGCAGTTTAACCAGTGTCGTAAGGTGGTGATTTCTGGGGGAGTCTACAAGGGATTCTGTAGAAAGTTCAGTGATCGGTGCAGCTAGTTCAGGCCTGCAGTACGTAGGGGTATGTTAACCCTGTAGATTAATCATTATGAAAGTAGAGGTTGTTTTCCACCAGGATTGTGCACTACATCCCTTCCTTTTTGTGACGGTGATGGACGTGCTGACTGAAAACAGAGATGGAGAACTGTGGGACCTCCTGTTCGCAGATGACTTAGTCATAAGAGCAGAGTCAAAGGACGAGCTACAGAGAAGAGTGTTGGAATGGCAAGAGAGCTTAGAGATGCAGGGATTGAGGAATAATGCGAGAAAGACAAAGGTTATGGACTTATGGTGTGTAGTAAGACTGGAGCAGCGGACATCAAGAATGTAGATAAAAGAGGTGAAGAGGTGAATGAAGTGGAGAAATTCAAATACCTTGGCTCAGCACTGAAGGAAGAGGGAGGTTGTGAAGCAGAAGTCCAGAACAGAGTGAAGGTGGAAGGATAAGACATGCAGCATGGATAAGGTGGAAGGAGGTTTGTGGTATCTTCTGAGAGAGAAGGATACTGAGAGAATTGAACGTAAGAATGTTCAAGACAGTGACCAGGCTGGTCATAATGTATGGGACAGAAATAGAGACTTTGAGAGAAAGGGAAGAGGAGTTGCTGAAGAGGACAGAGATGAGAATGCTTCGGTGGATTCTCGGAGTATCGTTAAAATAGTCGTTGAGGAAGAAGGAGATAGGCAAGAGAGCTGGAGTTGCATGTATTACAGTGAAGATTGGAGGCTAGGTTGCAGTGGTTCGGGCATGTGATGAGAAGAAAGGATGAGGAATCAATCAAAGAAGGGTTCTGGGTTCTGGGTTTGAGCACGTTAAACGATGGATCGTGCAGGTCCTCTTTCCAGTTCATCAAAGTTATGTTTTCCAAATCAGATCTGTCGTGTCTTTCTGTTTTATTTTCGGCCTTGTGTTGCTGTTTGTGCTTTCATCCCATTTTTCATGTTGAACCGTACCTTATTGTGGTGTACTGTCCAATTTGTGTCCCTGTGGTTGTTTGGCCATCTCATCTAGGTCTCAGGTAGTTGGAATGCAAATTATTTATCTGCTTGGATGCCAGGTGTGTTGGCCCACTCTCTTTCTCCCAAAGTATTATCCTTTCAGCTTCCTCAGCTTTATCATCTCCCCTCTCCTCGCTTCAAAAAATAGAATTCCCCAAAAAATCATAAATTCATTCTGCTCAATGTACTTCCTTCCTTCGTTGATTTTTTTAAAATCCCTTCCTTCTCTCACTATCTACAAATTGGATCTTGATTGAATGAAATGCTTCTTCCTTTTAATATATGTTTAAAACATATTAAAATGCTTATTTCTCTGTCAGGAACACCCCACATGTTCTTCTTCTTCATCACAAACTATTCTTCTTATTCTTCTTCACAAGGCTTTTTTCCCAAACCTGGCTCACTCCAAAACGCTTGGTTCATCAACCCTCCACTGGTACCTACAGCACCGCTTTCCGAGGTGCCTCCAACAACCATTCATTTCACGCCTCCCATGAAGTTTGTCTCTGCATATCCAGATTAGGAATCTTCATAAGTCCAGTTTGCAGAGGTTATATGTGCACACGACCATCAATTCCCTTTCACTTACAAACCCTTCAATGTCAGTACCCTCCCCTACATGCCTGCATCCTCCAAACCCCAACCCTTCTTTGTGTCCCTCTCTTCAGCATCCTCCAATTCCATGTCCCCTCTTTCTGCATTCCTCTGTCCCCACCTCTTCCCATCCTTCCCTCACCCCAACTCCTCCCACCCCTAACCTCCTTGGTTCTCCCCCAACCCACTCCATCTCAGCTTCCCCCCACTCCATCCCAGCTTCTCCCCCATCCCACACCTTCCAGCTTCCACCCTGCCCTGCTCCCTCTCCTAGAAAGGTCTCTCATTCCAGGATGCAGCTGATAAACCGGACATAATCTATTTAACCTCCCACAGGATGTCTCTGACTTCTTAGTGTCTCTTCCTGCCTATTGTCTCCTAAGGCTTCATCGGCCTAAAACCCTATCCTGGTGGTGGAGTTGCACTTTACATCAACAACTCCATTTCTCACTGTCCATGTACTGCTCTTACACCTCCCAACCCACAGGAGTACGTTTCACTAAGACTTCCCTTCTGGTCCCACCTCTTGTTTTTTGTTTTGTCAGATAAATTTGCTCTCTTTCTTGCACAGATTTATCCCATCTCAGCTTTTCATACCCTTCCTCCATCCATGGTACACTAAATCTTAGGAATAGCTCGGAACAAGTGTGTGTCTATCCTCAGGAGAGCCAGGAAACATTATCGCTCTACTCTCAAGACTGAACTCTCAAACCTGTCTCCTTCCTCCAAATCCTGGTGGCATCTGGTCAAATATGTTTCCGGTGTTTGTTCCCCTTCCATCCCCTCCCTTACCTCAAACGGCTACACAGATGACACTGCACATTTAAAAGCTGAATGCCTCAACTCTGTGTTTGCCTCAAAATATTGTGTCCCAAACCCATCGCTCTGTACCCACCTTACCAAGTCGTACCCAACTGCTCCTGGACTCTGTGTCCTTCTCTCCTGACAAGGTGGAGAAGTTTTTGTCAAACCTCGACTCGGAATCTGCATCTGGACCAGGCGGCATCAGCCCACGGGTCCTAAAATCCTGCTCTACCGCTCTATCTCACCCTCTCTCTGTTCTCTACACCCTCTCTTTTGATCAAGGACATCTGCCATCAGCTTGGAAAACAGGCAACATTTCCGCTTTACACAAAAAGGTGCAAAAATAGATCCCTGCAACTACAAACCAATTAACCCTCCCCAAGCACACCTCTTTCCAAGTTTCCATTTTTTCCTAGCTGAGAGGTTTCGGTCGCATCCATGTTTTCACAGCCTGTGTCCTCCCCCAGCTCACATTCTTCCCCACATCCCTTATATCCAAGTGCTTTTCTATTTTTCCCTCATCCCTGTTGTTGCTGTTTTTCATCCCCCCACTCCCCCCCCCCCCCCCTCACCCCACCCGTCCCCCTTATACTGTTTCTTTTTGTGTTACGTCCTGATCCGTTCTGTGTTCTAACTCCCCCAACCACGAGCCTCGACATTTTATATCAAAAGGTATGGAATGTTCAAATTATAAATAAAAGATAAATACGAAGACAAAGATTACTTTGGAGGGATGAAGTGGAAAGACTTGAAAAACAAGGGATTGAGAGAAGATACAAAAGACAGGTGAAAGGAGAAGGCAGTAGCCGACCCCAATCTGTTGGATTAATGCTTAAGAAAAAATAAGACGAAGATTCATCAATATATGATGTATTATTTCATGGAAGATATCAGTGTTTGCCAAATACTATAAATACCAATATTTATGGCTATACAAGGAGAGTCAAAAAGTCCTTCCCCACATGCTGCTTCCTCCCCTGATCATTGATATCACTGCACGAATTTCCTCATGCCATTGGGATGTAGGTTGTGCTTGTTCATGGCTCTGAAACTTATTGAAAGGGGATATATTTTTTGACCATCCTCGTACAATGGGGATCATTAGGATTTTTCATTATTGTAATCATGTTGTTCTCCCAATTATTCCCTTACCATTTAATGTTCCATGTCAGGACTTTATTGGATACTGGAGTCGGGCTATCACAGGCCGAGGCACGACGATATATAGAGGGGACTCTCCCTTTGCTGAATGGAACAACAAGGGAACTTCGCCGTCTCTTCCTTGTCGAAGACCTGATCGATTCACTGAAGGTTTGCCTTTCTTTTCAACTCTGGGGTGATCATTTATTATAAATGCCCCATAAAAGTGAAGATTTTACATTTTGAAAAGTTTAACTTGAGAAAGGCACCACCACTTCCATTCACTTAGTGAACATGATCAACACACTCACATGGAGGGATTTGTTTCACTCTTTGTGCATCTTTGTGAGAAAGATGTCAAAGTGGATTCTTTACAGGAGTTGAGATGGCTGGCCATCTTGGGAGATTATATATATATATCAGTTCAGATTATATATATATACACATAGTGTAGTGTACAGTGTATATATAGTTTGAGTTATTTTCAAATTTGTGGTGCTTGTCCCCATTTAACATTTATGGGAAGTTAGAAATGTGCAATATCGCTAAAATTCAAATTTCTGTGAAAGGCAATTTAATGTCAGTTACCTTTAAGTATATAAAATAAATTAGGAAATTGAACATTTTATTTCTGCTGTACATATCATGAGGAAGAGTATTGTTCAAAATTTGAATTTTATTTGAACAAATTTGAACAAAAAAAAAATCAAAATTCAAAATTCAAAATTTGAATTCCCCAGTGACGGGAAAAGCAAGCAAAAGTACTGTACCCAGTGATGGTTTAATTTAAGTTAATCAAGCAATTTATATTATTTCAGGACTTTAAAAAGGTTAAGTGTATTGCATTATTGGTTATACTCAGAGCCAGAGCTTTGAGCTACTTCTACCGGTCACCGCCAAATGGTGGTGCAACATCGGGTTGCGGAGGTTGGATTTGTCCAAAAAGAGGGCAAAATATCCTGTTTCCAAAGACAATTTGGCCTCAACATTATTCATGCCTGTTCTCACATCATTTCAAAAGTGAACGTTTAGCTTTTCAAATGCAGCATGGGAAGCGGTCACTGTAAATGGGAGACAGACGAACGCACAGACAGACACCATGATTAGCAATATATAATAGACGACTTCTCTTCCAAGGAACTTCAATGCTTGGACCATTCCGCCTATCAAGGCAACTACACAATGGTTGCCAACCTATGACAGTTTTTTTCTGGTACACAGGGTCGAGGCTCATGAAAGAGCTAGAACACTGCATGGATCAGGGAGGGGTGGGTGGTGAAAGTTGTTGTTGTTGTGCTTGTTGTTGTTGTTGCTGCCATTATGTTTCTCAGGCCATTGCCAATTCAAACGTTTACCGGATTCGAACCATTAACCAATTCAAATGTTTACCCGATTCGAACCATAAAAGGCCCGTTCTCACTTGAGCGATTTTTAGTACAACTGCGGTGTGATAAAAAAATCGTACAGCCGTGCGATTTATGTACGAATTTCCCTGTTTTTTTTTTTCCGTGTAGTCTCACTTGTACAACTGCCGTGCGACTGCCGTTAAACTCTCGTGCGACTTTTCCGGTTCAAGTTGCGTGCGACTGCCGTACAACCTCAACGAGTCCCGTGCATGCGCCGTGCGATTTTTGTTCAACTCGCGTGCGACCTGTGCACATCTGGTACAACCGCGGTACAACCAATCAGAGCGCCGTGCGTCCGCTGTACAAGCGCCATTCGATCTGCGCGAATCGCATAAAATCGATGCGACCAATGCGAACTATGCAAGACGTGCGACAGCCGTATGGAAATTTTCAACAGTTGAAAAAGCTCGCACGGTCATGCGACCCGTCCGAATTACCAGTGATTACACACGACACCCCTACAAGCTGTGCAAATAATCAACAGACTGCCGTGCGACTCCTGTACGCCTTGTGCGATTTGGTAGTCGCACGGCATTCGCGTAGAAAATCGTTCAAGTGAGAACGGGGTATAACCGATTCAAATGTTTACCGGATTCGAACCATTAACCGATTCAAACGTTTACCGGATTCGAAGCATTAACCAAGTTACTTTATTTTATATTTGATTAGTGTGGATGGGCTCACTATGCTCACCTCACCACACATCGCTATAGAGGCACGGGTTTGTTTTAATTGAGGATAATGACCTGACTGAACTTGCGTTGCTGTGTTGTCATGATTTACACCAATCATAATACAAACAATTATTTTGTACAAATTTATTTGTAATATTGGTAACATTATTTATTTGTAATCTAAAAAGGTCCAGGTGGTCTAAAGCTCTAAATGGTCAAGGGTCCAAGCTGGTCTAATGGATCTTCAGAATCTTAGGGGGCTTTTGGATATTTTGGGTCTTCGGGGTCTTTAAGGGTCTTTGGGGTATTCTGAGGCATCGGGGTCTTTTGGGTCTTCTTGGTATTTTGGGTCCTCTGGGTCTTCAATGTCCTTTGGGTCTTCAGGGTCTTGGTGGTCTTAAGGATTTTGGGGGCCTTAAAGGGTGTTCAAAAGTCTACGGGATCTCAGCAGTCAAAAGGGTCGAAAGGTATATTTCAATATTACGTAATTAATAGACGTACATAATTAATAGACAGGATGCAACTGACTTCAAAAAAGTACACAATTAATAGACATATTAATCACATGGCTTCACGGATGGACCGTATTTTTTGGTTATATATATATATATATATATATATATATATATATATATATATATATATATATAGATATATATATATATATATATATATATATATATATATATATATATATATATATATATATATATATATATATATATATATATATATATATATATATATATATATATATATACATATATACATACATACAGTCACGTGAAAATGTAAGGACACCCCATGTAAAGTTTTGACTTTTTCAACATATTTCAACATACAGCTATTTGATCTTCATTTCAACAATATTGATAGATAAAGGTGATAGAATATGACAAATATCATGAAACATTTACATTTTGTAGTCCATTGTATAATTTAAATAAACATAAATGCAAATTTCGCATGTGGAAAAAGTAAGTACACCCCTACATTTATCACTACTTCAAATACCTAAAATTAGAATCAGGTGCACCAGCTCAGGTGCAAATGTTTAGAACATCGTTAGAGAGGATCTTGGAGGAATCTGTCTTATTTAAACCTCAGACATTTAGTTTGGTTTGCTCTTTGTTGTTGAAGTGTGTGGCGTCACCATGCCGAGATCAAAAGAGCTCTCTGAGGCCTTCAGAAAGAAGTTTATAGATGCCTACAAGTCTGGGAAGGGATTTAAAAAGATCTCCAAACAATTTGAAATCAATCATTCGACTGTCTGGAAGATCATCTACAAGTGGAGAAGATTCCAAACAGCTGCCAACTTGTTCAGGCCAGG
Source organism: Myxine glutinosa (assembly GCF_964187855.1). Taxonomy (NCBI): domain Eukaryota; kingdom Metazoa; phylum Chordata; class Myxini; order Myxiniformes; family Myxinidae; genus Myxine; species Myxine glutinosa. Next base: position 134,073,705 of record NC_136271.1, on the reverse strand, counting down.
CCGCACCAGCAAGTCCAGCCCGAGAGCAGACCGCAAGATGCTGAAAGAAGTCTCTAAGAACCCCAGAATGTCATCACGGGACCTACAGGTAGCTCTTGCCACTGTTGATGTCAAAGTGCACGAGTCTACCATGAGAAAGAGGCTGCACAAATTTGATCTACATGGCAGGTGTGCCAGGAGGAAACCTTTGCTGTCCAGAAAGAACATCAGGGCAAGACTAAAGTTTGCCAATGAACACCTAGGCAAAGACCAGCACTTCTGGAACAATGTGCTCTGGACAGATGAGTCAAAGGTAGGGCTATTTGGCCACAGTACCAGAAGACATGTTTGGCGAAAACCAAAGACAGCAGACCTGATACCTGATACCAACTAGCACCTGATACCAACTGTAAAGCATTGTGGTGGAAATATTATGGTTTGGGGCAGCTTTGCATCAGGGCCTGGGCAGCTCACCATCATGGATTCCACTATGAATTCTTAATTGTACCAGAGGGTGCTTGAGGATAATGTGAGGCCATCTGTCGGAAAGTTGAAGCTCAACCAAAGGTGGACCTTGCAACATGACAATGACCCTAAACATACCAGTAAATCCACCAAGGAATGGCTGAAAAGAAAGAAATGGAGGGTTCTGGAATGGCCAAGTCAAAGCCCGGATCTAAATCCCCTCGAGATGTTGTGGGGGTTTTGAAACGAGCTGGGCATGCAAGAAACCCCTCAAACATCGCACAGCTGAAAGAATTCTGAATGGAGGAGTGTGCAAAAAATTATCCCAGTTGATGTCAGAGACTGGTAGACAGTTATAAGAAACGCCTACTTGAGGTTGTTTCTGCCAAAGGGGGCAATACCACCTATTAGAGCGAAGGGTGTACTTACTTTTTCCACATGCGAAATTTGCATTTATGTTTATTTAGATTATACAATGGACTACAAAATGTAAATGTTTCATGATATTTGTTATATTATATTGAAGGAACTGCGCTCCAACGCGAGTCGAAAGAATTGACGCGACCAAAGACGGAATTCGTCCGAGTTGCTTCATTGAAACAAAACAGCTCAGGTATTCTCACAAGCCCGTTTTTCGGGCAGCAATATATATACACATTTATGTCGGGAAGTTTGCCCGGCAAAAGCTATACCGGGCATGCCCGGGTGTCAAGGGCGAGCCTTGGAAAGGCGAGTCTGGACCTGCCCGGGCGTGTTTGGCTGCGGCCTGGCAAGTCGAGGCTGGGCGTGCCCGGGCGCTCTGGACGAGCCCTGGAAAGGCGATAGCGGGCATGCCCGGACGCTCTGGGTGAGCCCTGGAAAGGCGATAGCGGGCATGCCCGGACGCTCTGGGCGAGCCCTGAAAAGGCGATAGCGGGCATGCCCGGACGCTCTGGGCAAGCCCTGGAAAGGCGAGAGCGGGCATGCCCGGGAAAGACGAGACCGGGCGTGCCCGGGAGGTTCGGGCATGCCCGGGAACAGTGAGTCCGGGCATGCCCAGGAGAGGCGCGTCTGGCCGTGTTCCGGCCGGTGCAAGGCGATTGTGTGCATCCAGCGGTAACCGCTACACACGCCCCTCCAGAATCGACCTGCACCGGCAGGGTCAATTTAAGGGGGGTCCGGATGATCCGGCCGAAGCGACCCCTGGAGGGTCGTGGGGAGGGGTCCGACGTGGTGGTGGGTGGTCGAGCGGGGGGAAGTGTGGACGGGGGGCGGCCTCGCCGCGGAGGAAGGGCCAACCGTGGTGGTCGGTCGACGTCCATGTGCGCCGGTTTGAGGCGGTCCACAGAAATCCGGTCCGGCCGGCTGCCGAAGTCGACGATGAAAGACTTGTCGCCCCGTCGCAGGACCCGGAAGGGCCCGTCGTACGGCGGCCGGAGTGGCCCCCGGTGCGCGTCATGACGCACAAAGACGTACTCCGCTGTGTGAAGCGCCGGGGGGACGTAGGACTGGGGGCCACCGTGGCGGGACGTCGGCACGGGGGCAAATCTTCGGGCGGCCTCCTGGAGGTCCGAGCGCTGGCGAGCGGCGGACCAGGGACTGGTAGATTCGGGCACGAATTCCCCCGGGACGTGGAGCGGCTGGCCGTAGACGAGCTCGGCGGCGGACGCCTGGAGGTCTTCCTTGGGGGCCGTGCGAAGGCCCAAAAGGACCCACGGCAGCCGGTCGGCCCAACCGTCGTCCTGAAGGCCGGCCATGAGTGCGGCCTTCATGGAGCGGTGAAACCGCTCGCACAACCCGTTGGCTTGGGGGTGGTAGGCCGTGGTGCAGTGCAGCGTGACCCCCAACGAAGGGGCGACCGCGCCCCAAAGCTCAGACATGAACTGTGGGCCGCGTTCGGACGAGATGTCCGCTGGTGCGCCGAAGCGCGCGACCCAGGTGGCGATGAACGCCTGCGCCATGTCGGCGGTGGTGGTGGAGGTGAGGGGCACGGCCTCCGGCCACCTGGTGGTCCTGTCCAGTCGGCCCAGTCGGCGGATGGCCCAGTCGCGGATGTTTCGTCGAAGGCCGTGCCAGACGAAACGCGCCGACACCAGCTTCTGAGAAGCTTTCCGGCCTTGGTGAGAAAGGCCGTGGATGGAGGCGAAGATGCGGCGCTGCCAGGAAACGGGCACGATGGGGCGAGGCTGGCCCTGGGAGACGTCGCAGAGCAGGACGGTGCCCGCGAAGGGAATGTCGGCCAGGCGGAGGCCCGTGTCCGCCGCACGGAGTGCCTGCACCGAGGCGTCGGTGGTCTGGTCGGCAGCCATGAGCGCGAAGTCCACGCCGAGGTGGACCGCGTTCGTGCTGGCCCGAGAAAGACAGTCGGCCACGGCGTTGTCTTTGCCGGCGACGTGCCGGATGTCCGTGGTGAACTCCGACACGGCGGAGAGGTGGCGCTGCTGGCGGGCCGACCACGGCTCCGTGACCTTAGCCATTGCGTAGACCAACGGCTTGTGGTCGACGAAAGCCGTGAACGGGCGGCCCTCCAGGAGGTGTCGGAAATGGCGAACGGCCAGGAATAGCCCGAGCAGCTCGCGGTCGAACGTGCTGTAGTTTAACTCGTTCGGCCGGAGTTGCCGGCTGAAAAAAGCGAGTGGCTGCCAAACCCCGTCCACCCATTGCTCATGGACGGCGCCCACCGCGTAGTTGGAGGCGTCCATAGTGAGGGCGATTGGCGCGTTGAGCACCGGGTGAGCCAGCAGCGTTGCGTCGGCGAGGGCCCGTTTGGCGCTGGCGAAGGCCGCGTCCATGGCCGCGGACCAAACAATGTCATGCTTGGCTGGCTTGCCCCAGAGGGCCTCGTAAAGGGGCCGCATGAGCTGAGCAGCGCGGGGCACGAATCGGTGATAAAAATTCACCATGCCGAGGAACTCTTGGAGGGCCTTGATGGAACGGGGACGCGGGGAACGTGGTGATGGCCTCGACCTTGGTCGGCAGCGGCACGGCTCCGGTCTTGGTGATGCGGTGGCCCAAAAAGTCAACGGTCGTTGCGCCGAAGTGGCATTTGACCGGGTTGACAATTAAGCCGTGCTCGCTGAGGCGACCGAACAGTGTTCGGAGGTGGAGGAGGTGCTCGGCGCGGGACGTGCTGGCGACGAGGATATCGTCCAGATAGACGAAAAGAAACGGCAGGTCGCGCAGCACGCCGTCCATCAAGCGCTGGAACGCCTGGGCCGCGTTCTTGAGGCCAAACGGCATCCGCAAAAATTCGAACAGGCCGAACGGCGTGATGACGGCCGTCTTCGGGACGTCGGCCGCCCGGACAGGTACCTGGTGGTAGCCCCGTATCAGGTCAATTTTCGAAAAGATGACCCGTCCCGCCAAACGGGTGGAAAGGTCCTGAATATGCGGGATCGGGTACCTGTCGGGGGTGGTAGCGTCGTTGAGACGGCGGTAGTCGCCACACGGGCGCCATCCACCCCCCGGCTTTGGCACGATGTGCAGTGGCGAGGCCCACGCACTATCGGAGCGCCGCACGATGCCGAGGTGCTCCAACGCGTCGAACTCGGCCTTTGCCACGGCGAGCTTGGCCGGGTCGAGGCGGCGGGCCCTGGCGTAGACCGGCGGGCCCATAGTGGGTATGTGGTGCTCGATCCTGTGCCGCACCGCGACGGCCGAAAACGTCGGCCGCGTGAGGGCCGGGAATTCCGCGAGCAGGCGAGCGAACTCGTTCGCTGCCGGGAGGGCGCACGCCAGTTCGGTCGGCGCGGAGCTGCTCATCGTGCACGCCAGGGAGCTGAAGGTCTCGACGTTGACAAGGCGACGACGTTTGACGTCGACCAGCAGCCCGTGCGCGCAGAGGAAGTCGGCGCCCAGCAAAGCCATGGGGACGCAGGCGGTCACAAAAGTCCATTGAAAACGCTGGCTGCCGAAGCAGAGGGTGACGACGCGTGGGCCGAAAGTGCGTATGGCCGAGCCATTAGCAGCGACCAAAGAGGGGCCGCAAATGGCGTCCCGCTTGTCCTGCTCGGAGGCGGGTATGACGCTCAGTTGGGCGCCGGTGTCACACAGGAAACGCCGCCCAGACGCTTTGTCCCGAATAAACAGCAAGTTGCCCGAGTGGCCGGCGCTCATGGCTGGGAATGAACGCCGGCCCGGCCGTTTCCCGACATGGCGAAAGTGCACGGGGGCCGGCACGTCCGAGCCTTGTGTCCGAACTTGGCATGGTAATAACACCACGCCCGGTCAGGTGGAGGCCCCGGCCATCGTGTCGGAAGCGGGCGGTGCGGCGTGGCGGCCGCCAGTTGCACCGGCAGTTCGGCCTCCAACCGCGCAGGGCGCTCGGGTGTCGTGGGCGTCGCCTCGGACGGCAGCAGGCTCCAGGTAACCGCGCCGATGTGCTGGCCCGCCGAGGAGATCTTATCGGCTTCCCTGGCGAGGGCGCGGGAATCCGTGATCAACGTGCCAGCCAGGGCGAGGCGTACCGGGTGAGGCAGCTGGCGAAGGAACAGCTCGCGGAACAGAAAATCCGGAGAGTGCTCACCGAGCAACGAGAGCATATAGTCCATGCGCTCGGACGGGCGCGTGTCGCCGAGCTCGGGCAGAGCGAGCAGGCGCCGTGCGCGTGCTGCCGGTGAGAGGGCGAAAGCGTCGAGGAGGAGTGTCTTCAGCGCGTCGTATTTGTCAGCAGCCGGCGGGTGCTCGAGGAGGCTCAAGGCGCGGGCCGCGGTGGCGGAACCGAGCGCCGCCACAACATGGTGGAAGCGGGTGTCGTCCGCGGTGATGCCTCGCAGGGCGAACTGAGAGTCCGCCTGAGCGAACCAAACAGCCGCGTGAGCCTCCCAGAAGGTAGGCAGTTTAAGCGTCACTGCCGTATCCATGTCGGTAGGTCACCAATGAAGGAACTGCGCTCCAACGCGAGTCGAAAGAATTGACGCGACCAAAGACGGAATTCGTCCGAGTTGCTTCATTGAAACAAAACAGCTCAGGTATTCTCACAAGCCCGTTTTTCGGGCAGCAATATATATACACATTTATGTCGGGAAGTTTGCCCGGCAAAAGCTATACCGGGCATGCCCGGGTGTCAAGGGCGAGCCTTGGAAAGGCGAGTCTGGACCTGCCCGGGCGTGTTTGGCTGCGGCCTGGCAAGTCGAGGCTGGGCGTGCCCGGGCGCTCTGGACGAGCCCTGGAAAGGCGATAGCGGGCATGCCCGGACGCTCTGGGCGAGCCCTGGAAAGGCGATAGCGGGCATGCCCGGACGCTCTGGGCGAGCCCTGGAAAGGCGATAGCGGGCATGCCCGGACGCTCTGGGCGAGCCCTGAAAAGACGATAGCGGACATGCCCGGACGCTCTGGGCGAGCCCTGGAAAGGCGAGAGCGGGCATGCCCGGGAAAGACGAGACCGGGCGTGCCCGGGAGGTTCGGGCGTGCCCGGGAACAGTGAGTCCGGGCATGCCCAGGAGAGGCGCGTCTGGCCGTGTTCTGGCCGGTGCAAGGCGATTGTGTGCATCCAGCGGTAACCGCTACAATATCACCTTTATCTATCAATATTGTTGAAATGAAGATCAAATAGCTGTATGTTGATATATGTTGAAAAGTCTAAACTTTACATGGGGTGTACTTACTTTTTCATGTGACTGTATATGTAGAAGTGCATTGGAGATTAACTCATCTACAATTTTAATAAACAGGAATTGAATTCCGGCGTGGGGCTAGTGTGAAAAATTCTGACTCAACCCGGGACTCGAACCTAGGAACCTCATCACTTACGCGGTGACAGCCCGCTGCGCTATTTGTGTATATATATACTAGCAGAAGTACCCGGCATTGCCGGGTGGGGGAGGGGAGGGGAGGGGAACGGGGGGGAGGGGAGGGGAGGGGAACGGGGGGGGAGGGGAGAAGAGTGGGAGGGGGAGGGGGAGAGGGGAGAAGAGGGGGGGATGGGGAGGGTGAGGGATGGGAGGGGGTGCGAGGGGGGAGGAGGGGAGGAGGGGAGGAGGGAGGGGGGAGGGAAGGGGGGGAGGGAAGGGGGGGAGGGGGTAGGGGCCGGAGTGGGGAGGGGGGAAGGGGGGAAGGGGGGAAGGGGAGAAGGGGGGAGGGGGAGGGGGAGGGGGGGACCCAGCAGAAGTACCCGGCATTGCTGGGCGGGGGAGGGGAGGGGGGAGGGGAGGGGAGGGGAACGGGGGGGAGGGGAGAAGAGGGGGGGAGGGGAGAAGGGTGGGGGAGGGGAGGGGGAAAGGGAGGGGGAGGGGAGAAGGGGAGGGGTAGGGTGGAGGGGGTAGGGTGGAGGGGGAAGGGAGGGGGAGGGGGAAGGGGGAGGGGGAGGGGGAAGGGGGAGGGGGGAGGGTGGAGGGAGAAAGGGAGGAGGAGGGGGAAAGGGAGGGGGAGGGGGAAAGGGAGGGGGAGGGGGAAAATGGAGTGGGGAGGGGGAAAGGGGAGGGGAGGGGGGAAATGGAGGAGGAGGGGAGAAGGGGAGGGGGGAAGGGGAGGGGTAGGGTGGAGGGGGAAGGGAAGGGGGGACGGAGGGGGAAGGGGGAGGGAAGGGGATGGCCAGTCAACAATGACGTTGCAGTTCTCATGGTCGGAGAGCAGCACAACAATCGGACATAGTCCTGCATATTCGCAACAGCACGAAGCGGATTTTGGAGACTCACCGATCCTGTGACGTCCTCCAGTACCGGCGTTGCCGGGCGGGGGAAGGGAGACCTGTACATTCCCAACCCGTACATTCGCCCTCTCGACTCAAGCTCACTCAGACAAAAGCCTCGCACAAATTACACCGTGAAGGCCCAATGGTCATGTCTATGCCACAAATCACGGGCGCACTGAATTGAAAATATATAGAACGCTCATACTCCGTGAAAAGTGAAGCCGCCCTGTCGCCATCTTGGTCAGCACGACTCGACCAACTCGCTTCGCGGATCTCGTTTTGTGCAGCAAGAAACTGCTCCAATCGGTTACGGAAGGATTGTGGAAAGACGTTTCACAGCTGTTTCAAAGACATTTAATTCATATCGCACAAAATCGATACAAAACACGATCGCATAAAAGGTGAAGTGACGTGTGACGGGATGGAACATCACGTGATCGCTCTGAGCGAATCAGTCTGGCGACGGGAATGGAACATCACGTGATCGCTATGAGCGAATCAGCGAGCTGCTCTGGAACCGGCTGAGATTAGCGGGTACTTCGCTGAAATGCGCTGAGGTAAATATGAATAAAAAATATGGATCGTCAAATATTTTGTGTTCGGCCATGTTCGTCCCACGCTCAATGGCCATGTCTATGTCAAATATCAAGCACGTAAGCCTCTCCGTTTAGGAGTCTATCGGTAACATTACACACACACACACACACACACACACACACACACACACACACACACACACACACACACACAAACTGTGTTATATATATATATATATATATATATGGATATGTGCTCGTAATATTCACTTACCACAAAGAAAATATGTAGGAAACAGTTTTGGGATTTTTATACAGTAAATAATAATAAATTATTGAAGTAATCAACACCAGTTACATAAATAGAAATTACAAGAAACTACAATAAAAGTTGCAAATTAGGAAATATTTGAAATTAGTCTTTCATGATGATGATTCAAAACACACCTGCAATATAGTAAAACAGTATTTGGAGAACAAGATTTCAGCTGGTGTGATCCCAGTGTTAGAATGGCCACCCCAGAGTTTGGGCATGAGTCCCATCAAGGCCATATGGAATTATCTGGATATGTCTTATGCTTCGATGCCAAGATTAAGGAAAATCAATAAGCAAAAAAACAGCATAAGTTCACGATAGCCAGTCGAGAGGCACAGCAATGTGTTTGCGGTTGAGAAACTGCTGGGAGAAGGAGGGACAGGGTGGGTGCCCGCGGTGGCGTGTACATGCTACGCAGACAAAGGAAATACAATGCACAGTATCAACATCTGCACACCTCCTTCTCATGTCCGCCATGTTGATGGTAGTTTGGGTGGGAGGCAACACGGTTAGGGGCAAGGGGGGGGGGGGCTTGCAAACTCACGAATACGAGACGTTGATGGGTTGCATATTATAGGAATTGGTATACATTTACCAATTCGTAAATACGTAGAACTCGTGAATAAGGAGGGCTTACAGTATATCGAAAACTATTCGACATATAAAATATATATGCAGTATATCTAATTTTTAAAATCAAATAGCACAAAGAGGAGCGATGTTCAGTGTGTGAAGAAACCATTGGCTACATCAAGTAGCTCAACATCGATTATGTGTTGTTAATTAATATTTCTCAAATATTATAGTCTGTATACATTTTATGAAGAGTGTGTATGTGTTTTTGTTAAATTCATGAGATGCGATATGGTGCGATCTAGATAGTCAATAGGTTGAATCACTTCATCTAATCTATCTATAATTCCAGCAATCTCTGTGTGTGTGTGTGTGTGTCTGTGTGTGTGTGTGTGTGTGTGTCTGTGTGTGTGTTTGTTTGTCTGTGACCGCTGTTTCTCGACAACCACGGGTCCGATATACTTGAAACTTGCCAGGTATATTGCTGGGGACCCGAGGATGTGCCTTTTCAAGGTTTTAAATTAATCGCAGAAGTAGTTACCGAGCTATGTCCAAAAAACGATTCAACCAATCAGAGAGCAGCGAGCTATCACGTGTGCCGAACGTGGCGAACAGACTCTGCCTCGGATGGCACATTTGAGAGCGTATTCATTTATTTCCCGTCGGCAAACTATGTTGGCGCTATGTTGGCATTAAACGATGTTTTAAAACTAATTAAAACTAATTTGCGATTCTTTCGCTTTCCTGCGATATGCGACCTTCCGGACAGTCAAATGAGGACGTCACTTCCGGACTTACGGATAGTCATAGTGACGCTGAACTGATGCTGAACGTGGCGAGCAGACGCTGCCTCGGACGGCACATTTGAGAGCGTATTCATTTATTTGACGTTGCAATCTGTGTTGATTGTTGTAAGGTACGATCGATTGTAGTACATACATATTTATATTTTGTACATATTCATTACGGGCACGTCACGGGTACGGGTACGGTACGGGTACGGTACGGGTACGGTACGGTTACGGTACGGTTACGGGTACGCCACGTACGGGCACGTCCTAGTTTACTTAATTTCCAGATGTTTTTGCTTGAAAACGTTCATCCTCACCATGCTAAGTATTTCTTGCTGTGATATCTTCTTCCCTTCTGGTTTGGCTTTTCAGTTTGCTGCCCTCATGTGGATTCTTACCTATGTTGGTGCTTCTTTTAATGTCCTCACCCTGTTAATTTCAGGTAAGCTCTCCTTATGTATTTCTTTGTTTATTTTTAGTCGTTGATTTCTTCCCTTCAGTTTTTGATTTTGATTTTGATTTCAGTTTTGATTTCAGATTTTGATTTCAGTTTTGTTCACAACTTACTGTTGGATTTGTTGCCCGAGGGAGGTCTGTGAAGCTCGTAGGTATTTGACCTCACCTCGACTTTCCATTTACAGCATTTGTTTACAAACGCAAGCATGCCCCATAGTGGAGCATCTGTTTCTAAAAGGAGAAATGTGTGTGGGTGTGTGTGTGTGTGTGTGTGTGTGTGTCACATGCTCTGTTCTAAAGGGTTCCTGATGTCGTAAAATAATAAAAATGGTTAAAAAAGAAAAAGAAAAAAAAAAGCCTGGTGTTTGCTTAGCGGTTAGGGTGTCGGCTTGGGATCCTTGGATCCTGAGTTTGAATCCAGGTCAATCGTTGAATTAACGCCAGGGGGGTTGACTCAGCCTGTCATCCTTCCGAGGTTGGTAAATTGAGTACCAGTTTGCTGGGATGAATATGCCGGTGTTTGCCCTGGCCTAGAATAGGTACACCGTATCCCTGCGTGTCGTTAGAGGGGACTAAAGGGTTTTTTTTTTTTTTTGTATACTGAATCGAGGCTCGTGAAAGAGCTTTGGCGTTAGGACGGGTATCCGGCCATAAAAACATTGCCTCAAAAAGGGAACTATGATTGTCATGTATAGTGAGGTCGATTGTCATAATTGCGTACTGATTGTCATGCATACTTAGCATAGTGAGGATGGTTAGCAAGGCTAACCCTTGCTCTAGCAGGGAAAAATGGCCCTAAAAAAAGGTCTGCTGCTGTACGTTGGAAAGCTATTGTTGAATTTCCTTGGATTAAAAAGTTGTCTGTTTAATCATAAAAACTCCTGTTTTAAAAGCCCGTCTTTCTGGGAGGAAAGAGAAAGAAGCGGGACTTGGTGCTTTAATGTAGCGATTACAAAGGTACAACAGCAGGAACCCTTTAGAATATAGTGTGATGGACCTGGAAGGAGCACACAAAATCATATACAGTAATACTTCTTGAAGAAATAGGAAAATACTGTATATAATAGTACACGGAAGGAACACATAAATATTAACAACCACAGCCGCAATGACAGCAGCAGCGACACCATCAACAATGGCAACTATTGGGGATGCCTTTTCTGGCGCTTGTATCCCCCTCCCCTAAAGTCAGGGGCTAAATCTTCTCCATTCTTCTCTGCTGTCTGGATTCATCAGGGCAGCATGGCCTGGGTTAGAGCGCCAATCGGTCCCCATGGACCGGCCCACTCCCTCTTTTTTTTTTTTTCTCTCTCTCTCTCTCTGTCTCTCTCTCTCTCTCTCTCTCTCTCTCCCTCTCCCTCTCTCTCTCCCTCTCCCTCTCCCTCTCCCCCTCACTCACTCACTCACTCTCTCGGCTCTGGCTACACCATTTTGGATGTAGGACATCTCTGGGTCGCTCCTCGGAAGTTGATTGGCTGTGGGACTGTTCAAGATAATTGTTCGGGGCTATACAACAACAACAAGGTGTTGTAAAACATCCGTTTTCATGTTTCACTTCATTTTACATCCTTATTGAGACTTACAGATTTATATACAATATGTTTGTGAAGTGCAACATGCCTTCCTTTGATTTAACCCAGGGGTTCCCAACCTTTCTTGTGTTATGGCCCCCTTGACTCCCAGAGCACATTCCCAGCACCCCTCTTCCTTTCACGAGGGTCGAGCGGCGGAGCACATGTAAAAAAGCTAGGCTGGTCTGCGGGCATGCCCCCCAGGAAAAATTTGATTTCTAGATGCTCTGTGGTGCATTCTGAGAGGTGTTTTTTCCTTTAATTGGCTATTTTGTTTGTATGAGAAGTGGTAAATTATTACACAGAAAATGAGGAATTCCAAGTAGCCAACATGAACATTTAGTTCCATAGTTTTTTTTCTGTTCCTTACTGGCTCCCAACTACATCGTTTTTGGAAGAAGCAAACAAAGCAACGTCGCTCGAATGATGCATGTTTGATATGAGATTTTAATATTGTCGATAGCAACACTATGGACAGCATAAAATAGAACTGTCACACAAGAAAACAGTATAAAAAGGTTCCAAGTCAAGAATATGTGAAAACTAAAAACCTCTGTTGTGTCTGTATTTAACGCAGTGTGTTATAATCTCACAAAAATAAACTCAACTCGACAACAACTCAGGTAATCAAAACTAGGGAGGTGGTGCATGCACCGTAAAAGTGAATTAAAAACTCAGTGGGATGGCTGAAATTGCATTTTAGCTACCAATTGGGGTATCTGTGGTTGAGTCAGTCAGGGCACAGCGGAGGTCATCTTCCACGTGGAGCCGATTACGCTGTTTCGATTTGATATTCAACAGCGTGGAAAACCCCGCTTCGCAGAGATGGGTAGAGGAGAATGGCAGAAGCACCCTGATAGCTATCTGGCTGATATTAGGGTAGCGACCCATTCCCACCCAAAACTCCGTCAAGGTCTTCTCTTCGAAATGTGTCTTTGGCAAATGAATCGTTTCGGAGATCCAGGAATTCATCTTGCATTGCCTCCGGCATGCTCTCCACGCAAAGGTTGCCAGAAAAAGGCTTCCTCACAATTTTTGCCTCATTGTTGTCTAAATCAGGAAAATACTCATGAAATTCTAGCTCCAGTGACTGCAGATGCTCAAGATTATCATTTTTCAGTACGGGATCAAGCTCTTTTCCCATGCTGTCTTGCAATTCAGACATTCTTTCGAACATAGCAATGTTTCCTGTGTTCACTTTCCTGCGCCAGTTTTGGAGCTTGGCAACAAATCCTCTGAGATGATCGTGGAAAGAATAATATTAGTCGCTCTTCCTTGGAGCTTGAGGTTCAGCTGGTTCTGCTGCTCGAAAATGTCAGCAAGATAAGCAAGTCGTTCGTTCCACAATTATTCGTCGTAATGCTGCAGGAGGTCATGTTTCCCTTGGAGATTCAAGAAATGTTTTACTTCCGCACGAAGTTCAAAGACGCGGTTCAGAACATTCCCTTTCGAAAGCCAGCATACAGCTGTATAGTACATGTTCCGCATTCATGTCTTTGCACAGCTCCTTGAACATTTGGGTGTTGAGAGCCCCTGCCTTGATGTAGTTAACAATCTTGATCACGACTTCAAGAACTTTCTTCAATGAGAGAGGGAGAGTCTTACAAGCCAGGGCATAGCGATGAATCATACAGTGGGTTCCTTTCGCTTGTGGTGCCAGCATCTTCACTTTTGCTTGGAATCCGGATTTGGAACCAAGCATGGCAGGAGCACCGTCAGTACAGACACTGCATACATTCTCCCACTGAATTCCTCTGGCATCGAAGAACAACTTCATTTTTTCCATGACGTCGTTAGCTTTTGTCGTTGTTTCCAGGGCACTGCAGAACAAGAATTCTTCCTTGATATCATCTCCCTTGACATAGCGAACGAATGCCAGTAGCTGGGAGCAGGAACTAACATCGGTCGATTCATCAAGTTGAAAAGAAAACAAGCCAAAAGGCCCCGCCTTAATCCCATTAATGATCTGTTGTTTCACATCTTCCGACATGTCACGGATACGACGCTGCGCTGTGTTATTCGATAAAGACACCTGTTCAACTTTGCGAGCCTCTGCCTTGCCGAGAACCCGTTCGACAATGAGGAGGGTACAAGGTTGATGAGTGTCTCCCCAATCGAGTGGGGTTTTTTCTTCCTTGCAATTTCAAGAGAAACTTCATAAGAAGCCTGGACAGTTGCTACATTTTGTTGTTGAAAAGCTCCTCCCTCATCCAACTTCTGTTGCTTTAAATTTCTTTCATGCCGCTTGAAAAATTCGGGATCCTGCTTTGCGTGTTGTGCGTGATTCGTCTCGAGGTGCAACTTCAGCTTGGATGGCCTCATGGATTCAGTACTCAAAACCTTGTGACACAGCACACATTGTGGTTTCTCTTGGCCACACATGGGAATGAACGTGAACCCAAGCTTTATGTATTCGTCAAGATACTTTCTTTTTTTACTCCCAGAAGCCATAACGTCAAATCTGCAATAGGAAAAAAAAAAAAAAAATCAAATTCAAAACAATATTTAAAAAAACAACAACAATATTTAATTTTTAGTATGGTTCAAATTACCCCATGGCCCCCCAAGAAATACACCATGCCCCCCCCCCCGAGAAATACACCATGGCCCCCCAGGGCACCATGGCCCCCAGATTGGGAACCACCGATTTAACCCATCAGCGAGGTTGTATGACATATAATCAGACCCCAACGTTCGTTGGGTATATGCTCCTGGAAAATGCAGGGGAATGTTGAATCCACAAATGTGGGGGCATTGTTTCAATGGGAGAAGGGGGGATAGGTTCCCGGTGGTTCATAATTCATAAGGGAAAATAAAAAATCGCATGAAAAACGGTCAATACACCCGCGAAAAACCACGAATACATGAAGCATAGGTCAGAAAAACCATGAATATGGCACAAAAAACCGCGAATACATGAAGCATAGGTCAGAAAAACCATGAATATGGCACAAAAAACCACGAATACACCCACAAAAAGAATGTCGAATCACATGGTTGCGCAGTACATCGGCTTAAAGCACGAGTGGAAGATGCTTTTAGAACTGTAATGTGCACAGCTGGTGGGAAATGTTTATTTTTGTGCCTGTGAAAAAATGCGAATACACGGGGCACAGGGCCGCAAATGTAGAAACAGCTCACATTTTATAAATGTTGGAGTCTGACTGTATAACATAAATGTAAATTAAGATAATGCAACAGAAATTTCTAAAAGCCTGATCACTGATCATCAGTTTGGATTATGTCATGGTCACTTAACTCTGGACATGCTGCTGCACCTCTCTCAGCAACGGTTGAAAGCCTTCAATCTCAAACAAGTGATCAGTACTGTCACATTGGACATTAGATTTGAATTCATCATTCATTTGAATCCATCATTGCTTCGGATATGAAATCTTTCCTCTTCTCCAATGGCTTGATCTCTGATCATCAATTTGGATTCAGACCAGGTCACTCTACTCTGGACATGCTGCTTCTCCTGTCTCAACAATGGATGGAGGTCCTCAATGCCAAACAGGAAATCAGAGCTGTCTCCCTCGACATATCACGTGCCTTCGATACGGTCTGGCACCCAGCTCTGCTCACCAAACTCTACTCCTATGGTATCCATGGAAATCTCCATGCATGGCTTGCGGACTTCCTCTATGGTCGTAGTCAACGTGTGGCCCTGAATGGATTTCTCTCATCTCCCCTTCCTGTTCAGGCTGGAGTTCCCCAAGGCAGTGTGCTGGGCCCTGTGCTTTTTCTGGTCTTTATCAATGATCTCTCCGACTCTCTGGAAAATCCTCTCTATCTCTTTGATGATGACTCCACTCTCTGCCGCTCCATTCCTCTTCCCTCAGATCGGCAGTCTGCAGCCTCCTCACTCTCTGAAGACCTGGACAAAATCACAGACTGGTCAAACAAGTGGAACATGTCTTTCAATCCTGACAAATCTCACACTCTTACTATGTCTCTCCGAAAAGATCGACTGGACAACCCTCCCATCTACTTTCTCAACAATCCTCTCCAAGAAGTTCTGTCGCTCAAGCTTTTGGGTCTCACTATCTGCCATGATCTTTCTTGGGAAAACCACATTTCCAAGCTGGCCTGCAAAGCCAGTCGCCGACTGGGCATCCTCCGTCGTGCGAAGTCCTTCCTAGGCACACCTGAGCTCCTCACCACATACAAGGCTTTCATCCGCAGCTCAATGGAATACTGTTCTCCCCTATGGGCTGGTGCTCCTGCCTCACACCTAGCTCGGCTTCACGCTGTTCAAACCAAAGCTTTCAGAATCATTGGAATCTCCCGCGATGAAGCTATCTCTGAGGGCCTTTCACTCACTCACCGCAGGCAGGTAGGTGGTCTTTCTGTCTTCTACCGACTCCTCTCCGGCCTTGCTCCCCCAGCTCTCTCTGTGCTCTGTCCCCCAAATATTCCTACAGGTCGCACAAGATCTACCAGCAAGCCTCTGATGGTTAAACTGCCAAAATCTCGGCTCTCTGCTCACCTTCACTCCTTCATTCCTCTTTTCTCCCGCCTCTGGAACAAACTCCCACACTCCCTTCAATCCCACCCCTCCCTCCAGGTCTTTAAAACAGCTGTTCACCACCATCTCTTATCTTCCCCCATCCAAAACCTTGATCTTTTCTACCCCCACTAATTCACCCCAGATCCACCTTGTTTGAAATTCCAACTTCTTTCCTGGTAGTCCTGGCAGTGTCCATATGTTTTATGCCTCTCCCACCCCCTTTCCCATGCCTCCCCCCCAAAGCCCTCTCCCTCCCACAGATCTCTCGATGTCTCCATGTCTCTCGGTTCCTGCTCTTAAATGTTGTGTTTGTGTCCTTCCCCCTCTCTCCCCATCTTGTCTACCGCTCCCGATGCTTTTTGTTTTATGTGTCGGTTTGTCGGTTATGTATCGGTTTGTCGGTTTGTCTTTCTGTGTGATAAATGTTCGCTCCTTCACGAGCCTCGATCTTGTAAAAAAAAAAAAAAAAAAAAAAAAAAAATACAGTCTTGCATCCTACTCTGCATGCTGAGCTCAAGGCCTGCAACTTCCAGGCTACCTTGCCTGACTTTCTGACTTCATCTTGTAGCGCAATCAATATGTTATCAGTGGAACCATCTCCTCTCCTCACCCAATGAACACTGGAGTTCGCCAAGGCAGCACCTTCGTCCAAGTGTTTTGTTGATATGTTAGGGATTTACCTTGCAGTACACCCCCAGAGATGATCATTTGACCAAACTCAGACAGTTACAGGAGAATTTATTAAAGGGAGGGGATACACGTACATGGGAAAGCTGCCGTATAAGCAAGTAACGGGCCAGCTTCTCAAATTAGAACACAGCAGGCCAGGGTTTATATACTGTACATAAAATAATGAAAGGAGACTTTAAAGATAAGAGGGGAGGCATACCAATTGGGGGATGTTTAGTAAGGGAAAAGCTATCTTCTTATCCATGCAACTTTGCCCAAGGTCGGAGCCTTGCATAACTTCAACAACAGGCTATGTTATTACAGGTGAGGGGTCGGTGCTGCAAGGCTCTGTTCAGTTCCCAAATTGCTCAAGGGCTGCCTGGTAACAAAGCCAAATGTATGAAATCCCAGACAAATACACCGAAACGTCCTCTCTGATGCTCTGAAAAACCCTGTCTTCCTTTTTGCAGATGGCTCCACATTATGTTATACAGCATCACACTCACAGACTGGACTTGACTGCCCCCCCCAATGTGGATGGCTACCACCTCCAAAAAATGGTGTTCATTGAGGTGCCTCATAGTTTAGATGGCATTGCTCCCCCATGGGTCAGATGATGTTTGTGTGTTAAATCGATAAGGCAATTGCTGTTTGCACTTCATGCAAGGCTAAAGATGGAATGGGTTGTTCAGCAGCCAGTAGCCATTTATAATGTTTTGGCATCACTGTAAAGATGATAGCTACTGCTGTGAATAGAGGTATCATTAAATTGCAGTTGCCAAATACAGCCAAATTAAACATTACAACACGTCGATGAAAACTAAATTAAACTCAGGTTTAAAATCTGAATCGTACCACTCTTCAGGGCAGTCATCATCGTCATCACCAATCCCTCGATTATGAGGATTTCACACCATGGGATTATCGATGACTTTTGAGATGGCAGTAAAAGCTGAGTCTTGATCGGCATACACAGTGGCAGATGTGGCAGGTTGTTCCTGGAGGAAAATGTTCCCTCGTATTAGGATTTTGTTCTTGCACCATCACTTATCAATTGCGAGAGTAAGGCGATTTGCCTCGAAAAGGGGCGGCACCTTGAAGGATCACATGATGCACTGCGGTGTGTTGCTGGTCTTTTCTTCCCAGGATTCCATGTCATCGTCGGTCATCTTGAGAAACGTTTTCAGGTTAATAATCTTTTTAATTTCCAAGGACCAGCAAGAATTATAAGTGAAAACTTGAGGTTTGGTTCTTATGTCTTTTCTTATGTGTATTCCCTTGAATTGCTCAAGTTTCCTGGAAGCATGCGTTACAAACTGTTTGCTGGAGAAACAGGACTTAGGTTGTTTTAGTGGACACGAGAAAAGAGTTGTGATAAGCACACTCTGTCCAGTATTTTTAATATACAATTACAACTTCCTAAATTGTGACTAATGCATAATGCACATATTTGGTAAGTAGCAGTGTTTTACATTGATACTTTAGGCTGGTACCCTTGGAAAATTCCAAAATTGATACCCAAAGCAGTTAGATTAAGGGAGTTCGGTGGGGCACTGCAACAGTGGTTTTCAGAAACTTATGATTGCCTGATACAATTGCGTCTCATAAATGAATCCCGAAACTAGTTTTACTACATTTTATCAGACTCAGTGGTTTAATGGTTAGAGCGTCCGCTCTGAGTTTGGGCGGTCGGTGGTTCGAACCACGACCCAGTCATGCCAAAGATTTTAAAATTGGTATGTGCTGCTTCCTTGCTTGACACTCAGCATTTAAAGAAGAATCGAGCATGGATAAACAACCATAGCGCATGCTTTAATGGGCCTAATTGCCTCCTTCCTTGTAAGGAAACCAGTATTATATTTGACTAGAATATATATGTACATCCAGTGGTCTTTGTCTTTTTATTATTACTAGCAACGGTACCTGCCCTACGGGCGGGGCTTCAATTGGGAGGCCCAAATGAAAAGGCAAAATATCAGAAATTGAAGGCTTTTTTTTTTTTCTCTTTAAACGATTTATATAAACATCCGTTAGATCATATCACACGCAAATAATCAAAATCGAAACAGTATTTGTAGAATTTCAATAAAAGCCACGTCACTGTTAATATCGGTAAATATTATTCCACCGTGTTTGGAAAAACTGGAGAATTGGAAAAATTGGAAATTGGTAAATTGGGAAAACAATATAGCCTATTTCACTCCAGGGGGTCACAGGATTACCCACCCAAAATTTCGTTGCGATCGGTTCAGCCGTTTTTGCGGTACCTGGGAACAGACAGACGGACGGACGGACAGACATTTGGTGAATTATAGTAAGATTTCTCTTCTGCATTCCCCTCACCACTCCCACACTCCCCACAGCTCTTATTTATTTTGAAATAACCTTTTTTTTTCATGTCACTTGCTTTGCGTATTTTGGTAATGCTGAATATTTTCCGTAATACCGTGTTCCCCACCCTGTTTTCATTGCAGGCGTGTTACTTTCATTCACCTTGCCTTTGTTGTATGAGAAGAAGCAGGTGTGGTAATTTGTCCTACAACTATGGCTTTTATTTTGTGACTTCACATAATCTGCAATATCAAACGAAGCTTGTATTTCCAAAGTACATCTCCAACTGTGAAGTATTTAACGCTGATTTTGATGTCAAAATATTTCCTTAATTTGAAATCCCAACAATAGGCAGCATCACAAGCCTTCTGTTGTTTTGTTCAAAATCAGCTGTGTGAACAGTATGTGGTCAAACATGTAGGACGGTTCCAAAGCAGAAGCCAATGAAGGATGAGTACAGTACCTTCATTTCAGCAACATCATTGATAGGAGCTCCTTTCCAATGACAAGAAGCAAATCCAAGAATAACATGACAGTCTGAAATTTAATTCACGATCAATTGTTTCTCTTCCTAATTAAACTAGAACGACACTCAGTAGAGAGCATATCTCCGCCTTGTCACTCAATGGTGAAGAATCACTTGTAAAATTCTACGAGCTGGATCCGGATCCGAATCTTCACCAAAATTGAATCGATTCTTCCTTGTCACACACACAACCTGTCCAACAAGTTTCATCCAAATCCTTACATAATTTTTTGAGATATGCTGCTATGTATCGTTTTTAGCCCGATCTCCCAATGGTGAAGAATCACTGAGAAATTAAATAATTCTCATATCCGAATCCATATTCGGATCTTCACCAAAATCTAATCGAATCGTCTTTGCCAGAGAACCACCTGGTCTACCAAGTTCCGTCCAAATCGGTCCACAACTTTTTGAGATATCTTGTTCACAAACAGACAAACGGACAAACAGACGAGGGGTGAAAACATAACCTCCATCCACCCTCGGTGGTGGAGGGAATAAACGATGTTTGGCTCATGTACTTTTACAAATTATGTGTTCACTTCAATTAAATGTTCACAAAAATGTGAGATCTGTCGAAAAGGAAATAAAGAAACACAACCAACTCAGGGTTTAGTCGAGCCAAAAGCTCAAAAAGGCCAACATTTCGGCCACAAAGTGTCCTTCATCAGGGCCGAGCACAGAACATATACGTTGATATGAAATGCCCTTTGAGAGGGATCGAGTAACACAGACCTGTAATAGACCAGTGAGACCGAGTCAATCATTCATCTATTTCAGGCCTGTGTTCTTTTGCCCCTTCAGGGAGGGCATTTATAAATCTAAGTGGACATTTCCTGATGAATGCCACTTTGTGACTTTCTTAATATTCAATGTGCAAAACTTGAATAAAACCTGGCAAGAAATCACACAAAATCAAAATTATGAACGATGTCTAAAAACACCGACCCGAGCTATGCAGCTGTGAATAATTGCAGAGTTTTAGGAGGCAAGAATTAATTTAAAATGCTTGTTGGTGATTGACGGGTTTCTAAGGGTACATACTGCACCTCGAATACATCATACGTGTAATAGATAGATAATTACCTTTGTTACAAGAAATGAAGGGATATATGATTTGATGAGTGATATTTGTCCTTGTTGCAGGTGCAGATCAATCACTACACGAAGCTTGCCCGGAGCACCACCAGTGGAATTATTAGCAAGTAAGAATATATTTGTTACCTCTGCTACCAAAGGTGGATGGAGGTTATGTATTCACCTCTGTTTGTCTGACTACGAACACGATGTCTCTCAAAAAGTTATGAACGGATTCGGACAAAACCTGGTGGACAGGTTGGATGTGTGACAAGGACGAATTGATTAGATTTTGGGAAAGATAGGTGGGTTTCAGGAAATGGAACGGAGATCTACCTGGTCTCAAAGAATCCACCTCCGGTGTGTGTGTGTGTGTGTGTGTGTGTGTGTGTGTGTGTGTGTGTGTGTGTGTGTGTGTGTGTGTGACCATTTTTCTCAGAGATGGCCAAATGGATCTTCATCAAATTTCAGAGGTTCATTAGTGAGTGCCAGGGAGCGCTTTAGGCAAAAAATAAAAATCGAACAAAACAAACGTTGAATTTTTTAAAATTGCTCTAGAGTATCTAAGCCTTTGTTACCTATATATATATATACAGTCACGTGAAAAAGTAAGTACACCCCGTGTAAAGTTTTGTCTTTTTCAACATATTTCAACATACAGCGACTTGATCTTCATTTCAACAATATTGATAGATAAAGGTGATATAATATAACAAATATAATGTTACATTTTGTAGTCCATTGTATAATTTAAATAAACATAAATGCAAATTTTGCTTGTGGAAAAAGTAAGTACACCCCTACATTTATCACAACATCAAATACCTAAAATTAGAATAAGGTGCACCAGCTCAGGTGCAAATGATTAGAATATTGTTAGAGAGGATCTTGGAGGAACCTGTCTTATTTAAACCTCAGACATTTAGTTTGGTTTGCTCTTTGTTGTTGAGGTGTGCGGCGTCACAATGCCGAGATCAAAAGAGCTCTCTGAGGCCTTCAGAAAGAAGGTTATAGATGCCTACGAGTCTGGGAAGGGATTTAACAAGATCTCCAAACAATTTGAAATCAATCATTCGACTGTCCGGAAGATCATCTACAAGTGGAGAAGATTCCAAACAACTGCCAACTTGTTCAGGCCAGGCCACCCCAGCAAGATCAGCCTGAGAGCAGACCGCAAGATGCTGAAATAAGTCTCGAAGAACCCCAGAATGTCATTACGGGACCTACAGGTAGCTCTTGCCACTGTTGATGTCAAAGTGCACGAGTCTACCATTAGAAAGTGGCTGCACAAATTTCATCTACATGGGAGGTGTGCCAGGAGGAAACCTTTGCTGTCCAGAAAGAACATCAGGGCAAGACTAAAGTTTGCCAATGAACACCTAGGCAAAGACCAGCACTTCTGGAACAATGTGCTCTGGACAGATGAGTCAAAGGTAGAGCTATTTGGTCACAGTACCAGAAGACATGTTTGGTGAAAACCAAAGACAGCATTTGACCACAAGAACCTGATACCAACTGTAAAGCATGGTGGTGGAAATATTATGGTTTGGGGCAGCTTTGCTGCATCAGGGCCTGGGCAGCTCACCATCATAGAATCCACTATGAATTCTTCATTGTACCAGAGGGTGCTTGAGGATAATGTGAGGCCATCTGTCGGAAAGTTGAAGCTCAACCGAAGCTGGACCTTGCAACATGACAATGACCCTAAACATACCAGTCAATCCACAAAGGAATGGCTGAAAAGAAAGAAATGGAGGGTTCTAGAATGCATCTGAAATGCATTTGTTTTTAATGTTAGCTCTTTCACGAGCCTCGATTCAGTATACAAAAAAAAACAAAAAAATTAAAATCTAAATCCCATCGAGATCGAGATGATCGAAATAATCTAAATCCCATCGAGATGTTGTGGGGGGATTTGAAACGAGCTGTGCATGCAAGAAATCCCTCAAACATCGCACAGCTGAAAGAATTCTGCATGGAGGAGTGGGCAAAAATTTCTCCCAGTCGATGTCAGAGACTGGTAGACAGTTATAAGAAACGCCTACTTGAGGTTGTTTCTGCCAAAGGGGGCAATACCACCTATTAGAGCCAAGGGTGTACTTACTTTTGCCACATGCGAAATTTGCATTTGTTTATTTAAATTATACAATGGACTACAAAATGTAAATGTTTCATGATATTTGTTATATTATATCAACTTTATCTATCAATATTGTTGAAATGAAGATCAAATAGCTGTATGTTGAAATATGTTGAAAAAGTCAAAACTTTACATGGTGTGTACTTACTTTTTCACGTGACTGTATTATAAGGGAAGCGGTAGACAAGATGGGGAGAGAGAGGGAAACATACAAACACAACATTGAGAGCAGGGACATTTTCCTGTGAAGGAAAACCTGTGAAGTAAACACCTGTGAAGTAAAGTTTTTTAGACAACTTAAGTTGAAACAGATGTGATTGCTGTGTGGGAGAGGGGTGAAACAGAGAACATGCATATTGCCCAAGGTAATAACACAAGATGTTTTTTGATTTTTTTTTTGTATACTGAATCGAGGCTCGTGAAAGAGCTAACATTTATATCACAAACAAATCAACCAGACAAACAAAATATATAAAAAGAGGGAGCGGAAGACAAGATGGGGAGAGAAGGGGAAGCACACAAACACAACATTTGAGAGCAGAAAGATGTGTGGGAGGGAGAGGGCTTGGGGGGAGGAGGCGTGGGAAAAGGGGGTATAAAACAGGGGGGGAGGGAGAAGTATAAAACACAAGGACACCAAGGACTTCCAGGACAGAAGTTGGTATTTCAAAAAAGTGGAATTGGGGTGAAATTAGTGGGGGTAGAAAAGATCAAGGTTTTGGATGGGGGAAGATAAGAGATGGTGGTGAACAGCTGTTTTAAAGACCTGGAGGGTGGAGTGGGATTGAAGAGAGTGAGGAACTTTTTGTTCCATTTGTCGATGGCAATGGGAGACATATGGCAAAATGGCCATTGTATCTTTCGTCTCCCAATCCAAGCATGTTTTCTTTACGTCAGACTGTAATTTCGCATTTAGCCTGTTTAGGAAAACATGGAACATGGGAATTTCAAAAATTTTTGAAATTCCCGCCGAACAAAAACGACTCCTGCGAACAATTGACGACGCTTCCAAACCCCCGCGCATGTTTGGCGAACTTTTGGAGCCTAAAATACGAATGTTGGACTTTGCCATTTTTTCGGCATTCGCATCCTTCGCGAACCGTTCGCGTGTCCCGTGAAAACCCACCTTAAGCAGTTCCTTTATTCTCTCAACTAATACATCTGATCCAAGTAGTGGTCCATCTTCAGGCTTTGGCCAATGGGCTTTCTGTGTTAATTGGAGTAACAGCCCTTCAGGTATAATCATATCCAGGGTTCGAAATAAGCGCTGGCCCGGGTGCCAATGGCCATCAAAGACTCCGTTTGGCCACCATAAATTGGCCCAAGGTGGCCTGGTTGGCCACCTGTGTCAAATTCGTCGATATATTTTCATCGATGTATTCGGTTGTTACTTGTCATTATTATGCAATCTCAAAGAAGTAAACTTATGATGGGGACTAAGGGGCAATACGGCAAAGGTTGTACTTGTGGCGACTTCATTTGATTCCCTTACCTGGAGTTACGAAGTGCAAATCATCTTTGTAAACCTGCAGCGTGTACCGTGCAGCGCCGCTTCTGTTGTCGGTGGGAAGAGGGTATTACGACTGATGCTTTTGAACCCTTAATTGTAACACGAGTAAAATAACTCCCTCCATGTATTTTCACACTTGCTAAGCCTATGTTGCTTTAGATTAGACTTGACCTGCAAAAAATTGGGAGAAATTCCCACGTTTTATTGCCGGTTTCCGCATTTAAAAAAAAAAAATTTTGTATACAAGATCGAGGCTCGTGTAAGAGCTAACATTAATCACAAAAAGACAAACTGACACATAAAACATAAGATAAAGGGAGAGGGAGACAAGATGGGGAGAGAGAGGGAAGCACACAAGTACAACATTTGAGAGCAGGGACATCGGGAAATTTGTGGGAAGGAGAGGGCTTGGGGGGAGGAGGCATGGGAAGGGGGGGGGGGGGGCTGGGAGAGGTATAAAACACATGGACACTGCTAGGACTTCCACGAAAGAAGTCGGAATTTCAAAAAAGTGAATCTGGGGTGAATTAACGGGGGTAGAAAATATCAAGGTTTTGGATGGGGGAAGACAAGAGATGGTGGGAAGGTGTACATAAGCAGCTTGAGCAGTGTGTCGCGTTATCGTGGCATTTTTCCCAGGCTACTTCAAATTACAAGAAAAGTAATAACACGAATAACGATAATATGTGACGGATTCGTCACTTCCGTTGTGGTGGTTTGCATCCACTGTAAATATTGCTGATTCCATGTACTATTATTGTTTTCAAAAGGTTTATTGTTCATGAACTGTTTTCAAAAGGTAAAAAAGTTAATGTTAAAAGAAACAGGAAACCGGATCGGGAACCGGACAACGAAGAGGAAGAAGAGGGGAAAAAAGAAGGTAGAGCGAGTGAGTCGGACAAGAAAGCCGAGTTGCTCCGAGTTCGGAATTGAACATTGGCGAGCAAGAATCACTAGCGAACTTTCGGGTTTCCGGGAAAGGAATTCCTGCGACAGAGTTGTCATCGCTGTGACCGATCAACCTGCGTGTCAGGTTTTTGGCGGTGGATTCCAAGGAGAATTATCGCCGGGCCGTTACGTCTCAAGAGTGGGTCGTCGGCCATTTTGACTCGCGCAGGACTTGTGCTTCGCTCACGGTTTCGTCTCTTTTCGACCATTTTCACCGCATTCAGACGTCGATCTGGGGCGTGTGTGTGACGTGGCTTTTTGAAGGTTACTTCGTCCATACCCGAGGGTGTGATCTCTCAGTCGCCTGTAGGGCGCCTTTGGATTTCCCAGTCGCCTTGAGGGCGCCTTTGTACAGCTTCGGCGGTGTGACTGTACTTGCCATCCGCACGGGATTCTGGTCTCGATTGGACATCGTTCTGGCGATCACTGAAGTGAATCAACTTCGTCTTGAAGCCGGGAATAAGAGACATTGGGGAATGTTCTTGTTTCACTCACTTGGAGCACAGTGAGTTATATATTACAAAACTGATGGTACCATCATAGGACATATTGATTGTACTTTTGAATACTATTGTTGTTGTACTGTTATTCTTGTGTGATCTTAATACAATATTTGTTTGTGAGTAACAATTGGTGTGGCTTCTCCGTTGATCTTTGACACACAGAATAACACATTTTTCTGCCGTGACTCCTCACGGGGCTCGGAGGTACACCGTGACCAGGGGGTCGGGGAGGAGCACGTAACAAATAGCATAATAATAATATGATAACCTTAGTTACAGCACCATAATGTGAAATAATAATAAAATTAATAATAATAGTACAATAATAATTGCCAATAATTAAAAGATTAACGTGATCCCCCCTGACCACTCCCATAGATAGATTTTAAATTATTTTAGGCGATTATGAAACAGTAACAACCTAATCTCACCTGACACCAAGTCATATACACAAACTCGTGCAAAAATCCATCCAGGCGTTCATGTTCCCAATCAGCTTGCTGTCACTTGCAAAGCCAACCGTTCCTTGTCAACCATTTCGTTGGAGTGCTTGCTTGAGGGTTTAAGCCACTTGGAGAGCGCTCTACAAACTGTATGGTAATGGAACACACCGACTGGTATCTATAACTGGCTCGATCCCCGCTGTGGTCATATTTAGGCAGCGAGTGGCGTCATTACTTCCACCTTGGATTACCATAGCCCAGGTAGGCTGTTCAGCTCACTGGTTTCAGGTAAAAAGATGATATTTGTGTTCAGTGTTCTGCTGCTCTTTCTGCTGCAATCGCAGGCAATCCCGCCAGTTAAAAGTGATCAAAACCATCAGTTTTCAAAAGTAAGGAAAATTTATTTTATATTAAATAAGATTTTTAAATGTTTAACGATGTTATTATTGTTATTAGTTTGTACACCTAACGATATTGTACACCCTACCGGTGTACACTGGAGGGGACTACAGGTTTGCACGCCTTCCCTCCGTCCGTCAGTCCGTCAGTCTGTCAGTCCGTCAGTCCGTCAGTCCGTCACGCAAAGAACAGTTTTCCGGACTTTTTTTCTAAACCCTTAATGCTAATGATTTCAAGCTTGGCACATGGTTTCCTCATGATAAGTTACAGATCAGGTTCGAACTTCACGACGTTTCGGTCGTTTTTGACAAAGTTATGGCACTTTGAACTTTGGGAATTCTGATAATTCTGATGATCCTTAACTCAGTGCCATTTTAAGTTTTAATTTCCTTTAAAAAACATTTTCTCTGCAATAATAGGACCGATTGAGATCAAATTTTCACTATAGGAGGGAGTCGGTCTGTAGAATATTTTAATGGTAATTATGACGTCACAGGTCACGTGGTTCAGCCGCCATATTGTTTTTCGTGAAAACACAAAAACCCCTTTTTCTCTGCAACGGCTGAAAAGATCGAGGCCAAACTTTGCAGGCAGAATCGCATACCCATGATGAACAAAAAAGTCAGCGAGCATGATGTCATGCGTCACATGGTTTCAGAGTTATGACGTTTTTAAGCATGAACCTTTAAAACCGAGCTCCTCCTTCATTTTTGATCCAATCGAGGGGAAACTTCACAGATCTGTTCAGCATGTCAATCTACTAAAATGTCCTTTTGGAATTTGCGATAGGGCACGTGGTTTGGCAGATATCGTTAATTTAACAGAAAAAAATAAAAATAAAAATGGATATCTCTTGTTTATTCCAGAGTTCTCCTCAAGCCGCACCGCACACCGTCAGCCTCGTCTCGCGAACGTCAACAGCGCGACACAGCGCGCGCTTTCCGGAGGGGCGGAGCCAAGCCGAGCAACATATATATACATATATATATACACATCGATCATTGATCGTGAACCGGAAAATATAATAAATTACTGATATTTAGCGACTCGAAAGGTTCTTTATCAACAACTTATTTTCTCGTACTTCTGCTGACCTGTCTGCAAGGTGTATAAATCGAAGTCCCGAGTGCGAATCACAGGTGAGCCCGTCCGGAGGTAATTTGCGATTGGGAACGATTCAGAATCTGTGGGTAAAGAACCCTTGGTAATTTCCCCAACAGTTTTCCGGACGACAGACTGCCGGTAGGGGACATGTATTGCAACGCAATACTCAGAATGCTTGTTATTATTATTTTATTGTTTGGCTCTCAGCAGTGAAGTATCAACTCTATAGTATTTGCCTGATCTGTTGCCGATTCGGCTTTTGTTTATGCTGATGTGCTTAATTTATCATGTGAACGTAAATTGTTATAATCACCAGTAAAATGTTTCACAGTGATAGAGTTATTGTGTGTGTGTGTGTGTGTGTGTGTGTGTGTGTGTGTGTGTGTGTGTGTGTGTGTGTGTGTGTGTGGGTGTGTGTTGGTGTGTGTGTGTGTGTGTGTGTGTGTATGTACAGTCGTGGCCAAAAATATTGGCACTTTTGCCCTTTTTTCAAGTAACTCACAATTTTCTCTAAAAATAAGTTGACATTGATGAAAGTATTTGGTCTCCACAATTCTTTATTTCACTGTTAATATTACAGAAACTTTGTTTTGATTCAGAACTTAATATATCCTTTTAAATCAGAGAACAAAAATAAATGTCATTGACAAAATTATTGACACCCTCGACTTAATATTTGGTAGCACACCTTTGGACAAAATATCTGCAGTCAAGCGCTTCCTGTAGCCATGAATGAGCTTCCTCCACCTCTATACTGGCTGTTTATCCCACTCTTCTTGTGTAAACTGTTCCTGTTCTCCCAGATTTGAAGGGTGCCTTCTCCCAACTGCTGTTTTCAGATCTCCCCACAGGTGTTCAATGGGATTTAGATCTGGACTCATTGCTGGCCACTTCAGAACAGTTCAGAGTTTTGTCTTGAACCATTCCTGGTTGCTTTTTGAATTGTCCTGCTGCAAGATCCATGACCTTCGACGGAGACCCAGCTTTCTGACACTGGGTTGAACATTGTGCTCCAAAATGCCTTGGTAATATCCTGATTTCATGATGCCATGCACACATTCAAGGCACCCAATGCCAGAGGCAGCACAACAACCCCAAAACATCACTGAAGTTCCTCCATGTTTGATTGTAGGGAAGGTGTTCTTTTCTTTGAAGGCTTCATTTTGTTTTCTTTGAAGATAGAGTTGATGTGCTTTACCGAAACTCTAATTTGGTCTCATCTGTCCACAGGAAATTCTCCCAGAAGGATTTTGGCTTGTTCAGGTGTGTTTTGGCAAACTCCAGTCAGGCTTTCTCAGCAGTGGGGTCCTCCTAGGTTTCCTACCATAGATCCACCTTTCATTGAGTTGGTGACGGATGGTGTGAGTTCAAACTGTCATACCTTGTGTCTGAAGGTCAGCTTGCATCTGTTTGCCAGTTCATTGAGGTGCTTTCTCCACCATTTGAACAATCCTTCGCTGCAATCTTCGATCAAGTTTTCTCTTGCGGCCATGTCCAGGGAGGTTGGCTACAGTGCCATGGGCCTTAAACTTCCTGATAACATTGCGTATGGTGTACATAGAAGCATCAAGGTCTCTAGAAATGGACTTGTAGCCTTGAGATTGTCCATGCTTGGCTACAATCTTTTGTCTGACCTCCTCAGACAATTCTCTGGTTTTCTTTCTTTTCTCCATGCTCATTGCGGTACACTCAGTGACACAAAACAGAAGAATGACTCCTCATCTCTATTCAAACTGGCTGAATGGGTGATCACACCCTCAGCCCAAATTGGGCTAAGGGGTATTGTCGTCACAGGCGTCCATCAACTTTTGGTTTCCGTCAATTTCAAGCAGAACGGGTTGTCCGATGAAATCCATTTTTGCAATGTGTGTTGGGGTTGAGTAGAGGAAGGTTCCTTTCGAAAATGGGCGCGCTGCGATTTTCAATATAGCCGCCACGGCAGCCATCTTTAAATTGGTTTCCGGCAATTTCGAGCAGAATGGCGTGTCCGATTAAATTCATTTTTGCAGTGTGTGTTGGGGTTGAGTAGAGGAAGGCTCCTTTCTAAAATGGGTGCGCTGCGATTTTCAATATGGCCACCACGGCAGCCATCTTGAAATTGGTTTCCGTCAATTTCGAGCAGAACGGCTTGTCCGATTAAATCCATTTTTGCAGTGTGTGTTGGGGTTGAGTCGAGGTCGGTTCAAGGGTGCGTTGCTATTTTCAATATGGCCGCCACGGCAGCCATCTTGAAATTGGTTTCCGCCAATTTCAAGCAGAATGGCTTGTCCAATTAAATTCATTTTTGCAGTGTGTGTTGGGGTTGCGTAGAGGAAGGTTCCTTTCGAAAATGGGCACGCTGGGATTTTCAATATGGCCGCCACGGTAGCCATCTTGAAATTGGTTTCCGTCAATTTCGAGCAGAACGGCTTGTCCGATTAAATCCATGTTTGCAGTGTGTGTTGTGGTTGAGTGGAGGAAGGTTCATGGACATGCTGCGATTTTCAATATGGCCGCCACGGCAGCCATCTTGAAATTGGTTTCCGTCAATTTCAAGCAGAACGGCTTGAAAGTTAACGGCAGAACCGCTGTTAAATTTTCAAGTCAATGGGAAGAAAATTGATGATTTTGGAAGTTTGACCTTGAATTGTCCTTTGACTTTTGACCTCAAAAATAGTTTGTTTCCCAATTCAGTGAGACGCAATGCAAATGCTGTTAAATTTTCAAGTCAATTGGGTGAAAATTGATAATTTCTCAGATGAAAATTGTTGATTTTGGAAGTTTGACCTGGAGTTGACCTCATAATAGTTGGTTTCCCTATTTAGTGACTCAATATACAAATGCTGTTCAATTTTCAAGCCAATCCGCTGAAAAATGTCGATTTTAGAAATTTGACCTCCAGGTGACCTTTGACCTCAAAATCAATAGGCTTCTCAAATGTGACGACCTCTACTGCTTGGTGAAGTTTCATGACGATCAGTTTAGAATTGTGACCGGTAGGCGAGTGACAAACAAAGAGACAGACAGACAGGCAGGGGTGAAAACATAACTTCCATCCACCTTTGGTGGCGGAGGAGGTAATAAGTAATGGCCCATTATTTCGCATTCATTACAAATAAAGCAGAGATGGCTGTCCATTCCGTCCGTTAGTGGTTATGCTGATTAGATGGTGTGAGGCTAGGTGCAATCGGTGCAATTTTAGGTAGTAGGTGATAGAGAACTACCGTTCGGACTTAGGAGCATTAAAGTGGTGCCCGGAACCATCTTACACATTCCGTGTCAGGTTTGCTGGTCTTGCTTTCTCTCTCATTCAAACTGTAGCTACCGGGCTAGCTTCACTCTCTTTCTTGCAAACAAACATTGGTTCACGAGTTATCAAACAGAGTGACCGCTATATTCGTCATGGGTGTGTATCTGTCTGTCTGTCTGTCCGCAGCATAACTACCCGATGATATCATCCGATCTTGATGAAACTTGGGTTGGAGGTTGATATCATGATTTAGTTGTGTCCTGCCTAGAGTGGGCGTATTGCGCCCATTGTGGGTGGAGCGACGCCCAAAAAGATGTCTTTTTAGGGGGTAATCGAGTTCAAGCGACATCTTCTCCGAGGGAGTTGGTGGAATCTGACAGGGGTTTTGGTATTTGGTTAGGCCAATGTCATGTGTCTAGCCCCACGGAGCTCGATTTTTCTTTTTCGCCCCAAGGTCAAGGTCACAAGGTCACGAAATTTAGAAAAGTCGATTTTTGATGGTTTTATTACATTGTTCGCTTCCTGATAGGGTCAAATGTCGTACATGATCTTATATTATCACATACATCATGAAATACAAGTTTTCCAATAAATTTCAGAATCTTCGACCTTTGACCTTTGAAGGTCACAAAGGTCAAATTTTCAAAGTTGTCGGAATCGAACCGAATTTTCGGTATTGTGTAGCTAACTAACCTCATAACTGATTATACATTATTTATATCTCATTTCAAGGTCAGTAACCTTCGTTTTGACATTTCCGGGCCTGGCCTGTCCGGGCCTGTTTCGGTTATAGTCCGTCCTTTGTCATTGAATACCGCTCGCTCGTGAACCATCGTCGTCTCCTGACTTGTCATGCACTTTTCTTACTCATTTTCACTCCTCAACTTTACATTATCTCTCTTTTATTTATCTTTATGCAGTTATTTTACTTAAGGCCTGGCCTCCATGAGGACTTTACAGTCTGTGACTGGAGCCTTTGACATAAAAAAAGATTTTTTTAATGTGATTGCGTCCTCGCAAGATTGAATAATGTATATAATTTTTCTTTTATGTTGAAGGCTCCAGTCACGGACAATATAGTCCTCATCGTGCCCAGGCCTAAATAAAGGAGCTGCATTGATAGAAAAGTGAAGAAATAGGGAAGAGTCTTAGAGTTTTTGAGGAAGTAAAAAATCTGCTTTTTGAAAAGGGGAGAGGGGTGAAACAAGGGGAGAGGGTAAGTGTTTGGAAATACATGGGAAGGTAAAGAGTTCCAAATTTTTGCAGTGGTGGGGAAGAAACAAACCTCATAACGGCCCACCCTTAAGTTACCAATGGCCACACAATAATCATGAGATGTAGTGGCTTGTAGAGTATTCCGTGGTCTCGCTAATGGTGGAGGTACACAAGTAGCAAGTTCTTGGGAGCAGAAATCGAAGTAATATCTGTAGAAAAGAGAAAGAGAGCCTCTCTTGTGGCGCCGAGACGGTTGGGTTTTGAGGTCAGATTGGGAGAGTTGATATGTAGGATTACTTTGGATTCAATTCTGTCCAGAACGTTTGTGAAGCTAGAACCTCCCCAGATGTGAGAGCAGTACTCCATACAAGGACGAACCAATCCTTTATATAGTTGAAGCAACTGTTGAGAGGAGAATAATCTTCGACATCTGAACAGGACTCCATGTTTCTTTGAGGCAGACTTAGCTATTTGTGTAATGTGTGGATTCCACGATAAATTTGATGTTGGGGTAACAACTAGTAGGTTTATTGAATCGCATGGTGTAAATGTGGAGCTTTCAAAGGAGATTAGAGAGTTGAGAGGAGTTGTAGAGAGAAAAATGGGAAGAAATTGAGTTTTTGAAGAATTAAACCTAATCTGATTACATTTTCCCCACTGGGAAATCTTGTCCAAATCCGAATTTAAAGAGGTGGCTGTGATCAAACAAGATGTAGGTCGAGTGAGGGAAGATGGGGCAGATGGGGAAAACATGAAGGAATGTAATGTCGAGTCATCAGCATACGAGTTATTTGTAGAAGAAAGAAGGTCATTGATAAAAAGAAGGAAGAGTGTTGGAGACAGGACAGACCCTGAGGGACGAAAGAGTTGTTGATAGGGAAGGAGGAAGATGTTGAACCATCAACAATTATAGAGATAGAGTGGTCAGAGAGAAAGCTTGATATGAGAGAACAGAGTGAAGGAGGAAATCCGAAAGAGGGAAGCTTTGATATCAGACCTCGATGCCAAACTCTGTCAAATATTTTGAGATATCAAGGACTACAACAATGGATTCCCCAAAGTCTCTCAGAGAAGACGCCCAGTTATTCGTAATGTAAGAAAGGATATCACCGGTAGATATTGCCTTGCGAAAGCCATATTGATGGTCAGACAGAAGACTGTGAGATTCAAGATGCTTGAGGAAATGGGAATTGAGAAGACATTCAAAGACTTTGTAAATAGTAAAAGTCAGAGCAATTGGACGGTAGTTGGAAGGGTTTGAATGATCACCCTTCTTTAAAATATGCTGTACTGAGGCATGTTTCCAGGAAAGAGAAAAAGTTTGGGTTTTTAAACAAAAACGAAACAAATAAGCAAGCACGAGAGCAAGTTCAAGAGCAAGAGCAAGATCTGAGGCACACTCCTTCAAGACACGAGGAGGAATGCCATCTTGTCTGTATGCCTTGCTTGTGTCCAGAGAGAGGAGTACTTTTTGGACTTTGTTGGTAATGGGTGCATCAGAGGGAGATGGAATGTTAGAATCATCCAGTGTGGAGAAAAGCGAACCAAAAAGAGTTGCTTTATCAGTCGGAGAGACAGCTATGGTATCATTGGAACGGAACAGTGAAGGAAGGGTAGAGCGACAAAAGTTATTGGAGATACTTTTAGCTAAGGATCAGAAAGATCTATTCGTGGAAGAAGATGAGAGGTTGTCACATTTATTTTGGATAAAGGAATGCTTCACCTCAAGAATAACATGTTTGTAATGATTTCTAGCAGATATGAAAGCTGAATGTGAGTCAGAGGAAGAGTTTTTCCATGTCCGATATGCTGCATCTGTTGTACGAATGGCCGCAGAGCAGGAATTATTGAACTAAGAGTTGGTAGGTGAGATATATTTGAAAGAGAAGGGGATATAAGCCTCCATTCCTTCAACAACTATATGGTATTCATAGAATACTTACCCTGCGCAGTCAACTTGTTGCAAGCCAACGCTTCTGTTTTTGAACATTTTTTTTCCTTTGATCCAATATGGCTGCCAGACCACGCGAGTGATGACATCATATTTACATTCTCTAATATAATTGTTGCTTAGATCACGCAAAATAAATTTCAAACTGATCAGACGAAGCGTTGTCCCTGTCGAATTATGACATCATTATTAAGGCACCAATGACGTCATCGTTAACAACACCTATTCCCCATATGGAGTTCTTGACAATGAGCCATGTTTCAATTTTTGTCCATGCAGCGGTTTTGGAGATATAGAGGTGCAACATTTTTCGGTTTTTCCAAGATGGCGCCTGTACCACGTGACCTATGACATCATGATTATCATTAAAATATTATGCAGGAGGAGGTGCTCCTCTAGTGAAAATTTCGTGCCCATCAGACCAATAGTTGCTGAGAAAAAAAATTCACAATGATCGGATAAGTGTTGTACTTGTCGAATTATGACGTCATAATGAAGGCACCGATAACATCATCATTAACCTATCTTATTCCCCAAGGGGAGTACTTGACAATAAGCCATGTTTCAATTTTTCCATGGAGCCATTTCGAAGATATAGAGGTGCAACATTTTTCGATTTTTTCCCAAGATGGCGTCTGTACCACGTGACCTATGACGTTATAATTATCATTAAAAAATTATACAGGAGGAGCCGCACATATTCTGAAAATTTCGTGTCGATCGGACTAACAGTTGCAGAGGAATTTTTGTTTTATTAATACTGATCAGATCATGCGTTGTACTTGTCGAATTACGACGTCATAATTAAGGAACCGATGACATCACCATCAACATATCTTATTCCCCACGGTGAGCACTTGACAATGAGCCATGTTTCAATTTTTTCCATTGAGGGGTTTGGGAGATAGAGGTGCAAAGTTTTTCCAAGATGGCGTCCATACCACGTGGCCTATGACGTCATAATTATGAATAAAAAAAATTATACAGGCGGTGAGGCTTCTATGGTAAAATTTTGTGTCAATCGGACCTACAGTTGCCGAGAAAATGAATTTTTAAAATGCAGAAACGTAAGGCACATGGCACACGTACGCAACTGAATGCTTTACCCCGCAATTTCGCTTCGCGAGTGCAGGGTAATAACTTCAGCTATACATTCAGTAGAGATAGAGGTATTGCCCGAGGAGAGGCGAAAGTCCAGTCTTTCCAGGGAAAATCAGAAAATACGTTTTGTAAACCAGTCCAGTCAATGCTATTGAAATGCCAATACTGGCATTTAGTCAGAGCAGAAGGAGTGGTGATAAGTAAAGTGATGTTCACAAGATTATGATCAGAAGAAACAATTGGAGGTGAAACTGTGTAGCTGTAATGCAACAAATTGGAGGTGAAGAACAAATCTAAAGTATTGGAAGAGTGGTCATGACGATCTGGGATATGGGTAGGGTGGGTGACAATTTGTTCCAAATAATTGCGAATGGAAAATGTAAGAGCTTCAACTCCCACAACATCCATGTGGGAAGATTTCAACCACTCAATGTGATGTACATAGAAGTCTCCTAAATAGAGTAATTCTGCTTGAGGGTGTTCGGATGTCATGGTCGCATGGCAGGAATTAAGATTGTCAAAGTTATAGAGTTTGTGGAATTGGGAGAACAGTAAGTGAAACAGAGAGAATAAAGTGATGGTCGGGAGACAAATCTTAAGCTAGATGACATCAATGTGTGGATATTCAAGGTCCAGAAGGCATACAGCAGGCGTGTTGATGTTGGAGTAGATGCACACTCCTTTGAAGTGGAATCGTGAGTGAAGGTTGTAGTTTGAAATGTTAAAGGAGTTAAGAAGAACATCATGTGACAATGGTCTCTGAGAGAAGCAAGATATTGGGAGAGGTACTTGCTAGATGATGTCTAACAGAGGAAAGATTTGAAGAAAGACCACGAATGTCAGTGATCGCAGTGCGTTAAAAATGAAGGTAGGACCTCGACTGACCGGATGACCTCCAAGGCATGTTGTGCGAAATGATTTTTTGTGCTTTTTCATGTAATCATTTTTGTTGTCCCCACTGAATGTAGATGCACCTTGATCATTTGGCCTGTTTAGCGTTCTCAGCTGAGACCACAGCTCATTATTTTGGGATACCAGTTTCAAATTCCATTTGGGGAAACTGAGCTACATTGGGACATCCCCTCTAGCAAGTAGTTAGTTATTCTTAGCCCATGAAATAGTGCCAATGTGTTGGCTCTTGATATCATTGGCCAAGAATAGCTGCTGAAGGAAATGTCCCAATGTACTTCAGTTTCCCTAATGGGGTAATTGGCAATTTTTCTTGAAGTACTGTACTTGTCATTCATGTCACCATATTAACCTCACAACGCATCTTCCTTGCAGATTACAAGCAAAGCTGCCTGGTGGGAAAAAGTCTGAGTGAATGCAGACAAGAACATGAAGATCAAAAGTTTTCCAGTGTTGATGATCCAAGAAGTTTCACATCAGACTGATAATAAAACAGCCCATGCCAATTAAAGACTGTGAAGATCAACTTATTACCACTTGTTTTTGATGAGTCATACTTGCCCACATTTATGTACAAGTTCCATTTTTACACTTTTATCAAGCAGAACCTTACCATCTAGCCTTGTCAGAATGCTAACATGGCCTGAAAGACTAGACTGTGCGGAGCCAAGAAAATAAGCGGCCATCTATTTATTGTGTACACATGAAGGCGGGGTGATGGGGAAATGCTAGAATCAGAAAAAAAGATTGAGAAAACAGATGAGGA
The DNA here is from genome assembly GCF_964187855.1 of Myxine glutinosa. Classification (NCBI taxonomy): domain Eukaryota; kingdom Metazoa; phylum Chordata; class Myxini; order Myxiniformes; family Myxinidae; genus Myxine; species Myxine glutinosa. The sequence goes on along the minus strand of NC_136271.1, from coordinate 134,037,078 downwards.
AGAAGAGGATGAGAGAAAAAAGGGAGGCAGGGTTTGAGTAAGGAATAGGGCAGAAAGGTGGGATGACAATGGGGAGAAATGGGAGTAAGAGGAGTGGTAGTACGAGGAGCGGCGGTATATCTCAATAATTTTTTGTGTATGTCGTAGGTATAAATGGATTCTAATTTCCGCTGTTCATAAATGTAATGTGTAGACGTCTCGTCTTCCCACCAACAGACTTTATGAAACGATGCTTTGAATAATTTGAGGATTGGATGTATAGTTTTTGGATTAAAATAGGAAATAATAAAAGACAAATGTAAAATGAATTGTCTGGTAAGAGAATGAAATCACTGTTTGCTGTCGCTGATGAATGTTTATTCATTTAATTTATTTCTATTATCGTTAGTTTGTGAAGAGAGCATTTTGCATGAGCTTGTTGAATCTGAACACCTGTAGGCTACCCAAAAAGAAGGGGAAGGCCTCTACTGCCAAAGTCACTACTACAATTGTATTTGCTTCTGAGATATCTCAATAAACACGAGATTGAAATGTGGGTCATATGTGTACCTCAATAGCACTTCATACAAGTGTTATGCTAACTGTTCATGTACGTACTTCACTAGGACAAAGATCTTGAATCGTTCAAGAAGACCCTTGCTTTTCCATTTGGGGGTATTATAATCTTATTTTATTGATTAACCCAATGCATCGGGTTGACATTGTGTGGTGGATTAATAAAAATCAGGAAATATCTTGCACTTTGACCTCATCAATCAAACTTGAAGACCCCAGGAATTGTTTGGAGGTATATGTATGTCCTGCAGGTCCGTTGGAATGCCCAAAAGCAAGGATATTGTTACGTTTGTAGGGGGTAGGCAATGATTACCTTAGAACCACATAGAATTGTATAGGTAGTGTGCTCCGACTGTCGTGAAGAAGAAGAAACCCCATGTATCATAAGTAGGAAATTCGTTCAGACCATATGTCGTGTAAGCGTGTATCTTTGTTCCCATCACGAAGGGTGGGGTTATGTTAATTAGTTAAGGAGTATGGGTAATTAATCCCCTGTATGTAATGGCCTCTGTTATTTTTCCTCTGTTCCTTATGACACCAGCAGCGCACACATAGCCAGGCAATCAAGTATTTATAACACTAAATAAAAGTGATCGGAACCAGGACATTCAACTACCGCTGGCACTGCCAGCCGCCACATCGCCACATCTAGCAGGCAGGGCCGTAAGGCCATGCCCCGAAGAAGAGGGATTGGTCCGGATTGATTGGAGCAAGGACTGCTGAGATGGGACTATTGGATTAGTGGAACAGGCACGAATTACATCAGAGCCTTGAGTATAAAAGAATGCTCTCCCCGACATTTTTCTCTCTTGGCTTGCTCTGATTTTCGGGATTCGGCAACGAACGGTCGAAGTTCACGAGTATTCTTGCCTTCTTGGCTGTCTCTCATCTTCTGGCTTTGGTGGTGAGCGGTGATGATTTCGTATCTCGCTCTGCTTTGGGATTTGATGGCGAACGGTCGGAGTTCATAGCGCTCCTGTGTGAGGGGGATTCATTGACGAGAACGTGAACATTCTGTAGTGCTCTTGTGCCGGGGACATTGGAAGTCTGGACGATCGGGAGGAGGAGCGCGGCTGATTGAACGAGGGCGCGCGGAGGCCTTTTTCCTGCCAAGGCCGGTGCCGCGTCCGGATTGTGCGGACGGGGCCTGGACGACTCCTGACGAGGTTCAAGAGCAGCTTGGAGCTAAGTGCCCACAAAAATAACACGCATTTACTTTCACCTTTATTTTTCCCTTTGTGTGTATTCAAGTCTGTATGGGGACCTCCCATTTAGGAATCTTATTTTGCCGTGTTTTAATTCGTTACTGGCATTCTTAACTCTGTGTCAGCTTGGAATTGATTATCCAGGTGCAAAGATGGCCGATGGACCCGTGCAGGTAAGTGCTCTCGGCTCTTCCCCCACTTCCCTCCCCCCCCCCCCCCCCCCCCGCACGTGCGTATAATGAAGGTCTGCCATTGGATTGAACGTCTTGGAGTTAAAGCTCGTTTGGTCATCCGTGTCGCCCTGCGGTGTTCACTACAGGGTAGGCACACGACAATATTTAATCTGTTTTTTGACTGAACAATGAGAGTGGGGTGAAAATGACAGTTATGTGACACTTACTTTTGTTTTTCCTATAGAGTTTTTCTGATTAGGTTTCATCTACATGTAATGTAGAGGAATACCTATTATTATTCCTGGAGTTTTTCTTATTATTCTTCCACCCTATTTTTCACTTCCGAAAACATTAAAATTCATGTTCTCAGCAACTGTTGGTCTGATTGACATGAAATTTTCAACAAGTGATTGGCTAGGCATGTAGAATTTTTTTTACTGCCAATTAAGACCTCATAGGTCACGTGGTATGGGCACCATCTTGGAAAATACCTTAAACTTTGCCTCCATATCTCCAAAACGGCTCAATGGGAAAAATTGAGTCATGGCTCATTCTAAAGAACTCTGCAATCGGACCAAAAAATGTGTTTATTTAGGATATTAAAAGTGATAACATTCCGAAGTTAAAATTCGACAAATAGACCCTTGATGGCACAAATGATGGTTTTTTACATGACCTTAGTGAAAAAATATCCAAAATGCAAAACAATTTGACATCATATGGCACATGGTTCGGCCACCATATTGTTTTTCGTGAAAAACACTAAAACCCCTTTTTCTCCGCACCAGTTGAACTTTGCATGCAGAATCGCATGCCCATGACGAACAAAAACTTCCCACATGACGACGTCGTACGTCGCATTGTTTAGGAGTTATGACGTTTTTAAGCATAAACTTTAAATCCTATCTCCTCCCTAATTCCTGAAGATATCGAGTGGAAACTTTACACAAACGTTCCATATGTTGGGAAGTTAAAACTTTACTTGGGAAGTTTCGATAAGTCACATGGTTTGGTCGCAATAAATAATTTAACGACAATTTAAAGAAGGTTCTATCTCTTGAACCGCTGCATTGATCAACTTGAAATTTTAATGTAATGTAGCTCTCATCAAGGGGAATAAGTTTTTAAAAATTCAACATGATTGGTTGTACGGTCTGGAAGCTACAAGTCGTTATTCTTGAAAGAAGAAGAAACGCAACACATTTTTTTTCACAGGCCATTTAACTGATTGGTTTCCTGTGTTGCAGCTTCACATACCCTTGGTGATTTCGAGAGATAAGAACACGAGGAGAAGAATAAGATAAGTTGGAAGTTTGTAGGATTTGTAGTTTTTAAGTTATCGCCGAATAAAGAAATTGCGCTTTTGATGAGGGCCGTGCCTTAATTTTCACTTTTGCGTGATTCATGTAGGCAGCCCGTACAGGCTCGTTTCAAGTCGGAATAAAATTCGGCTTTCGTAGTCGCTAAGGTAGCGACTCGACCACCGCAAACCGACCATAAGATACTCAACCACCACAAACCCGGTGCAAATCGGATAAAATGTGACCGAGTTGCCTCAGGTGGCGAGTGGGTAATAGTCCAAGCCATTTAGCCCAAATATGGGGCCAGATAGGAAAAAACTGCAACACTACATATCAGTGCGAAATTGTATGCAGTAATATATACCAGATAACATATCAAAAGTCTAAAGCTCTAAAAAATATGGGGTGTCTGTCAAAATCACTGGTACATGGACCCCCCTTTTCATCCTTTTGCGGTACGATTTGTTCACATTTTGCGATACATTCCGAGCACATGGTATATAATTATACTTTTAATATCAGGAATTACAGCATGTTACAGCCCCAGTACGGCCCGTACGGAACAAAAAAATAAGCACGTAAACAAAATTCCCAATAGCTAAATACTGATCACTGATATGCAAATACATGAATCACTTGTCATGACTGTTTCAGAATTATGGCACATTTTGTTGATTAAAATCACAAACTCATAATAAAATCACATATAGAGAAACTAATAATACTGACTCATAAAATACTGTCGGAAGTCAAGGATTCGCTTAAAAGTAAAAAAAATGTCCACAATTAACTAATTCATCTGCATGTAACAGTCTATAACAACAGTCCACTACCTAATCATCATTTTCCTCGTCATCGTCGTCGCTGAAACTGTCCAGGACGGAGTTGGTGCAGCCAGATCCACGGCACTGACCACAAGCAGGAGAACACTCCAAGTTGTTCTTGCGGCATGTACACCGTGCGGAACCACAATCGGTCGAACAGTTGCACCGGATAACATTCAACAAATCCTGAGGTGCTGGAGGGAGGTCGGTCATAACAGGAACAAGATTGCCATCGCTCATTCTCCAGCCCCAATCCACTGGTTGTAGGCTGTTGTTTCCTTTCCACTGCTGTATTTGCAGATACACCCGTCTGCTGTGATATCTCGCTGCAGCAGATGTGGGCGGTAAGGTCTGTGGGAGTATCTTCGAAGTCTTGACTGCGACCTGTTCACAAAACCGCTTGTACCTGAGGGAATCCAAACTTTCATCAGGTTTACCCTTGTAGAGACACACGAGTGCTATCTCTCCTGCAGCCTCGACCACATCTGGTGATGCATCCTCAGCCAAGAACTGTTGGGATTGAGTTTGGAAGTGTGCTCATCATGAATTTCTTCAGTGACGCTCCTTTGCCAAGGCCGTACAGTCGAGACGTCGTGTCACATCCCAATACTGCGTGTATGAATAGGATGCTTTCACACACAGCTGCACCTAGCTGATGTTTCATGGACTTCACATTCCAGATGTGGTTTGGTTTTGTAGTGGATTTTGCCTGACTATACATAAACAAGTCGTGTGCTTCTAGGTTTGCGTAGAAGCAGAGTAGGACGATCAGATCTGTGTCTTCTCCTATAAGGGCTGTGTTCCTCATGTTCGCCGAACTGACTGCGGTCTGGACGATTAGCAGGTCAGCATCTTCCTGGGAATGATGGGTCTGGCATCCAGAAAGCCGGAGGTATCTGCTCAACATGTTGATGAAGTTCTGTTTGTTGTTGAGGTTTCCCAGGAAGATGTCTTTCTTCATGGTCAACTTCATGTCATCAGTGAAAGTCACTTCTGGTCCACCTCTACCTGCTGCTCGCCTCTGGTGGGTCATGTGCTTGGTTGATTGACCAAGATATCCATCAAATATTACGATGGCCTTTCCGTACTTTCTTGTAACATAGTCACAGTGGAGCATGCAGATCTCTCGATATGTTGGTGAACCACGTGGCCATGGTATACGGTGCAGCAGACTTCCACCATACAAGACATACTGGATTTCGCTGATTGACTCTATGGTACCTGATTCAAGTTTAGACCAGATAGCATCTCCGAGTACGGACTTCTGGGCTTCACGTAGCATCAGCTTTTCATCAAACAGCGCAGGTGGATGAGGGCATAACTCAAAGCGAAACATCTTTTCCTTATCTTCAGCAGATTTTGAGATGATGATGAGACGCTGGAATAGCAGTTCTGGGTCTATCTGTACCTGGTCTTTACCAACTCGCACAGATGATCTGGCCTTCAGAAATGTGGTGGCTTGGTCTTTACGCTTGAACGTGTAGTGGACAACTGACTGATTTGTCATGGAGTGCATGATCTTGTCTCCAATGAGCTTGGCATTGTCGACATCAACCTTACTGCCAGCGTTGACACCAGTCATTATGTTCCTGAGGGATGGATGACACTTGAAAGGATTTCTGTCAACTAGAGCGACCTGTAGTGTACTTGTATCTTGCATGTCGCGATGCTGCCTGGTTTTGCCCATCCCTTTGTTCTGTTCACCTGTGCTGTACTTCACTCCAGTGAGCTCTTGCATCGATCTGTTCGTCTCCGAACAAGCCGGCATGGACAAAAGCCATGTTAACCGTTGTTGCTCTGTCATTCCTCTTCCTCTTGTTAACCCCCCGCTGGTCTTCATACTTCTCATGAGTACTTGCTCAATCATCAGGTCTGAGGAAATTCCAGCCCAAGCTCTACTACTTCTTCGGGCGACATGGAAGCCCTGAGTAAACTTACGGTGCACATCTGGATAGTCCTGTTCTAAGCTGTGCATTATTTGCAGGTAAATCCTGGCAGACTTAGCATAGAGTGAATGACCTGAGGCTGCTACATATGGTAACATATCAGATACAGCTTCGAGGTGCAGGGACCAGTTTCCCATACGCTCGGCTTTGATGAATTTTCTTAAGATCTTCACCATATCCATATACTGTAACCACAGTTTCGCTGTTCGGTCTTTGGTCAATGATTCTGTCTGTGTTTGAAAGACTTTGCTGATCTTGTCAAGGATTGGATCACTTGCTACATCGTTGGAAGATCGTGTGCCTTTCATCAACGCATCATACAGGGTCCTTGCTTTACTCACATCTGGATGAATCACATCATCATCGGCCAAGCCACTCATTGCATCTTCATTCCGAACTGGCAAGTCTTCTGCAGTCCTGTGTTGTGTTCCTCCAAGAGGATCAGACAGGAGGAGTGCATTCAGGACAGCATCCAGGAGGATGTGTGCCCGTACAGCCCTGGAAATTGCTTTTCCTGTTAGGATGTGATCCACTGCATTTGGTGCGTATATGAGTTCTAGCAGCTCCTTCAACCCAGATCTCGGGCAGATCTCGCGAGATCTTGGAGACGGCGGCAGGGATTTTCGAAGCTCCACACGGTCTCCACGTTTTTCGAAGTTAAGTCTGTTCACAATTGTATTTTGTCGAAACTGTATTTATCTTTCGGTGTGTGATGTTATTGTGTGAAACTTTGGTTGTTTCTCGGTGTTTATCTTTCATAAATTGATCGTCTGTTTGCCGTGTCGCGAGCAAGGCCTTGTACAGTGTGCACTGTACAACCTTGAGGCTTTGTTTTTCTCTCAGTGGTCCGTCGTTTGTGATCCAATAACTTTCGTTCTCTGTATTCCCAGTCTTTTCACCCATAGCCTACTTCCTTGTGTAAATCTCAACTCAAAAAAAAACAAAACAAAAAAAAAAAAACATTTCTTTCTCTGTTCTCATTCGTTTATTCATTCTTATTCGTTCGTTCGTTCTTCGACCACGTGTTTCTCCCCCATTTCCCCAGATAGTTTTCACTCATTAACCTTCAATGTTTACACTTTCCCCTCAAGTTATGTATTCCGTCATATTTTATAACACCTTTTTCTTCTTCTTCTTTAAAAGGCTGCTTTCGACTTGCTCACCAAATCAATTCATCCCAAAAAAAAAATCCATCTCCTATAGTGCCTTTTTTCTACATTCCCTAAACTCTCCTGCACTCCATCCTCCATCCAGCGTCCTTAAACGTATTTTTAACTCGAAGGTCACAAGAAACTCATTTTGCAATAAATGTTCGTTTCCCATAAATCGTACACTTTCAAAAATCCAATCTCACCCCTCCCCTCCAAATCTTCCCCATCACCCCTCCCCTCCAAATCTTCCCCATCACCCATCCCTTTCAAATCTCCCCCCCTTGCCCCCTCCCTCCTAAACTACCCCCTCACCCCTCCCCGCCAAGACGCCCCCTCGCCCCTCCCCTCCTAGACTCCTGCCTCACCCCTCCCCTCCAAATCTCCCCCATATCCCATCCCTTTCAAATCCCTCCCCTTGTCCCTTCCCTCCCAAACTCCCCCCTCACCCCTCCCCTTCAAATCTCCCCACCCTCATTGCTTCTCAATTTCCCCCCTCTCACTCCCCCTCCTCAAAGCGTCCTCCCCGCTTCTTCCCCCTTCAAACTCTCACCTCCATCTCCCCCAACCTTCTGCCTCGCTCTTCCCCCTCCTCAAATAACACCTCATTGTGGCTCACCCAATCACCATCAAACCTTTTGTCCGCCCCATCCTTCCCTTTCTCCGAGCTATTCTGAAATCTCTGACACACCTTCAACAGCTCTCCCTACCTCTTCCACCTCTTCCACATCTTACCCTACCCCTCCTCCCCCCTGTTCTGTATCTGATGCTCCCCCTTCCTCTTCATTAACGGTATGGACCTCAAACATCCGGGGCCTTCGTTCAAACTTAACTGATCTCTCCATACAGGTTGCTTCTGTCAAACCAGACGTGATCTGCTTAACAGAAACTTTCCTCCTTTATGATGTCTCTGATTCCATAGTATCTCTCCCGGGCTACTCCCTCCTCCGGTATGATAGACCTGAGCCTCGTCCTGGAGGCGGGGTTGCTATCTTTATCAAAAACTCTCTTCCTCACTCGCCCTGCACTGCACTCTCTCCACCTCACCCCCAGGAATACCTCTGGCTACGGCTTCCCCTTCGCTCCCACCTCTTGTTCATATGTGTGTTGTACCGTCCACCAAACAGTGATGACTCCATCTACATCTCGCTGTCTGATGATATGGACCAACTTCTATCTACTCATCCCAACTCTCTCTTCCTCATATGTGGTGATTTCAACTGTCATCATGCCAGTTGGCTGGGTGTGGGTACCTCTCTCACCAGCCATGGCTCCTCAGCAAAGGACTTCTGCGACTCACTGGGACTGACACAATCTGTCAATTTCCCGACCCGGATCTCAGTCAACGGAACATCTTCTCTTCTGGACTTGGTTATGACTAACTTCCCTGAAAATGTCTGCTGCTCTTCTTCTGCTCCGATCGGAACATCTGATCATGTCCTTGTTAAAGTGGACATCTCTCTGACCATCCTCAGGGAGCCTGCTCAGCGTCGACGAGTCTGGCATTTCACTCAGGCCAACTGGCACGGTCTTCAAGCAGCCATCAATCATCTGGACTGGTCTCCCATCTCTACCACCTCTGACATCAACTCATCCTGGGAATTCTTCCAAAGTAAATTGCTCTCTCTCATGCACAGATTTATCCCATCTCGTCTTCAGTTGTCATACCCTTCCTCCCGTCCATGGTACACGGAATCTTGTGGTGAGGCTGTTGCCCAGAAACAACTTGCCTTCGTCTCCTGGAAAGCAAATCCAACGGAAGGAAATCTCATTTCCTTTCACAAAGCCCGAAACAAGTGTGTGTCCACCCTCAGGAGAGCCAGGAAACAATATCTCTCCGTTCTCAAGACCGAACTCTCTTATCTGTCTCCCTCTTCCAAATCCTGGTGGCGTCTGGTCAAATCCGTTTCTGGTGTTTGTTCCCCCTCCATCCCCTCCCTTACCTCAAACGGCTACACAGCTGACTCCGCACGTGAAAAAGCTGAATGCCTCAACTCTGTGTTTGCCTCTAAATCTTGTGTCCCAAACCCATCCCTCTCTGTACCCACCATACCCAGTCGTACCCTGCTGCTCCTGGACTCCGTGTCCTTTCCTCCTGACAAGGTGGAAAAGTTTCTGTCAACCCTCGACTCTGATTCTGCAACTGGACCCGACGGCATCAGCCCACGGGTCCTAAAATCCTGCTCTGCTGCTCTATCTCACCCTCTCTCTGTTCTCTTCACCCTCTCTTTTGCTCAAGGTCAACTGCCATCTGCTTGGAAATCAGCCAACATCACCGCTTTGCACAAAAAAGGTGCAAAAACAGATCCTAGCAACTACAGACCAATCAGCCTTCTCCCAATTATCAGCAAAGTCATGGAATCCATCATTGCTTCTGATATGAAATCTTTCCTCTTCTCCAATGGCTTGATCTCTGATCATCAATTTGGTTTCAGACCAGGTCACTCTACTCTGGACATGCTGCTTCTGCTGTCTCAACAATGGATGGAGGTCCTCAATGCCAAACAGGAAATTAGAGCTGTCTCCCTCGACATATCACGTGCCTTCGACACGGTCTGGCACCCCGCTCTGCTCACCAAACTCTCCTCCTTTGGTATCCATGGAAATCTCCACGCATGGCTGGCGGACTTCCTCTCTAGTCGTCGTCAACGTGTGGCCCTGAATGGGTTTCTCTCATCTCCTCTTCCTGTTCAGGCTGGAGTTCCCCAAGGCAGTGTTCTGGGCCCCGTGCTTTTTCTGGTCTTCATCAATGATCTCTCTGACTCTCTCGAAAATCCTCTCTATCTCTTTGCTGATGACTCCACTCTCTGCCGCTCCATTCCTCTTCCCTCAGATCGGCAGTCTGCTGCCTCCTCACTCTCTGAAGACCTGGACAAAATCACAGACTGGTCAAACAAGTGGAACATGTCTTTCAATCCTGACAAATCTCACACTCTTACTATGTCTCTCCGAAAAGATCGACTGGACAACCCTCCCATCTACTTTCTCAACAATCCTCTCCAAGAAGTTCTGTCGCTCAAGATTTTGGGTCTCACTATCTGCCATGATCTTTCTTGGGAAAACCACATTTCCAAGCTGGCCTCCAAAGCCAGTCGCCGACTGGGCATCCTCCGTCGTGCGAAGTCCTTCCTCGGCACACCTGAGCTCCTCACCACATACAAGGCTTTCATCCGCAGCTCAATGGAATACTGTTCTCCCCTATGGGCCGGTGCTCCTGCCTCACACCTAGCTCGGCTTCACGCTGTTGAAACCAAAGCTTTCAGAATTATTGGAATCTCCCGCGATGAAGCTATCTCTGAGGGCCTTTCACTCACTCACCGCAGGCAGGTAGGTGGTCTTTCTGTCTTCTACCGACTCCTCTCCGGCCTTGCACCCCCAGCTCTCTCTGTGCTCTGTCCCCCAAATATTCCTACAGGTCGCACAAGATCTGCCAGCAACCCTCTGATGGTTAAACTGCCGAAATCTCGGCTCTCCGCTCACCTTCACTCTTTCATTCCTCTTTTCTCCCGCCTCTGGAACAAACTACCTCACTCCCTTCAATCCCACTCCTCCCTCCAGGTCTTTAAAACAGCTGTTCACCACCATCTCTTATCTTCCCCCATCCAAAACCTTGATCTTTTCTACCCTCGCTAATTCACCCCAGATCCACCTTGTTTGAAATTCCAACTTCTTTCCTGGAAGTCCTGGCAGTGTCCATATGTTTTATACCTCTCCCACTGCCCCCTTCCCACGCCCCCCCCCCCCAAAGCCCTCGCCCTCTCTCAGATCTCTCGATGTCTCCATGTCTCTCGGTCCCTGCTCTCAAATGTTGTGTTTGTGTCCTTCCCCCTCTCTCCCCATATTGTCTACCGCTCCCTATGTTATATGTTTTATGTGTCGGTTTGTCTTTCTGTGTGATTAATGTTCGCTCTTTCACGAGCCTCGATCTTGTATACAAAAAAAAACAAAAAAAACAAAAAAAAAAAAAAAACAAACAAAAAAAAAAAACACCCATGAGGTGCCCTATGCTGCCAAGGAAGCTCATTTCCATATGAAAGGCACCTAGCCTTACCACCACAATACGTCGCATGGGGCTTGCATCTGGCTCCGAGAGAATGATCGACAATGCCTTCCACCATAGTGGCTGATCAAAGGTGATGATGGTAGGTACATCATGTTGTTTAGCATGTTGCCCAATTGACGTCTACCCAATTTCTGTTTCTTCTGTACTGTTTCATTATGTACAAAATTCAGAGGGATCAGTTTCCCTGTCCGGAAATTTGAAACTGCATACCTGGTGATACACGGCATCTGCCGCTGGAAGGTCACACACAATGAGCAGTCGAGCCCGAACAGTATCGGCCCATGCATCGTTCCTTGTTGAGCACTTTTGCAGAAGACTATCTTTACATTCTGTAAATGTGATAGAGTGGACATCTCCTTGTTGTTTCCTGTTATCAAAGTTCACCTTTGTACCACAGAAGAGGCAATCTGCTTTGAAGTTGAAGGCTTCCTCTGCTGATCGGAGCGATACACTTGGGCCTGGTCTGTGTGTATCTCTGATACTCTGTGCTACCTTCATTGGATTGCAGTATACACGTCGGCATTCTTGATGAACAACTTGACCTGGAACAGTATGTATTGGGTCACTGCGCTGGTCACTAACAACATTAATAGTCCGACTTCCCTTTTCACGAAGTGTCACTACTGGATTATCGTTGTTGGTGGATTCATTGCAGAACACACACGAATTGGCCGCCATTCTTCAGGGTTGGATTACCTGCAAATATAGAAAAGTTGAATATACTATTACTGTATGTTATTGCCAATAGACCTAAACATACTAAATACATGTCATTGATGGGATTAAAAACTAAGATATATATGGTTCACAAACAAATAATGATGTACCGTCGCTTGCTGTGGAGTGAGCAGTCTTTGTAAAACGGGGTGTGGTTAAATAAGACACTAAAACAGTAAAAACTTCACTTATATATACAATATTGTACAGTATGATATCCTTTATTTATTATATCGTGCTAGTGATATTAGGTCCAGTGTATAAAATAAGCAATAGAAGTTCAGAGAGCGACAATAATCATAGCATGCGGCATATGTACGTCTTTTAACATGGGGCTAAATGGAGAAAACTTGATTGCATTATTTGAGAGTCACCCCATATTTTTAGACCTTTATACTTTTAGTATGTTATAAAGGTACCTTGAGGGTAATCAATACTAATGAGATCGGTAGTGTTGCAGTTTTTTCCCCGTCAAATGCTAAATGGCTTGGACTATAACTATTTAATGAACACACTGTACACGAGGTGCAGGTTGCACACGAAGCAACCTCACGGGCTCATTTCAACCTCAAATTAAATTCTGATTTCAGATTTGGCAGTCGCTTGGGTATACTCACACTTGACCAAAACAAATTTGGCAAAATCCCGACTATTGTTGACGAAAAAAATGACACACATTTTATGTGGAGAACCCCCATGGTGTGGATGTTTGTGGATGTGTGTGTGTGTGTGCGTGTGTGTGTGTGTAGGTTGTATCAAAGTGGGCTTGTATCAAAGCAATGTTTTATCAAAGTGTGTCCGATGAAAGGGGGTTGGATCAAAGTGGGGTTTTATCCAACGCGGTCATTTGAACCTCAAATAAAATTCCAATTGCAGATTTGTCAATAGATGAGGTATATTAACAAACGAATGAAACAGATTTGGTCAAATTCGGACTTTTTAAAACTTGATCACATTCGACACAAAGTTGTGAGCAACTAAAGAGGAAGAAACCTCGTTTGGCTTCTCAGATAAAATAAATAATTCTGTCTCTGCAATTTCAGGTTAATTTTCTTTTAAAAATCGCTTTTTTTGCAATCAGTGCATGGATTGACATGTGTGGATGTGTGTGTGGGTGTGGGGGGGATGTGTGTGTGTGTGTGGGGGGGGGGGGGAGGGATGTTTATGTGTGTGGGGGGGGGGGGGGTTGGTGTGTGCGTGTGTGTATGTGTGTGTGTTAGGGGTGGGTGTGTGTGTGTGTTTGTGTGTGTGTGTGATAGGGGGGGGGAGGGTGTGTGTGTGGGGGGGGGGGGGTCTATGTATGTGTGTGTTTGTGTGTGTATGCATGTGGGGATGTGTTTGTGTGTGTGTGTGGATGTGTGTGTGGGTGTGTGGGGGGGGTGGATATGTGTGTATGTGGGGGGGGGGGGGGTGTGCGTGTGGAGGAGTGGGCGGTTGGATGTGTGTGTGTGTGTGTGTGTGTGTATGTGTGGAGGGTGTGCGTGTGGGGGGAGGGGGAATGTTTGTGTGTGTGTGTGTGTGGATGTGCATGTGTGTGGATGTCTGTGTGTGGGTGGGGGGGGGGGTGGATAAATTTGTGTGTGTGTGGGGGGGGGGTTGGGGTGTGCGTATGGAGGGGGGCGGATGTGTGTGTGTGTGTGTGTGTGTGTGTATGTGTGGAGGGGTGTGTGTGTTGGGGGTGGGGGGGGGGGATGTGTGCATGTGTTTGTGTGTGTGTGTGTGTGTATGTGGGTGGGGGGTAGGGGGAATGTGTGTGTGTGTGGGGGGATGTGTGTGCTTGTGTGTGTGGGGATGTGTGTGTGTGTGTGGGGGGGGGGGGGATGTGTGTGGGGGAATGTGTCTTGTGGGGTGGGGGGAGGGGGATGTGCATTTGTCTGGATATGTGTGTGGGGGGAGGGGTGTGTGTGTGTGTGTGTGTGTGTGTGTGTGTGTGTGTGTGTGTGTGTGTGTGTGTTGGGGGTGGGGTGTGTGTGTGTGTGGGAGGGGGGGCTGGTGTGTGTGTGTGTTTGGAGGGGTGTGTGTGGGGGGGGAGGGGTGTGGGGGTGTGTGTGGGGGTAGGGGGGATGTGTGTGTGTGTGTGTGTGTGTGTGTGTGTGTGTGTGTGTGTGTGTGTGTGTGTGTGTGTGTATCGGGGTTTTATCCAAGGGGGTTGTGTCAAAAGCATGTCCAATGAAAGTGGGGTGTATCAAAGAAGCGGGGTTGTATCAAAAGTGGGGTTGTATCAAAAGTGGGTGCGAGTAAACGGTCATCACTGCCAGCAGTTTTAAAGTGGCAGTTCTAGTTATTATTATTATTATCCTCACCAAAGGAAAGGGCATTGCATTGAGTCAGTTCGTTTGTCTGTTTCTTTGTTTGTCTGTCTGTTTGTCCACAAATAATAAATATGATTTCTCTGCAACCATCCGAATTGACAAGAAATTATCACCATAGGAGCACCTCCTCCTGTATAATTTTTATGGCTTTGCCCATCGGGCAAAGCCATCTAGAACAGTGTTTGTCTGTCCGTATGTATGTCCCTTCAAACATATACCAATCAGAGCTGAGGATATGATCACATGACAGGGTGATGTGATTACGTCTGATGTCATTACGGCGTACGGCTGCTGACTCTCACACTCCGCCATTTTGATCATATTGCCGTTCATGCGAACATATCGTCGAACCTGCCATATATCACAATTGCCATGCTCTACCTTTACGTTTTTGATTCAGTGTGAAACACAAACAAACCGATGTTAAAATGATCATGAAATATCGAAAGCATCAGCATTACGTCTCTTCCATTTCTTCCAACAATCCGGTACGGTACGTATAGGCGTTAGGCGTTATGACTCATCTTCGGCGCGCCTTCGGACAAATGAAGCCCAGTTTCTTAATGCAGTAGTGTATCGTTCAGTAGTATCGTTTTCGTAATAATAATAATAATAATAATATAGTAAATAGACCCAAAACACTTTAATCCCAATGTCATGAATGGAAGGTTGATGGGATTGAAGCGGTGTATGGTTCATGATCAATGATCTAAGCGGTGTTCGGCACTAATCTTACTATAATTCACCAAATGTCCGTCCGTCTCTGTCTGTCTGTCTGTCCGTCTGTCCATCCGTCCGTTCAAAGGTACCGCAAAAACGGCTGAACCGATCGCAGTGATATTTTGGGTGGGTAATCTGGGATCTCCTGGAGTAAATTAGGCTATATTGTTTTTCCAAATTCAGCTTTGGCCTCCAGCATTTTCAGGTTTGGACTCCCGCATAACGTTATTTTCCCGGGTGCCGCACAAACAGCTGCACCGATCGGACTCAGTGACCTCGGACAAAGACCTTTTATAAGGACATGGGTTGAATCCCTGCTTGAGAGAATGCCAACCACCTCCCCGCCATCACGGCCGTCTCTCCAACTCACAATCCCACGAGATATGTGGAAAGGACGACCCAAAACCAATTATCTTCTTTTTAATTTGTATATAAACATCATTAAAAGTAAATAATGACCTCGGCCAAAGTTCAAACGATGTGGGTTTAATCTCTACATGAGAGAATTCCACATAGCTATTTGGGCAGTGTATAAGTCAACAGATCGCTGTCTCCATCGATCTTGCCGAGGCTGTAACACCTATCGGCTCAAAATCCTTTTAACTGTTGACTTGGTAGTTTTTACAATGAAGGAAACATTAACAATGTTGTTAAAAGTTTATTTTGTGAGTAATTTATGATTGGAGATATGTTGTTTGGAATGAAAAAAGAGATATCGAGTTCAAGTGAATGACGACATGCCGTGATGGTTTCTACTTTCTGAACGTGGACTTCGCGGATCGCCATATGCAGATTCGCCACGGACCCACGATCGATGTTTCTATACGTGAACGTACCCGTTTGTTTGCGAACGGGTACGTTTTTCATGGAAGTCCTTCACGAACTTGCTGTCCATGTCTGATGTGCGACTGAAAGTGCTACAGGAATGTGGAATTTATTGGTTTCATGCTTTAGCATTCGCCGTATCTGCATTGCCTGTTTGCTTCTGGCCTCCCACCCGTGCGTAGCACGGGTATCTCACTAGTATTAATAATCGAGGAAGTAAGGAATTCGCCTCGGTTTGTTGATAGTAATATCATTTTCGAAATAATGATAACGTAACGTTAATATTATAATAAATCAAATCGTAACACTAATCTCTTCATAGTGACTGCAAACTTACTGGAAGTTAAAATATATCAGTTTTGTGTCTGTTACGTCATTACATCTATGATATCATTACGATGGCTGAGTCCACCGACAAAATTTTAATTTACAAGTACACCCGCTCACTATGGGAGCTGCAGGAAGGGTCATTCCTCTTTGGGGTATATAGATTACAGTCGATCTATGGTCGGGTCTCAAGAACATTGGGTGTGTTCATTTACCAAGTTTCTTGTGGAGAGATCGCCAAGTGGTTTAAAGGAAGACTCCAGACCCAAACATTTTTAAAATTATTTAAATCTTTAGAATTAGGTAATGTTTAATTTTTTAAAAGGAAAAAAAATTAAAAGCTAAATTAGTCGTAAAATGCGTTTTTAAAAAGGCACGATAAAAAAAAAAAAATCTAGTTCTGGAATCCTTGTGACTGACGTCAAACGAGGTATAGATCTCAGCTGATCACGGTGCACACAGTGCATAAACATGGCAGACATGGCAGAAGAAGAAGTGTCTGACTGAATCGCTCGATATTTCCTCCGATCTGTCGGACTTTTCAGCCGATGAATACGTATCAGAGGCTGAGGAAAGTATTGTAGAAGAATCTGATATAGAACCACCTCTAGAGGCCATTTTTTCCCGCAGAGCAGGGGTTGGCCTTTTTCGGGCACCTTGGTCCCCTTTTTGAAGCAATGTTTTTTTTATGGCCGGATGCCCTTCCTGCCGCCAACCCTGTTAGTCGCCTCTCGCGACACACAAGGAATTACCAGTGAACTGGTACTCAATTTGCCAACCTCGGAAGGATGACAGGCTGAGTCAACCCCCCTGGTGTTAATTCAGCGATCACCGGGATTCGAACCCAGGATCCCAAGCTGGCACCCTAACCGCTAAGCCAACACCAGGCTCTAGAAATTGATATAGAACGGAGAGAATTTGGTGTTCAACCATGTCAGTTTGAGCCGGAATACGGCAACGAAGATCCAGAGGCCAATATGGAGGTCGAAGTGGAAAACGATGAAGATGATGCTGAACGGCTCGCAGATTTAGATTACTGGTACGTGTTGGACTAGCCTACTTGTTGATAGTTTCGGTTAAATATGCGAGGAATATTTATATCAAGCGAGTGTTATTGCAGTAGTGACTTTGTTTGATCGATAAAACGGTAAAAACCCGATCGCCCTGTGCCTGTATCATGGCGTATTGGCGTAGCCACAGACACGCAGGCTGCAGCTACTGAGTGTAGTGTACAAATGCACTCGTCACTGTACGTCGGCGTTTCGTAGAATTTTGGCCAATTTATTTATATTTATGGCAGGCATGTTCTGCTAGACCCCGAAATAAGTCGATACATAAACAATTATGCTCGCATCCCGGGAGGGGGGAGGAAGGGGAAGGGATAGCCCACATTTTATACATGACACAAACATCATTTACGATTTAGTGTCGGCCTAGGCCTATGCATTGCAAGTGTCTTTGGGGACACACAGTGACAGTACACTCGCATTCGAGCCTGTTTATCATTATAATACCATTGTTTTTCTTGAATGAAAGGGGGGTTCATAATCTCTCAATTTATGGATGCGTACATACTTCAAAGGGGCTCTTCAATCATGAAACGTTGTTCACACTTGACATGCAAATATTGGTAAAAACCAGCAAAATAAATTGGCTACCTATTATACATTATATTTTGTTTCTAGGACTGCACTCCGAGTACTAACACAGTGCCCAGCCAAATGTTATGGCCCTTTAGGCCACTTAAAGGTGCACTTTATTGAATCTTGCATGAGGAATCTCGCTTCTTGCTTTCTTTCTTGCTTTAATAATAATCTTGCTTTTTGCTTGCTTCTTGCTTTATTGAATCTCGTCGACTTGGTAGGACCTTTCCATCGTGCTCGAGTTCGTCGGACAAACCTCTTCCAAGTGTTATTCCTGGCAACATCCTTTGGGAATTCATGCAGTGTTCGCACAAAAGGCTCCGAGCCTTTGCTGCACCCGTACAAAACACAACTATAAACCATTTAGAATCCGATATGCAGGACAA
The DNA here is from genome assembly GCF_964187855.1 of Myxine glutinosa. Classification (NCBI taxonomy): domain Eukaryota; kingdom Metazoa; phylum Chordata; class Myxini; order Myxiniformes; family Myxinidae; genus Myxine; species Myxine glutinosa. Next base: position 134,018,933 of record NC_136271.1, on the reverse strand, counting down.
TATAACTAGAATAGAAACACTCCATACTATTGTATTGTATTGTAAACCATTTGTAAAGTATTTCCGGCTTCCCTGATCACCTCGTGTGAGTCATACTGTGCATGGGCACGTGGTCTAAGATTTGCAGAAGCGTTTTCGTCGATGGTCTATTATTGGCGCATTTAAGGTCGGATTACAAGGAAACGACTTCGCGGGTTGATATTATTTTTTTAGATGATGTTATGTACTGATCAAAGATTATGTAGAAGCATTTAACAAAAAAAACAACATTTGGGGTCTGGAGTCTTCCTTTAAGCATTCGAGCAAGCACTCCATTCAAAACCCTTAAGGTACGGCTGGCCTGGCAAGCGCTAGCTAGCTGCTTAGTAAATGAGCACACCTCCAACCCTTGTGGGGTACATAGATTACAGTAGATCGTCGCTCAGTTCTGCAAGTAAAACTTACCTCACGGTTGTCGGGATTCCTCCAAATTTCTTTGTTTAATGCTATGAGCTGCATTAGTGACTGTTCGAAAAGCTAAACATATGTGTTTGTGGTTTATAATATTTTACAAGCCCGGCTACACCACTGTTAGACTTTTGGTCTTGTTTAGGCCCCTGTCACACATAGGCGGATATTTTGGCGACTACTGGCGACTGCCGGCGATCAAGATTTTTCGGCGACTACTGGCTATTTCGGGCGGTCAAATATGGTCAGGCGGCAGTATGGCGACTGCAGGCGGCCACATTGCGACTGCATTGCGACGACGCCCCGAGTGGGATGGCGACTGTTGAAGATCGACGACGACTGCATTGCGGATGCACGGCGGCAGCGTGGCGACAGTCTGGCGGCTAGATTACAACCGATGGCGGATCGCGGCGACTGCATTGGGGCCGGGTGGCGGTTTACTCCGACGTCCGCAAGACTGCAATAAGACCGCCGGCGATTGGAGACGATTCACACAACTTTTTAAATCTTTATTTCTCTATTTTAGATTTCACTTTATTCATTTCAATGATGTATGACATGAAGCATAAAGATGTTTGATGTACAATAAGGAAGTTAATAAAGATGCATCATTGTAATGTAATAATCAAACTTTTCTGCAGGGAGAGAGAATGGAAATCAAGTCCAACAAATTATTTCCACTGGTCCCAAGTCCCATAAATAAAGTTTCCAAAGGACCAAAGTCCCAAAAATAAAGTTCCCAAAAGTCCCAAGTCCAAACAATAAAGCCATATCCTTGTCGGCACCACAGGACCTCACTCCACGGAGACCCTCACACCATCCTGTCTTGCCATGGAATCGTGGTATGTCGTAATGCAGTCGCCAGGCAGTCGTAGCTCTGTTGCCAATGGCCGTAACTCGGCCGCCACTAGTCCTACTGCTGTCGTCGTCAGTCTCCCATAGCCGCAGGGGAGACGTGGCAGTTCTTCTGTAGTCGATATGCAGCCGCAACAGTGTCGGCCCGTAGTCGGGAAGATGCCGCAGGAAGGCCGTATGGCATTCGCATCTCTGCCGTGCTAGCTGGTGGGGCGATGCTGGGGCGATTGCGGAAGACTATGAGCGACTGGGTTGCGGCCGCTTTACGGTCTTATTACGGATACCGACGACAGCATGGCGGTTCCATCACGACAGCATGGCGGATCTTTTTTGAGGACGACTGAGCGCGCCGTTTTTAAACATTAAAAAGAATATTTGGCCCCTTTGCGGCTCTTGCCGACTGCAGCCAACCTGGGGAGGATAACCACGACTACAGAAGACCGTCCATTACGGTTTCATTACGATTGTCGGCGGGTGGTGGCGATTTTTCCAGTCGCCAGTAGTCGCCGACAAATCCGCCAATGTGTGACGTAGGCTTTAATGACAATTATGGCGCCACAGGTCACGTGGTACTTTCCATCTTGGAAAAAACGAAAAACTTTGCACATCTATATCTCCGAAAGTACTGCATAGCAAAAAATGGAGACATGGCTCATTGAAACAACCTCTCCATTGGGGAATAACATATGCCAATGATGATGTCATAGGTGCTTCCATTATGACGTCATAATTCGACAAGTACAAAACTTCATCCGATCAAGATAACATTTCTTGAGCATCATCTATGGATAAATTGGTGGAGAGAAAAAAAAATGATGACGGCATCGGTCATGTGGTTCGGCCGCCATGTGTTTTAACACAAAAGCCTTAAAAACCACTAAAAACATATCCCGACGAGGGTCTGAAATCTCTCATTGCTCTTTCTTGTGTTATTGTTACAGGAATGGAGGCTTATATCCCCTTCTCTTTTAAGTCTATCTCTCCTACCAACTCTTGGTTTAATCATTCCTGCTATGCGGCCATTCGTGCAAGAGTGGCAGCATATCGGACATGGAAAAACTCTTCTTCATCCGATTCGCATTCAGCTTTCATATCTGCTAGAAGTCATTACAAACATGGTATTCGTGAGGCGAAGCATTCCTTTATCCAAAATAAATGGGACAACCTCTCATCTTCTTCCACTAATATATTGTTGCGGTTTTTCAAAGCCCGTTCCCTTACAAAGGGGAGATTAAGCCCCTTTTTCTCTCTAGGTCTTCGAAAGCGCGAGAACGAGTCGTGGAAAAGGGTCTCGGGACAATTTCGCACGTACCTTGAGTACCCACGCCGCAGCGGAAGCGGGGATCGAGTCTCGCACGAACCACGCGTGATTGCGTACACCCGAGCGGATGGCGTACCACGTGACCCGTGCTGTTACCTTTCTTATAGAACCCGATCAGAGCGATCTATTTCGTACCATGCGAGGTCAATGATGGAAAACACAAGATGGTCGAATCAAAAGGAAGAACATATTTATTTACACTAGTTACAATGATTTGGTAGAAGAAGGGACACAGGGCAGAACTTAAACAGTCTTACTTATTTCCCAGACAATGGACCCACTTACACACACAGGGAGATGGAGGAAGAATGTTCGCGCGCCGAACGCGCCTGCTGTGGTCGCTCCAGGAACAGCTCACCTGGCGTGGCCCTCTGGCAGTCACAGCACGTATCCCGGCGAAGGCAGGCAGGCGGGAAAATCCTCAAGGCACGTACAGTCATGTGAAAAATTAAGTGCACCCCATGTAAAGTTTTGACTTTTTCAACATATTACAACATACAGCTATTTGATCTTCATTTCAACAATATTGATAGATAAAGGTGATATAATATAACAAATATCATGAAACATTTACATTTTGTAGTCCATTGTATAATTTAAATAAACATAAATGCAAATTTCGCATGTGGAAAAAGTAAGTACACCCCTACATTTATCACTACTTCAAATACCTAAAATTAGAACCAGGTGCACCAGCTCAGGTGCAAATGATTAGAACATCGTTAGAGAGGATCTTGGAGGAACCTGTTTTATTTAAACCTCAGACATTTCGTTTGGTTTGCTCTTTGTTGTTGAAGTGTGCGGCGTCACCATGCCTCGATCAAAAGAGCTCTCTGAGGCCTTCAGAAAGAAGGTTATAGATGCCTACGAGTCTGGGAAGGGATTTAAAAAGATCTCCAAACAATTTAAAATCAATCATTCGACTGTCCGGAAGATCATCTACAAGTGGAGAAGATTCCAAACAACTGCCAACTTGTTCAGGCCATGCCGCCCCAGCAAGTTCAGCCCGAGAGCAGACCGCAAGATGATGAAAGAAGTCTCGAAGAACCCCAGAATGTCATCACGGAACCTACAGGTAGCTCTTGCCACTGTTGATGTCAAAGTGCACGAGTCTACCATGAGAAAGAGGCTGCACAAATTTGATCTGCATGGGAGGTGTGCCAGTAGGAAACCTTTGCTGTCCAGAAAGAACATCAGGGCAAGACTAAAGTTTGCCAATGAACACCGAGGCAAAGACCAGCACTTCTGGAACAATGTGCTCTGGACAGATGAGTCAAAGGTAGAGTTATTTGGCCACAGTACTACAAGACATGTTTGGCGAAAACCAAAGACAGCATTTGACCACAAGAACCTGATACCAACTGCAAAGCATGGTTGTGGAAATATTATGGTTTGGGGCAGCTTTGCTAAATCAGGGCCTGGGCAGCTCACCATCATAGAATCCACTATGAATTCTTCATTGCACCAGAGGGTGCTTGAGGATAATGTGAGGCCATCTGTCAGAAAGTTGAAGCTCAACCGAAGGTGGACCTCGCAACATGACAATGACCCTAAACATACCAGTAAATCCTCCAAATCCACCAAGGAATGGCTGAAAAGAAAGAAATAGAGGGTTGTGGAAAGGCCAAGTCAAAGCCCGGATCTAAATCCCATCGAGATGTTGTGGGGGGATTTGAAACGAGCTGTGCATGCAAGAAATCCCTCAAACATCGAACAGCTGAAAGAATTCTGCATGGAGGAGTGGGCAAAAATTTCTCCCAGTCAATGTCAGAGACTGGTTGACAGTTATAAGAAACGCCTACTTGAGGTTGTTTCTGCCAAAGTGGGCAATACCACCTATTCGAGCCAAGGGTGCTTTTTAAGCGTCTTTGGGCTTCTCGAAAAGCGCTATATAAAATAAATATATTATTATTATTATTAAGGGTGTACTTACTATTTCCACATGCGAAATTTGCATTTATGTTTATTTAAATTACACAATGGACTATAAAATGTAAATGTTTCATGATATTTGTTATATTATATCACCTTTATCTATCAACTAGGGCATTGCCCGTACGTGGGTGCCCGTTCCGTGGCCAAAAAAAAAAAAAAACGCTACCCGTACGCTCTACCCCGCCCGTACGCCCGTAAACAAAAAAAGCAACGCTCTTCGCTTCCGCCCTTCGCTCTGACTGAATTGGGAGAAATAATGCGCATAAGAAATCGAATTACGTACCGTAATGGCGGTCAGCTCGTAACGCGCTCAGCTCCGCTCGTCTCACATCGGCCACGCCTACGCAACAGAGCGTTCTGTGATTGGCTGCCGGAAGATAAGTCGTCACTGTCCGGAAGTTCGCAAATCGCAGTTAGGATGAATCGTTTTAATTTAATCGCAGTTTGAATTCGTTTTAAAACATAGTTTAACGGCAACATAGTTGAAAAGCCTTGCCTTGCTGCAAACAGCTGCTGCAAACAACAACAACATGGAAGGCTGCACTGTCCGGAAGTTGGCATATCGCAGTTACGATTATTTTAGTGTTAATGGCCAATTATTCAATTAGCGCCAACGTATTTTGGCTGTTTGCAATTTAATCGCAAGGAAAAGTAGAAAGAGAAGAGGGAAAAAAAGAAAAGCCTTGCATTAACGCATTAACGCTTGCATTGCATTAACGGTTCGGCACACGTGATAGCTCGCTGCTCTCTGATTGGTTGAAGCGTTTTTTGGACATAGCTCGGTAGGTACTTGTCCGATTAATTACAAACCTTGAAAAGGCACATCCTCGGGTCCCCAGCAATATACCTGGCAAGTTTCAAGTATATCGGACCCGTGGTTGTCGAGAAACAGCGGTCACAGACACACAGACACACAGACAGACACACAGAGATTGCTGGAATTATAGATAGATATTGTTGAAATGAAGATCAAATAGCTGTATGTTGAAATATGTTGAAAAAGTCAAAACTTTACATGGAGTGTACTTACTTTTTCACGTGACTGTATATCGGCAAAGGTAGGCAGAAGGAAATACGCGCGTCTGTGACCCGGCGCGGCTCGTCTTTACAGCGCGATTAATACTGCGCAGGGCACGGGGAGCAGGGTAAGTTCATGTGCAACGGGGTTATGCTCAACTCAACTGAACTGCTGTATTCTCACAACTCCGATCTCGTAACTGGTCTGACTTGCCCTGCGCTCATCTCATAACTGAGAACTGAGGCGGGGGGGTTCTGGGCACAGGGTTATATCGCCCCGCCCTAGCCCGACTCGAACGTTCCAAACCCCGCCTTTTGCCGCAGTGGTAAGTCACTCCCCTCGAGCCCTGATTGGCGGCTCGCGCTTACCGTTGGCTCCTCCTCCACCTTCCTTTGGCCTTGGTCGACTTGTTCAGGCCTGCCTCGTGGCATTTCACACCAAAACCAAAAGCATTGAAGCATCGTAAGGGCACCTAATTCTCATTATCTTACTCAACGCAAAACTAACACAGGAAAGAACTACGCTTACATTTACTAAGAAATAAACGAGCTTAAACGAGGCTACATGTTGCAGTGTAACTAACTAGGAGGGGAAATTAACCTTTATTATAAAAATACAAAACCGCAACAATATCTTTCTAATCCTTAGCTAAAAGTATTTCCAACAACTTATGTTGCTCTACCTTTCCTTCGCTGTTCCATTCCGATGATACTATAGCTGTCTCTCTGACTGATAAAGTAACTCTTTTTCGTTCTCTTTCCTCCTCCAATTCCACACTGGATGACTCTAACATTCCATCTTTCTTTCATTACGAATGCCTGGGCGTCTTCTCTGAGAGATTTTGGGGAATCCTTTGTTGTAGGCTTTGATATCTCAAAAGATTGGACAGAGTTTGACATCAGGGTCTGATATCCAAGCTTCCCTCTTTCAGCTTTCCTCCTTCACTTTGCTCTCTCTTATGAAGCTTTCTCTCTGACCGCTCTATCTCCGTAATTGTTGATGGTTCAACATCTTCCTCCTTCCCAATCAACAACGGTGTACCTCAGGGTTCTCTCCTGTCTCCAACACTCTTCCTTCTTTTTATCAATGATCTTCCTCCTTCTACATGGCAATGAATGGGATGGCAACATAGAGAGTAACCCAGTTTTAGGACCGGCAGAGAACATAACTGAGAAGGAGGTTGAGGAAGCGATAAAAGCAATGAAGAGTAGAAAAGTGGGAGGGTCGACAGGAGTTGTGAGAGATATGTTGAAGGCAGCGGGAAGTTGGGGTGTGAAGAGAATGACAGAGATCTGCAATCTGGTGGTGAAAGAAGGCCACATTCCAGTGGATTGGGAACTGAGTACCCTCGTCCCTCTATACAAGGGGAAAGGTGACCCTCTGGACTGTGGCTTGGATAGAGCAATAAAGTTATTAGAGCATGGAATGAAGGTATTGGAAAGGGTGTTATAGAAATGGATAAGGAATAAAGTGAAGATCGACGAAATGCAGTTTGGATTTATGCCAGGAAGAGGAACGACAGAAGTGCTTTATATTGTAAGGCAATTGCAGGAGAAGTACATGGAGAAGAGGAAGAAGTTGTTTCTTGGGTTTGATGATCTGGAGAAAGCATTCGATAGGGTTCCACGCGAAGTAGTGACATTGGCATTGAGGAAGTTAGGAGTGGAGGAATGGCTGATCAGAGTAGTGATGGCAATGTACGAGAGAGCGCACACAGCTGTAAGGACGAAGGACGGAAACAGTGGTGAGTTTAGGGTGAAGGTGGGAGTGCATCAGGGGTCGGTACTAAGTCCACTACTAATTGTAGTTGTGATGGAGGTGCTGGCTCGGAACGCAAAGGACGGTTTACCGTGGGAGTTGTATGCAGATGATCTGGTGTTGATTGCTGAGAGTAGGGATGGACTGAAGGAGAAGATGAACAAGTGGAAGGTATGTATGTAGGCAAAAGGTCTGAAGGTGAATATCAGAAAAACGAAGGTGATGGAGAGTGGTAAAGCATGTGGTGAGGTGGAAAGAACTGGGAAGTGGCCGTTTGCTGTGTGCAAGAAGGGTGTCGGAGTGCACTCCATTCAATGTACAATGTGCGCCAAGTGGGTTCATCAAAAATGTAGTGGTCTGAGAGGATCATTAACAAGTGTGACAGCTACATTCAAGTGTAAGGTGTGCACAGAGGGAGCTTCAGATGTAGGAAATGTTGAGTTGGATCTTGGAGACGGCGTGAAGCTGGAAGGTGTGAAAACATTTTGCTACCTAGGAGACATGCTGAATGGAGATGGTGGATCAGACTCGGAAACGGTTGCTAGAGTGAGATGTGCATGGAAGAAGATTCGGGAACTGAGTGGCGTGCTGATGAGGAGGGGAGTGTCGTTGAAGCTGAAGGAAAAGGTGAATGCTGCATGTGTGAGAAGTGTTATGATTTATGGGAGCGAGACATGGGTAATGAACGTAGAGCAGCAACGAAGGCTGGAAAGGGTGGAAATGCGAATGGTTCCGTGGATGTGTGGAGTATCGTTGAGAGAGAGGAAGCCAAATGATGAATTGCGAAAGATGATGGGAATAGAGCCTGTGATGGATGCTGTGATGAGAAACAGGTTGAGATGGTTTGGTCATGTGTTGAGGAAGGATGAAAGTAACTGGTTGAGAAGAGTGATGGAAATGAATGTAAAAGGAAGTAGAGGACGGGGAAGACCGAAAAAGACTTGGCTAAATGTGATGGAAGAAGAAATGTGGGCAAGGGGGTTAACAAGGGGAGATGTAGAAAATAGGGCAAAATGGAGAAGATTGTCATGGGGCCTGCAAGGCTAACCCCCGCTCTCGCAGGTGTTACGGGTTCGTCACTTCCGTCTTCGTGGTTTTCGTCCACTGGAAGCATTTTTAGTTTCATATACTATTATTGTTACAGTTTGAGTGCGAAATGGAGATAACTGTCTTCAAAGGTAAAAATTAGTGTTTCAAAAGAAAAACGAAATGGATCGAGAGAAACCGGAAGAGGAGGAAGAAGAGACTGGAGTGGATCGAGTGAGATCGGGAAAGGAAGGCCGATCTGCTTCGAGGTGTCGAGCGGACGCTGGTGGACATTGGTCACGAGCTAATATTGGTTTCCCCGGGAAAGGGATTCCTGTGACAGTGTCGTTATTGCTGTGGCAGATAAACCTGCATGACAGGTTTTGCTTTTGGTTCCGAAAGTGAATCATTGCTGGAGAGCAGGTGTGCCTCCATTACGGGCCTGTCCGCCATTTCACCTCGCACCAACCATTTCACCTTGCACCAGCGATTCGCCTGGTTCTCGTGTGTGTCGTGGATTTCGCTTGGGAATTCGCGGTTCTCCGCTTGGGAACTGCTGCTCGTTCATGTCAGCATCATTGTCTGGTGAACCAAAGGTGTGAATTCCCAGTCGCCTTTTGGGTGAACTTTTACCTGACCGACATCGGCCTGACCTCACTCAGCGGCTCTTCTGCAGCATCGACTGTCAGCCGTCCTGGGTTCAGGTCTCAGTACGACCTTTTTTCTTGTGATCACCGGAGTGTGGGTCGACTTTGGCCTGGTGTCGTGACAGTGACTTTGGGGGTGTTACAGTTCGCTCACGTGGAGTACCGTGAGTTATTGAGTTAAGAAACTGGTGGTACCATCATAGGAATTACATGGTGTTTGCTGTGCAATTGAGGTTTTCTTGTACTTGTGCAAGTTGTTATTATTGTGCGATATTAATACAATACTTGGTTTTTGGTATCGATTGATTGGTGTGGTTTCACCATTGGTCATTGGCACACAAAATAGCACATCTTTCTGCCGTGACTCCTTTCGGGGCTCGGAGGTACACCGTGACCGGGGTTTGGGGAGGAGCACGTAACAGGGAAAATGGCCGTAAAATGCCTGTTGTTGTTGTTGTTGTTATTGTTGTTCCTTCTTCTACAAATAACCAAATGCACTCATATGCTGATGACTTGACATTACATTCCTCCATGTTTTTCCCATCTGGCCCCATCTTCCCTCACTCGATCTACATCTCGTTTTATCACAGCCACCTCTTTAAATTAGGATTTGGACAAGATTTTCCAGTGGGGCAAATGTAATCAGGTTAAGTTTAATGCTTTTAAAACTGAATTTCTTCCCATCTCTCTCTAAAACTCTCTTCAACTACTTTGAAAACTCCACAATTACACAATGTGATTCAATCAACGTACTAGGTATTACCATAACATCAAATTTATCCTGGAATCCACACATTACTCAAATAGCTAAATCTGCCTCAAAGAAACTCAGAGTCCTGTTCAGATGTTGGAGATTCTTCTCCTCTGAACAGTTGCTTCAACTATATAAAGGATTGATTCGTCCTTGTATAGAGTACTGCTCTCACATCTGGGGAGGTTCTATCTCCACATACCTACTGGGTGTAATTGAATCGAAAGTAATCCGACTTATCAACTCTCCCAATCAGACCTCAAAACTCAACCGTCTCGAATTACATCGCAAAGTTGGTTCTCTTTCTCTTTTCTATAGATATTACTTCAGTTTATGTTCCCAAGAACTTGCTGCTGCTCCACCATTGGTGAGACCACGGAATACTCGACAAGCCACGTCTCATGATTATTGTGTGGCCATTGACAACTCAAGGGTGGGCCGTTATGATGTTTGTTTCTTCCCCTCTAATGCCAAACTTTGAAACTCTTTACCTTCCCATTGTATGACCACCATTTGATATCGTGCATATTGAGAGTCCATCGAAAACCATTCAACGGAGGAAATTGAAACTTTACCACATGTTACATGACCATTTGATATCACTCATATTGAGTGTACATGGAAAACCGTTCAACGGAGGAAATTTAAACTTTACCACATGTTACATGACCATTTGATATCGCTCATATTGAGTGTACATCGAAAACCGTTCAACGGAGGAAATTTAAACTTTACCACATGTTACATGACCATTTGATATCACTCATATTGAGTGTACATCGAAAACCGTTCAACCGAGGAAATTGAAACTTTACCACATGTTACATGACCATTTGATATCGCTCATATTGAGTGTACATCGAAAACCGTTCAACCGAGGAAATTGAAACTTTACCACATGTTACATGACCATTTGATATCGCTCATATTGAGTGTACATCGAACCCCGTGCGAAATTAGAATCATTGTAATCGCCTCAGCCTTGCTTGGTTGGTGAAAAAAAGCGAAGTACAATTATCAGTTTTAACGATCTACCGATTTACACTTTAGGCTGGTTAAAAAAAAATTCCTGTTTATCATCGCCGCCCGCCCCATAAAAGTCGCCCGCCCCTAAAAAAAATTATTTTTCTTTTTGCTTGCGAAGTCAGTAAAATCCGTTCCCGCTCAGTGGAACAGGTTAGAATTTTGTATGTGCTCGCGTACTGTCTGAGCCAAGTTACATGTGCGCGCGTACTGTCTGAGCCAAGTTACATGTGCGCGCGACAGTTTGACAGAAAATGTCGTTCGTTGTTTGCCAAATTCGGTGAACGTCCAGTGTTCTAAAGGCCTGGGTTGGTGTCAAAGTGCCAGAAAATATCACTCCAGACGAACTGTATTATGAGCTCGTGTCGGGAATGCTTGATGGTAAGAAATATAACTGTTTTAATGTACGTTGTTGTTGCTGTTGTTGAATATTTAGTGTGTGCGGGTTTTCCCCCTCACTCGCCATTTACGTGGACCGCAAGGTTTTGCTTCTGATAAATGGGGTGTGCGCTTCCTTATTTTATTCATAAAGAATGGTGGGAAATGTTGGACTCCAGTTCTGTTCTAAACTAAAATCTGTCGATATATCTGTACTGGGATCCCAGATCTGTATTTCTAGTTTTCATTCCCGGGTGGTTCAAAATTCCAAACCAAATCCAGACTTGGAAAAAACAGAATTTCAGTACAAAACACTGTATTTGATCTGAGACTGATGAATACTTGCAATTATTAGTTGTGAAAGTGTGTGTGTGTGTGTGTGTGTGTGTGTGTGTGTGTGTGTGTGTGTGTGTGTGTGTGTGTGTGTGTGTGTGTGTGTGTGTGTGTGTGTGTGTGTGTGTGTAGGGGGGAGGGGTGCTTATTTTTTCAATGTACAATTTTTCCCCACATTTTTGTTGTTTGAACCTTGATGTTTGTGGCTTGGCTGATAGGTAAACAGTATAGTAGACAATATACAAGTATATTTTATGGTGATTTTTCTTTTTCAGGTGTACCAATTGAGGACACCAATGGAGTGGTAAACATCTCAGTGGGAGATAAAAAGACTATGACCCATGTTGCAGCTAGAGATTCAACATTGGCAGATGTCATCAATACCCTTGGAAATTTCATTGAGTTCGTTATTACTGTCCTGGATCAGCCAAACCATCAGAAGACCAATGAACATAATGCTTTCGATATGTATGAATGCTATGGCAATAGCTGCTGATAGATACATGTACGCACCTACCAACCCTACCGATTCGCGCGGTAGCCTACCGATTTTCTATAGCTCCCAACGCATACCGATTTTATTAGTCAGACATACCGCATTTGGAAATTGTTATTGGAAAAAAATCACAACATCACAACATCATTGTTGTGATGCCTAATCACAACATCATTTCTCGACATGCCAGTAGTCAATTCCACGACTGGTGAGAATATTTCCACGGCATTAAAGGACTCTACGAAAGTGTGACTTAAGCCTGAAACAATGCATTGCTTTCTCGTCGGACAATGCCTCAGTAATGACTGGTCGACATCGTGGCGTCATGGGGTACCTCCAAAAAGACACAAACACAGACATCTACCTGATGGGCTGTCCTTGTCACTTAAGCGCCCTGGCAGCCAAGGCAGGTGGCAAGGCTCTGAAGGGTTTTGATCCTGAGGACTTTGTCATAGATTGTCATTCCAGGACCCTTTGATCAGGAATGCGGTCATTGTGGACCCAGCCTCCTCCAAGACAGCTTCCATGCAGAGCCCACTTACACTGGTTGAACAGCTCCCTGCATCTGTTACCCCAGAAGAGAACAGAGATGCGCTGTGCAGAGAGTTCTGCACATGTCAGTCAGATGTCACCCTGCCAGCATATGACCCAGATGAGAGGGTGGATGTGTTTTGGGCAGCCATGGAGAAGATGACGGACCCTGCCACCAGCCAGCCCATTTAACCATCGCTCTGTAGACTGGCCAAACACGTCCTGCTGATCCCTCACAGTAACGCCTACTGTGAGTCCCTTTTCAGCATGGTCAAGAAAATGACAACTGATCAGAGGAGCACGTTGGGACGCGGCAAGGAAGGTCACGCCAAGTCAAGCGTGTACGAGGACAGCCATGGCGTCAGAAACACTCTGTGTGGTTTGCTGGCAGGGAAGATTAACATCTTCAAGCCGGATGGAGTCAGCTGCTTCTCGTGGAAGCCAGATGCCGACCTTCTTAAGAAGGCCAAATCTTCCACCTACCAGGCTCTGAATAGCTAAATGTGCATCTTAACTGTTCAAACCTGAAAACTGTAAATATGTGTGAAACTGTAAATATGTTATGAAATCAGAGTGGCCAGTCATTTCATTCATAAAGATGTATCAGTGAGTTTATGTAAACTCTTGTGTATATGTATGGGCACATACATGTAGAGCTTGGACAGTGAGTAATTTATGGAAACGTGACTGATGATCATGATGTCTCAGAAAAATAAAGATTGGTGAGTAGATCAACCATGTTAAGTTTTCTCTTTTTCACTCTAAAAATATGTTGATATATTTCAGCTAACTGTGGTCTCAAAATGCAGGAGATTGCACCATTTTGCTTCATTATTTTGAAAATTTCCCGGGGGACATGCCCCCGGATCCGCCTAGGGACGCGTGCGACCAGCCTACCGCTTTTCTTTCAAAAAAGGTTGGCAGGTATGCAAGTATGGCAACCGGACATTATTCTTAAAAGCTGAAGTTTTGGTCTACCATTGTTATATGTATCACTATCAGCAAATATTAAAAGTAAACAGAACTCAATGTGACATAGGTTTCTTTATTTTCTTTATTTGAATCGTATCAGTGCGTACATACGAATAGTCAGGTTCACTATGTTAACAAATGTAATTTCGTTCAAAATTTTGGTAGATTAGCAAAACTATACATTTTTGGAATATTCAGAGCATGAGGAATCCAAAAATTAATGTTTACATTTGCGTAGACACCTTTGCGAAAATGACACAGGACAGTGATGAAGATAGTCAGGTTCACTATGTTAACAAATATAATTTCTTTCAAAATTTTGGGATTAGCAAATCTGTACATTTTTGGAATCTTCAGAGCATGGAGAATCTGAAAATCAATGTTGGCATTTGCACAGACACCTGCATGGCCGCCATTTTGGATTTTGAAAATGGCCGCCATAAAATACATATTTTGCGCGATCTCGGCTTCTAGTCAACCTAGAGAATTAATTAAATATGCTAATCCTATGTTTTCTGGGTCAAGGAATCCAATAAAGGCCTCAAAATAGTGCTCAGGATTACAGAAAAGCAACAAACAAAGGTAATTGAAAACCATTGTCTTTATATTTGTGATATAACTGTATTACATAATACATGATATTGCAAGTCCTTTGAAGTTATAGGTTGTTATAGGAAGTTATAGGTAGTATCAGATTGAACTATAAGTCCTATACACAGGATCTACGAGGTCTATACCGTTCAGGAATATGCTTTTACAGATCTTCATCACTGTCCTGAGTGTCATTTTCGCAAAGGTGTCTATGCAAATGCAAACATTAATTTTTGGATTCCTCATACTCTGAATATTCCAAAAATGTATAGTTTTGCTAATCTACCAAAATTTTGAACGAAAAAACATAGTGAACCTGACTAGAAGGTTTACTCGTTTAGAAATCATAACATGATTCATCATGTATGTCCGATTAAGTATATTTAAGAAAAAAACATATTGTGCGTTGAATAATCCATTAAAATTTCACTCTGAAAAACAAACAACAACAAAAAGAAATCCCTCCCGCCCTCCCTACCCACTTTTTTGAAAAAAAGTGATAAACAGGAAAAAAAAATTTTAACCAGCCTAAATAGCGATATATTCTGGCGTCTATAATCAACCTTAGTAGTGATGAAAACACTCGAGTACGACGATAAAAGCAACTTTGTAAAGGCTTATGAACGTACTCGAGAACACACTTTTCAAAGTATAAATTTGTACACATTTACCTCAGAAGTGTAGATAGATGCGATTACAAATTTGAAGGTCTGCACGGGGTATTTTATGAGGACTACCTCGGTGATGCGAATAAACAAGTGAATAAAAGTAAAACAAAAGCGATTCCCTTTTTATCTCCCCGGAATTCCATCAAACCCCATCACCATTTGATCCCACAGGAACTCCTTCACTATCCCTCTTAAACTCATTCGCTCTCTCAAGGACACATTCGCTCTCTCAAGGACACATTCTCTCAGCTTTGGACTCATTCGCTATGCCTTGGATAATGTATACCTTCGTCTCGGACTCTCGACTCTCGGCTTATCCATTCGCTTTCCTTTGACTCATTCTCTTTCGACCGACTCATTTGCTGTCTGCTGACTCATTCTCACTGCCGCTGAGTCATTCGCTATGTCTCTGAAGTCATTCTCCGTTTTGAAATTCAATAATTGCACTACCATCGACGTTTCTGCCCTACAACAGACTCATTCGCTCTCCTCTGCTTTCACCCATTTTCGTCAGTCATTCGTCATTCGCTGTCCCATTGACACTTGCCGAATGATGAATTATTCAGCCGCTAATTTACCTGTTCCCTTCCCCACCGCTCGATAATATTCCTCCCACCCCTCGGAGAAACGGCCGGAAGTGACGTCACCCTCTCCCCGACTGGCTCTCCGTTCGTCCATCTTAGCGGCTTCACCAACCAGGGCCCATCGACGGCAGCCAACCGCGGCCCGCCCGCCCCGGCTCCCCGCTCAGGTTCGTCTCCTCCCGCCCAATGAGGCCGCCCGACCAGGCCCGACCCGCGGAGCACGATGACGATGACAACTGCAGTGAGCAGCGTCTGTCCGTCCGGTCGTTTGTCGGGTTTGGTGGATGTCTGTGTTTTCTCCCGCCTTCCGAGGATCCGTTCGGGCCGATCTTCGTGTTTTCTCAGTGTCCTCTTGGGTCCAGTTTCTCACTCATCTCATGGGAGAGTGTGCGCCCCACTCACGTACACACGGCGTGCATCAGCCACACATCACATGGAATGCGATTTGTTACTATTTATCCGAATCACGTGATGGCCTTTTCCCATCCATCACGGGTTCAAAGTTCACGTGCCGTCGGAATCTCGACGTGACATTTACAGGTCGATTCGCAGTTGAGGGTCGTCATGTGGTGTGGAATGTGCGATTGAATGAAGAATGATTTATCCTTCCTTACTGTATATGGATTTTAAGGTATTGTTGGGATAAAAAGGGATTTTACAAAACATCTTCCTTTTTGTCTCTGAGGAAATGGTGATCAGCAATGCACTGGTCACGGTTGTCCCGGTTTTTTATGTTGGTCCACAAACACCGTTTTTCATTGCAATGCACTTCTAAAAGATGAAGGATGGATATATGGACGGACTAACGAAGTTTGGGATTGCTGGAAGGATAGACGCACACATTTTGGGATGGATGGATGGATGGATGGATGGGCTGATGCACACAGTTGGGGATGGATGGGCTGATGCACACAGTTGGGGATGGATGGGCTGATGCACACAGTTGAGGATGGATGGATGGATGGGCTGATGCACACAGTTGGGGATGGATGGATTGATGGACTGATGTACAGTTGGGGATGAATGGATGGATGGGCTGATGCACACAGTTGGGGATGGATGGATTGATGGACTGATGCACAGTTGGGGATGAATGGATGGATGGGCTGATGCACACAGTTGGGGATGAATGGATGGATGGATGGGCTGATGCACACAGTTGGGAATGAATGGATGGATGGGCTGATGCACACAGTTGGGGATGGATGGATGGATGGGCTGATGTACACAGTTGGGGATGGATGGATGGACCGATGCACACAGTTGGGGGCGGATGGATGGATGCACACAATTGGGGGTGAATGGATGGATGGATGGATGCACACAGTTGGGGATGGATGGGCTGATGCACACAGTTGGGGATGGATGGGCTGATGCACACAGTTGAGGATGGATGGGATGGGCTAGGCTGATGCACACAGTTGGGGATGGATGGATTGATGGACTGATGCACAGTTGGGGATGAATGGATGGATGGGCTGATGCACACAGTTGGGGATGAATGGATGGATAGGCTGATGTACAAGTTGGGGATGGATGGATGGACCGATGCACACAGTTGGGGGTGGATGGATGGATGCACACAGTTGGGGATGAATGGATGGATGGATGCACACAGTTGGGGATGGATGGGCTGATGCACACAGTTGGGGATGGATGGATGGATGGGCTGATGCACACAGTTGTGGATGGATGGATGGATGAATAGATGGATGCGTTGATGCACACAGTTGAGGATGGATGGGCTGATGCACACAGTTGAGGATGGATGGATGGGCTGATGCACACAGTTGGGGATGGATGGATGGATGGGCTGATGCACACAGTTGGGGATGAATGGATGGATGGATGGATGGGCTGATGCACATAGTTGGGGATGGATGGATGGATGCACACAGTTGGGGATGAATGGATGGATGGGCTGATGCACACAGTTGGGGATGGATGGATGGATGCACACAGTTGGGGATGAATGGATGGATGGGCTGATGCACACAGTTGGGGATGGATGAATGGATGGATGGACCGATGCACACAGTTGGGGGTGGATGGATGGATGCACACAGTTGGGGATGAATGGATGGATGGATGCACACAGTTGGGGATGGATGGGCTGATGCACACAGTTGGGGATGGATGGGCTGATGCACACAGTTGAGGATGGATGGGCTGATGCACACAGTTGGGGATGGATGGATTGATGGACATGCACAGTTGGGGATGAATGGATGGATGGGCTGATGCACACAGTTGGGGATGAATGGATGGATGGATGGGCTGATGCACACAGTTGGGAATGAATGGATGGATGGGCTGATGCACACAGTTGGGGATGAATGGATGGACCGATGCACAAAGTTGGGGGTGGATGGATGGATGCACACAGTTGGGGATGAATGGATGGATGGATGCACACAGTTGGGGATGGATGGGCTGATGCACACAGTTGGGGATGGATGGATGGATGGATGGGCTGATGCACACAGTTGGGGATGGATGGATGGGCTGATGCACACAGTTGGGGATGGATGGATGGATGGGCTGATGCACACAGTTGGGGATGAATGGATGGATGGATGGGCTGATGCACATAGTTGAGGATGGATGGATGGGCTGATGCACACAGTTGGGGATGGATGGATGGATGGATGCATTGATGCACACAGTTGAGGATGGATGGGCTGATGCACACAGTTGAGGATGAATGGATGGGCTGATGCACACAGTTGGGGATGGATGGATGGATGGGCTGATGCACACAGTTGGGGATGAATGGATGGATGGATGGGCTGATGCACATAGTTGAGGATGGATGGATGGATTTGCTGATGCACACAGTTGAGGATGTATGGGCTGATGCACACAGTTGGGGATGGATGGGCTGATGCACACAGTTGGGGATGGATGGGCTGATGCACACAGTTGAGGATGGATGAATGGATTTGCTGATTCACACAGTTGAGGATGGATAGGCTGATGCACACAGTTGAGGATGAATGTATGGATGGGCTGATGCACACAGTTGAGGATGAATGTATGGATGAGCTGATGCACACAGTTGAGGATGAATGTATGGATGGGCTGATGCACACAGTTGAGGATGAATGTATGGATGGGCTGATGCACACAGTTGGGGATGGATGGTTGGGCTGATGCACACAATTGGGAATGGATGGATGGATGGACCGATGCACACAGTTGAGGATGGATGGATGTATGGACCGATGCACAGTTGGGATGGATGGAAGGATGGGCTGATGCACACAGTGGGGGATGGATGGGCTGATGCACACAGTTGGGGATGGATGGATGGATGGGCTGATGCACACAGTTGGGGATGAATGGATGGATGGATGGGCTGATGCACATCGTTGAGGATGGATGGATGGATTTGCTGATGCACACAGTTGAGGATGTATGGGCTGATGCACATAGTTGGGGATGGATGGGCTGATGCACACAGTTGGGGATGGATGGATGGATTTGCTGATGCACACAGTTGAGGATGGATGGGCTGATGCACACAGTTGCGGAGGAATGGATGGATGGGCTGATGCACACAGTTGAGGATGAATGGATGGATGGGCTGATGCACACAGTTGGGGATGGATGGATGGGCTGATGCGCACAATTGGGGATGGATGGGCTGATGCACACAGTTTGGGAATTGATGGGCTGATGCACACAGTTGTGGATGAATGGATGGATGGGCTGATGCCCACAGTTGGGGATGAATGGATGGTTGGATGGGTTAAAGCACACAGTTTGGGAATTGATGGGCTGATATACACAGTTGGGGCTGAATGGATGGATGGGCTGATGCACACAGTTGGGGATGAATGGATGGATGGGCTGATGCACACAGTTGGGGATGAATGGATGGATGGGCTGATGTACACAGTTAGGGATGGCTGGATGGATGGACCGATGCACACAGTTGGGGATGGATGGGCTGATGCACACTGTTTGGGAATTGATGGGCTGATGCACACAGTTGTGGATGAATGGATGGATGGGCGGATGCCCACAGTTGGGGATGGATGGATGGGCTGATGCACACAGTTGGGGATGGATGGGTTAATGCACACTGTTTGGGAATTGATGGGCTGATACACACAGTTGTGGATGAATGGATGGATGGGCTGATGCACACAGTTGGGGATGAATGGATGGATGGGCTGATGTACACAGTTGGGGATGGATGGATGGATGGGCTGATGCACACAGTTGGGGATGAATGGATGGATGGGCTGATGCACACAGTTGGGGATGGCTGGGCTGATGCACACAGTTGAGGATGGATGGATGGATGGGCTGATGCACACAGTTGGCGATGGACAGGCTGATGCACACAGTTAGGGATGGATGGGCTGGACACACAGTTGGGGATAAATGGATGGATGGGCCGATGCACACAGTTGAGGATGGATGGGCTGATGCACACAGTTGGGGATGGATGGATGGATGGATGGGCTGATGCACACAGTTGGGGATGGATGGATGGATGTGCTGATGCACACAGTTGGGGATGAATGGATGGATGGGCTGATGCACATAGTTGAGGATGGATGGATGGATTTGCTGATGCACACAATTGAGGATGGATGGGCTGATGCACACAGTTGAGGATGGCTGGATGGATTTGCTGATGCACACAGTTGAGGATGGATGGGCTGATGCACACAGTTGGGGATGGATGGATGGATGGGCTGATGCACACAGTTGGGGATGAATGGATGGATGGGCTGATGCACATAGTTGAGGATGGATGGATGGATTTGTTGATTCACACAGTTGAGGATGGATGGGTTGAAGCAGACAGTTGAGGATGGCTGGATGGATTTGCTGATGCTCACAGTTGGGGATGAATGGATGGATGGGCTGATGCACATAGTTGGGGATGGATGGATGGGCTGATGCACACAGTTGAGGATGAATGGATGGATGGGCTGATGCACACAATTGGGTATGGATGAATGGATGGGCTGATGCACATAGTTGGGGATGGATGGATGGGCTGATGCACACAGTTGAGGATGAATGGATGGATGGGCTGATGCACACAATTGGGTATGGATGAATGGATGGGCTGATGCACACAGTTGGGGATGCATGGATGTATGGACCGATGCACACATTTCACGATGGATGGATGGGCTGATGCACACCGTTTTGTGGGTGGATGGGATGGGCTGATGCACACAGTTGGGGATGAATGAATGAATGGATGGATGGATGGGCTGATGCACACAGTTGGGCATGAATGGATGGATGAATAGATGGATGCATTGATGCACACAGTTGGGGATGGATGGGTGGATGGACGGACAAACACAATTGGGGATGAATGGATCGATGAACAAACACAGTTGTGGATGGATGGAAGGACGCACACAGTTGGGTATATATGGTTGGATGGACGAACACACAGTTGGGGATGGATGGATGGATGGAAGGATGAACAAACACAGTTGGGGTTGGATGGATGGACGAACAAACAAGTTGAGGTTGGTTGGATGGATGGATGAACGGACGGACGCACACAGTTGGGAATCGAAGGATGAACAAACAGTTGGGGTTGGATTGTCGGATGGATGGATGGACAAACACGTTGAGGATGGATGGATGGATGGAAGGATGAACAAACACAGTTGGGGTTGGATGGATGGATGAACAAACACAGTTGAGGATGGATGGATGGACGAACAAACAAGTTGAGGTTGGTTGGATGGATGGATAAACGGACGGATGCACACAGTTGGGAATGGAAGGATGAACAAACACAGTTGGGGTTGGATGGTTGGATGGATGGATGAATAAACACAGTTGTGGATGGATGGTTGGACAGGTGTACACACGACTGATTAAAGTGTGTGTGTGTGTGTGTGTGTGTGTGTGTGTGTGTGTGTGTGTGTGTGTGTGTGTGTGTGGATGTGTGTGTGTGTGTGTGTGTGTGTGTGTGTGTGTGTGTGTGTGTGTGTGTGTGTGTGTGTGTGTGTGTGTGTGTACGTACACACCAGCCCTTCCCTCATGCACACCACTTTGAACATTCCACCCAACCTTTCTCTCATTAATCTGTAATGTATGATACAGAAATGCCCTAGCTTTGTCCCCCAATGCCATGTGATCCTCGCTTTGTTCACTCATTTCAGCACTGGCGTCTTTACAAGTTGTCCTTTTGCAATGGAGTACTGTTATGGATTCGTAACTTCCGTTATTGTGGTTTTCACCCCCTTGCCGTAGTTCTGATATTATGTACTATTATTATCTTCAAAAGGTTTATTATTCAGGAACGTTATCTAATGTTAAAAAGGTTAACGTAAAATGATACAGGAAACCGACCCGGAAGGAAAAGGCGGTGAAGAAGAGGAAGGCGAAAAAAGACATTTGAAAAACGAGGGATTCGGAAAAGCGCGGGACCTAGCGTGGTCGAGCGTACATAGCGAGGGAACCTTGAGTCCTTGAAAGGAATCTCGGGCGATCGGTGTCATCGCTGGAATTGTGGAAAAGCCTGCGAAGACAGGTACAGGCGTGAGGTTCCAGAGAATCTTCGCCGCGAGGCCGCGGTTCGAGTGAGAGCCGTCCGCCATTTCGCCCCGTGCACCGCCTTCATCGGAAAGGGTTTTTGTCGCGTCGGCTGGGCTTATCCTCCGGTGGTTTGCCGGGGACGGCTGTGCAATACAGCGGCGTCTGAAAATTGCCCTGCGGTTCGCTGATTGAACGGTGCAGGTGCACGTCTGGATCGCGTCTTTGGGAGTTCCCTTTACACCGCCCGTTTGCTGTTAGTGTGGATCACGTGACAGTCCACGCCTTGCCTACACCTCCTTACTCGCCACCGTCCCGTCGCCTCATCTCCGTGGAGTTACACAGACATTGAGAAGGGCTCGCTTTCAGTCCCTGGGGGGGTACCGTGAATTTGAGCTAGGTTACCCTCTTAAGATCTTGATTGAATGGTTGATTGCCACAATTATTGTATGGTTCTTCTTGTGTGCTTTTAATATATTATTTGTTCATTGACAACCAAGGGTGTGGTTTCCTTATTGATTTGATTGTTTCATTGGATTGGATGGTTTCATTAGTGATTGATTTCGACACGGAATAACATCTATATCTTTCTGCCGGGGTTCCTCTCAGGGTTCGGAGGTTACCGAGACCAGGAGATTGCAGAGAACCCCGTAACAGAAATTGGGGGCTCGTCCAATTGACTCGTGGGCTCGAAATTGGGTCTGCGTCCGGGATCTAAAAATCCTCTAAATTTAGTCCGGGAAAGAATTCCCGAACATTCCCAGAATTCCCAAATTTGGAACTTGTTCCTACATTCCCAAATTTTTCCAAAAACAAACAAAAAAATATATATTTTGTTTTTTAAAATTTCTTGTGTGAAGGTTAACAGGTGTTAACAATAGTCACCATGGAGTTTGACGCAGAGAAGTTTGCAGTGACCCCTAGTGAAGCACAATTCAGAGCGTTAGTAAAATCGGACCTCTTGAAATTGGCCAAACATTTTAGCTTGGATGTCCGAACTAATATGAGGAAGGCAGAGATGCAGCCAGTGGTGGTACAATCTATGGTGGGATTAGGAGCATGGGAAGAGGTAGCCTGGGATTGGTTACCTGAGGAACCAGAAGATGTGGAGTTCCGGAAACTGGAGATGCAATTACTGAGCCAGGAAAGGGAAAAAGCAGAGGAAAAAAAAAGAAAAAGGAAAGAGCAGAACAGGAACGAGAACTCTAGGAAAGGTGAGAAGAGAATAGAGCAGAGGAAAGGAAAGCAGAAGAGAGAAGAGAAGAGAAACGAGCAGAGGAAAGGAGAGTTGAAAGAGAACTCCAGAAAAGGTTGGAGGAGAAAAAAGCAGAAGAGAGAAAAGCCGAAAGGGAGTTAAGGGACCGTGAAATGGCGCTTCAGCAGGAAATTAGACTCAAGGAGCTGGATGTAATGAAAGAACGGGGAGAGGTACCATCCATGCCGACTGGTTCGACACCGAGTCAGAACACCTGGAGTGTTGGCAGACATGTGAGGCTGGTTCCACCCTTCAATGAAATGGAGGTAGCCAATTTTTTTTCACACTTTGAGAAAGTGGATGGAGGTCCTCAATGCCAAACAGGAAATTAGAGCTGTCTCCCTTGACATATCACGTGCCTTCGATACGGTCTGGCACCCTGCTCTGCTCACCAAACTCTCCTCCTTTGGTATCCATGGAAATCTCCACGCATGGCTGGCGGACTTCCTCTCTAGTCGCAGTCAACGTGTGGCCCTGAATGGGTTTCTCTCATCATCTCTTCCTGTTCAGGCTGGAGTTCCCCAAGGCAGTGTTCTGGGCCCTGTGCTTTTTCTGGTCTTCATCAATGATCTCTCTGACGCTCTTGAAAATCCTCTCTATCTCTTTGCTGATGACTCTACTCTCTGTCGCTCCATTCCTCATCCCTCAGATCGGCAGTCTGCAGCCTCCTCACTCTCTGCAGACCTGGACAAAATCACAGACTAGGCAAACAAGTGGAACATGTCATTCAATCCTGACAAATCTCACTCTTACGATGTCTCTCCGAAAAGACCGACTGGACAACCCTCCCACCCACTTTCTGAATAATCCTCTCCAAGAAGTTCTGTCACTCAAGCTTTTGGGTCTCACTATCTGCCATGAACTTTCCTGGGAAAACCACATTTCAAATCTGGCCTCCAAAGGCAGTCGCCGACTGGGCATCCTCCGTCGTGCGAAGCCCTTCCTTGGCACACGTGAGCTCCTCACCACATACATGCTTTCATCCGCAGCTCAATGGAATACTGCTCTCCCCTCTGGGCTGGTGCTCCTGCCTCACACCTAGCTCGTCTTCACGCTGTTGAAACCAAAGCGTTCAGAATCATTGGAATCTCCCGCGATGAAGCTAACTCCAAGGGCCTTTCACTCACTCACCGCAGGCAGGTTGGTGGTCTTTCCGTCTTCTACCGACTCCTCTCTGGCCTTTCCCCCCCAGCTCTCTCTGGGCTCTGTCCCCCAAATATTCCTACAGGTCGCACAAGATCTGCCTGCAACCCTCTTATGGTTAAACTGCCAAAATCAAGACTCTCTGCTCACCTTCACTCCTTCATTCCTCTTTTGTCCCACCTCTGGAACAAACTCCCTCACTCTCTTCAATCTCACTCCCCCCTCCAGGTCTTTAAAACAGCTGTTCACCACCATCTCTTATCTTCCCCCATCCAAAACCTTGATCTTTTCTACCCCTGCTAATTTCACCCCAAATCCACTTTTTTGAAATACCAACTTCTGTCCTGGAAGTCCTTGGTGTCCTTGTGTTTTAAATTCCCCCCCCCCCCCTTTCCCACGCCTCCTCCCCCCAAGCCCTCTCCCTCCCACACATCTCCCTGCTCTCAAATGTTGTGTTTGTGTGCTTCCCCTTCTCTCCCCATCTTGTCTTCCGCTCCCTCTTTTTATAAATTTTGTTTGTCTGGTTGATTTGTTTGTGATATAAATGTTAGCTCTTTCACGAGCCTCGATTCAGCATACAAAAAAGAAAAAGGAAAAAAAAAAGAAAAAAAAAAGTGGCCCAACTGCTAAACTGGCCTGAGGAGTCCTGGACCATATTCGTGCAAAATGTTCTGGTGGGTCAAGCTCAAGATATTTATTCGGCTTTACCGATTGACCAATGTGCAGATTATGAGGTATTGAAGAAAACCATTCTCAAAGCCTATGAATTGGTCCCTGAAGCTTACCGGCAAAAATTCCGGAACGCCAGGAAGAGGGAGAATGAGACCCATGTGGAGTTTGCCAGAATGCAAGAAACCATGTTTGATCGGCGGTGTGATTCAAAATGAGTTGGGAAAGACTTCGAACTACTGCGACAATTGATCCTGGTGGAGGAATTCCAACAGTGTGTCCACAAGGACATTAAAGTTCATCTGGAGGAAAGGAAAGTACCAAAGCTGTTTGAGGCAGCAGCCATGGCTGATGACTATGCCTTAACCCACAGGATGGGGTTCCGCAAACCTAACTTCTCGCCTAGACCTAGCCAGGGGAGCTATGGTACATCAGGGGCGGAGAGCGAAAATTCAGGGGGGCGGCCTCGAGATGAATATGAGGACCACTCTGATACCACGACTTCTAGGAGTCCGAAGACAGCAGCTCCAAGGCAGGCTTACCCTCCGGGGGTTCGAGACAAACCACGAGGTTCTCCTCCGGGCCTACTTGCGCTTTTTGCCATTAACCTGGACATTTGATGTCCCACTGTTATGCTCTGGGAAAGGAAAATCAGGAGCGGAGTTCGACTAGTACCACTCCGAATGCAATGGCAAATGTGAGTGGTCGCCCTCAAAAGGGTTACCAACCATTTATTTCAGAGGGGTTTGTGTCACTGGATGGAGCCTCGACTAACCGGAAACCTGTTAGGGAATTGAGGGACACCGGAGCACATCAATCTTTAATGCTTGAAGGCATCTTGCCATTGTCAGAAGAGACGGCAGCTGGTGATCGTGTTCGTTTACAGGGGATTGGTGGCTGTGTTAGAGCTCCACTTCATGCCATCCATTTGGAGTCCGATGTGGTGTCAGGACCAGTCACCATAGGTTTACAAGCCACTTTTCCTGTAGAGGGAGTATCTGTTGTTATCGGGAATGATTTGGCCGGTGCTCAAGTTTATGGTAACCCGATGGTTGTTAGAAAGCCCAGTAGGGAAAATAACACCACACCAGTTTGGGATGGCGACAAATTTAGCAAGTTATTTGTAGGTGGACTAAACTTCAAAACAAAGGAAGATGTTCTGGAGTCTGCCTTCAGCAAAAATGGACCGCTTTTGGAAGTGCTGCTGATAAAAGATAGGGAGACTCAAAAGTCAAGAGGGTTTGTCTTTGTCACGTTTGAAAACTCAAAGGATGCCAGAGATGCAGAAAAGGATCTGAATAGCAAGGAGTTGGAGGGTTGGACCATAACAGTAGGGAAAGCATTTCCTAGGTGTCGTGGGGGCTACAGAAGAGGACAACGGAATAGTAGTTTTGGTGGTGGCCGCAATCGATATTATTATGGAGGCTCCCAGAGTTTCGGCAGCTCCCGTAGGAAGGATTATCCGAGTAGTGGCCGAGAAGGAGACCGCTATTCATGTGACTACAGTGACACGCGGTCCCACCGTAATTATTATGAAAGTTCGGAAAAGTTGAAGCACTGAATGCTGCGGAGCGCCGAGCCAAGATTCCTCCACGGATTAACCGTGAACCGGCATTCATGTAGGCATCCATGTTCCTAAAGGCATCCATGTAGTGAACTTCCCTACACGGATTAACCGTGAACTCCATGTTCCTGAAGGCGTCCATGTAGTGAACTTTCCTGCACGGACTAACCGTGAACTCCACGTTCCTAAAGGCGTCCATGTAGTGAATACTTCCAGGCCTCACCACCCAACCACCATGGAACCTGGCTTTCGGCTCGGCCTCCAGGGGAAAGTGCTGTAGATTTGCTTGACCTTGGGATTTTTGATCACCACCCCTTAACCTTCATGCAAAAGAAACTAAAAGTGAAAAATCAGAGGTTGATGAGATGGAGTTTGGCTTTGCAGGAGTTCAACTTGGAAATTGAATATGTAAAGGGCAGGGACAATGTCGTTCCTGATGCTTTGTCCAGAGTGATTTATCTTTGGAAATCTCTGTGGGTTGTGTGAAATTTTGTTGTTTTATTTTTGGGGAATGTTGAATATTGTTGCCCACGGGAATTGATGATTTGGGTTGGGAATTTACTTTTGCTTGTTTAAAGAGTTTGTATGCAAAGCAAGTTTTTGCTGTGTTCAAACTTTCTTTCTTGAGGGGGGGAAGTGTTACGGATTTGTAACTTCTGTTATTGTGGTTTTCACCCCCTTGCCGTAGTTCTGATATCATGTACTATTATTATCTTCAAAAGGTTTATTATTCAGGAACGGTTATCTAAAGTAAAAAAGGTTAACGTAAAATGATACAGGAAACCGACCCGGAAGGAAAAGGCGGTTAAGAAGAGGAAGGCGAAAAAAGACATTTGAAAAACGAGGGATTCGGAAAAGCGCGGGACCTAGCGTGGTCGAGCGTACATAGCGAGGGAACCTTGAGTCCTTGAAAGGAATCTCGGGCGATCGGTGTCATCGCTGGAATTGTGGAAAAGCCTGCGAAGACAGGTACAGGCGTGAGGTTCCAGAGAATCTTCGCCGCGAGGCCGCGGTTCGAGTGAGAGCCGTCCGCCATTTCGCCCCGCGCACCGCCTTCATCGGAAAGGGTTTTTGTCGCGTCGGCTGGGCTTATCCTCCGGTGGTTTACCGGGGACGGCTGTGCAATACAGCGGCGTCTGAAAATTGCCCTGCGGTTCGCTGATTGAACGGTGCAGGTGCACGTCTGGATCGTGTCTTTGGGAGTTCCCTTTACACCGCCCGTTTACTGTTAGTGTGGATCACGTGACAGTCCACGTCTTGCCTACCCCTCCTTACTCGCCACCGTCCCGTCGCCTCATCTCTGTGGAGTTACAGAGACATTGAGAAGGGCTCGGTTTCAGTCCCTGGGGGGTACCGTGAGTTTGAGCTAGGTTACCCTCTTAAGATCTTGATTGAATGGTTGATTGCGACAATTATTGTATGGTTCTTCTTGTGTGCTTTTAATATATTATTTGTTCATTGACAACCAAGGGTGTGGTTTCCTTATTGATTTGATTGTTTCATTGGATGGTTTCATTTGTGATTGATTTCGACACGGAATAACATCTATATCTTTCTGCCGGGGTTCCTCTCGGGGTTCAGAGGTTACCGAGACCAGGAGATTGCAGAGGACCCTGTAACAGTACAAATTACTTTTCTAAGCTTGATTTGTGTATGTTTTCAAGACAATTTGCATATGATCGCTACCTTATTGGGACACTTCATGCAAGGCCTCATAGGGACAGTTGCCTGGCTGCAGGTGAATCAAAATAAAAACCAATTACTGCACTGTAGTCACAAAAAGGAAACCGGATATTAACACACACACACACACACACACACACACACACACACACACACACACACACACTGCCAGAGGAGGGGCATGAGGATAGCAGACTAAAATGTTCTGGATTGAGAGAGAGGAAATGTCAACGGGATTAGAAAAGATGTTGGATCAACAAAGGCGATGGCATCATATGGCAGTGGGTTGATGCTTTCAAATAGTGGAGGGAATAACAAGATTGATCGAGACGGACTATGCTCCAAAGGGGAACAGAGCAGTGAAGAAAGAGGAACTGGTGGACTAGATGTGTGAAGGGGAGCCATGTATGTATGAGTGGGTGAGTGCATCCAACCAGGCAGAGCTAGAGATGTATGGAGTGAACTGGATTTGGCTGCTCATTCACATTTTGACATGTGAAAATCGAATATTTTTCAAGTATATTGGTTGGTCTCGTGCGTTATTCTGTCTGTCCGTTTGTTACTTGGCAAAAAAATTATTTTGGGACATGTATGTATGTTGATCCCTTCCGTTTGTGTGTTTGTCTGTCCGTTCACTCATACGAGTACTTGCCTACAGGTCACAATTTTAAACCGATCTTCACGAAACTTCACCAAATGGTAAAGTTCGTGGTCCGGCAAAATCCTATATATTTTTGAGGTCAAAAGGTCAACAAAGGCCAAAGGTCAACCACTTCTTTTCAAATTTCTAAAATCCTCAATTTTCATCCGATTGACTTGAAATTTGAATAGGATTTTCATATCAGTGAATTGAATTCAACCACCAACTATTTTTGAGATCAACATAGCTCACAAGGTCAACTACTTTTTTCAGATTTCTAAAATCATCAATTTTCATCCGATTTAACTTAAAATTTGAAGACTATCTGCATACAAGGTTACTGAATTCAACCACCAAGTATTTTCGAGGTCATCATAGGCCAACAACTTATTTTAGGGATTTCGCTTTGCACGACATATTTCTGTATTATTTACTAGCAGGAGTACCCGGCGAGCATTGCGGGGGGTGGGGGGGTAGGATGGGGGAGTGGGAGGGAGGAGGCAGGAGAGGGAGGGATGAGGAAAGGAGTGGGGGGAGTGGAAGGGGGAGGGGTGGGAGAGGGAGGGAAAAGATGTACTACATATACATCTTTGGGCGGGAGGGGTGGCTTTGACGGGCCTCTCCGTTTTGGGGGAGGGCCGGAGGGGGGATGAGGATGAGGAAAAATTTACCCATGCAAAGTGTGCTTTAACCTCAGTGTTGCCCAGGTAGAAAATTGTAATACCCTCTAACCTCAGTGTTGCCCAGATAAAAAAAAGAAAATTGTAATACCCTCTGCCACCAATACCAGGTGGCGCTACACGGTACACATTTGCATAGAGAACTTATGCCCCTCTCCTGGTCCCCCACACCCCCGCATGAGGCTGTGGACACATAGCCTATGTTATCCCTCTCACAAAGTTGTATTTGTTCCCGAGTAATGTATATAAGCATTTATAGCTGGAGTACCCGGCATTGCTCAAGCAAAAAAGAAACAACACATTTGAAATGAGGGCAAATATAATGAAAAAGCAATTGCATCCAAATCAGAATCCATCACAAATGTCAAATCGTCATTTTACCTTTTCGTTGAATATGTGCTGCCGAATGTGCCGTTCATCACGTTTCCGAGTTAAGTATGATGACGTTCAGGATGAAGAAGAAGCCTTACCACCAACTTCGACTGCTTCCGGCCTTGTTTTATTATTTGTGTTCAAATGTCTGTGGGGATTGTCTTGTATTTATTTATGTGAATGTGTACTTGTATATAACTGTCATTAATCAAAAAGGCTTAGACACAATAGAGCGAATTTTTTCTTTTCTTTTTCTTAATCCAAAAAAAACAATTCTTTTTTTTCCAAAAAATAAAAATTCTATTTTGGGAGGGGGGAGGGGGGGCTAAAACACTCCCCGCCACTCACTGATGAACCTCTGAAAGTTTGACGAAGATCCGTTCAGCCATCTCTGAGACAAATGGTGACACACAGACAGACAGACCAACGGCTCTTTTATATAGAAGATTATTTACGATGCTTCCTCTGCACTCCATGATTGTACTCCCACCACTATCTTGTCCAACTACTATTTACTACCTTACCCCCTTACCTACATTAACTCCTTACCTGCTTCTATGAAATCAGTAATTATGTTTCTCGTCACACTCATAAAACCACTGAAATGTTATTTTTATAAGTTGCCTTACCATCCCAGATCACTTTATGATGAAGTTCATACATGTAGCTGTTTGAAATAAATACGTCTCATTCTGCATTATATTATCCACGAGGCTTCTTTTTCACGACGTGGAATGCTTTCGCTCCCTGCATTCTGGAAAACCACCCCACAAATCATTTTGTTTAATCACCTTCTGCCACTTAAGGTCGATGTTGGTTATGTTTTCCCCCCTGTCTGTTTTTTTCTTATTATTATTAGGTTTACTCTCCATGAAATGGAGAGGAAACCTATAATTATTACTGCTAGAGTTTTTCTTATTCTTCCACCCTATTTTGCACCTCCTAAAACTTCATAATTAAGTTTCTCAGCAACCGCTGATCGGATTGACAGGAATTTTTCAACAAATGATCGTCTAGGCTCGTATAATTTTTTAATGCTAATTATGATGTCATAGGTCACGTGGTATGGGCGCCATCTTGTAAAACACCTACAACTTTGGCCCTCTATATCTCGAATGGCTGAATGGAAACATTTGAGTAATGGCTCATTCTAAAGAACTCTGCAATGGGAACAAAAAACATGTTTATTGAGTATATTAAAAATGCTAACGTTAAGAGGTCAGAATTCGTCAAACACTATTTTTTTCTCCCCCGAAAATGATATTTTTTCCCAGATGCTTAGTTAAAAAAAACTCAGGATGCAAAAAAATTCGAAGTCATATGTCACATGGTTCGGCCGCCATGTTGTTTTGAGTGAAAAGTCTGGAAAAAAAACACTAAAATCACATTTTCTCCAAAACGGCTGAACAGATCGAGCCCAAACTTGCCATGCATACTCGCATACCCATGACAAACAAAAAAGTCAACGAGCACGACGTTTTCCGTCACATGGTTTCAGAGTTATGACGTTTTAAAGCATAAACTAGAAATGGTATCCTCCATAATTTGTGAAGATATCGAGTGGAAACTTTACACAAATGTTCCTCTTGGGGGGATGTTTCAATGTTACTTGAGACGTTTTGATAAGTCACATGGTTTGGCCGCAATAAATAATGGAAGGAAAATCCGAAAAAGCTTCTAACTCTTGAACCACTGCATTGATCGACTTGAATTTTTAATTCAATGTAGCACTCATCAAGCGGAACAAGTGTGCAAAATTTCAAGATGATTGGATGTACGGTCTGGAAGATAGAAGTTGTTGTTGTGTGAAGAAGAAGAACCGCAACGCCATTTCTTACCAGGCCATGTGATATAACCACCTCACGAGCTAAGGGTAGCTCAGAATTAAATTTTGTCTTCGGATTTGGCAGTCGCTAGAGGGTGTTAACATTCGAATGCAACAAATCTGGCCAAATTCTGATGTATTTTCGTAAAACCCCACCATGTTGTCATTTATATTGGAAAATAACATTGTAAAACTCTCCGCCGCCTCGGCTTATTTCTCGCTCTGAAGTTCATCCTGTCTTCAATTTTATAGAGAAAGAGAGGTATCTGAAAGCAATGGTAACCTTTACTTGGTGGAAATCCGATGAAAAATGACGAAGTTAATCGAAATCTGACATTTTAAATTGATTGCATTTTCAAAGTGAATTCTTCCTCAGGTAAAATATCCATGCGTGCAGGCAGACCATACGGCATCAATTTGGCTCCGATTTCAAATCGGATTTCGATTGTAGTCTTGCCTCGGATTAAAAAAAAAAAACCACCTTAGAGGCCATTTTTCCCCGCAGAGCAGGGGTTGGCCTTTTTTGGGCACCATGGTCCCCTTCTTGAAGCAATGTTTTACAGCTGGATGCCCTTCCTGCCGCCATCCCTGTTAGTCGCCTCTTGTGACACACAGGGAATTACCAGTGAACTGGTACTCAATTTGCCGACCTCGGAAGGATGACAGGCTGAGTCAACCCCCCTGGTGTTAATTCAGCGATTGACCGGGATTCGAACCCAGGATCCTAGGATCTCAAGCCAGCACCCGAACCGCTAAGCCAACACCAGGCTAGTCTTGCCTCGGATGAGTTGACAAAATACCACAACAAATGTGGGGATGTGTGTGTGTGTGGGGATGTGTGTGTGTGTGTGTGTGGGGATGTGTGTGTGTGTGTGGGGATGTGTGTGTGTGTGTGTGGGGATGTGTGTGTGTGTGTGGGGATGTGTGTGTGTGTGTGGGGATGTGTGTGTGTGTGTGGGGATGTGTGTGTGTGGGGATGTGTGTGTGTGTGGGGGGATGTGTGTGTGTGTGTGTGTGTGTGTGTGTGTGTGTGTGTGTGTGTGTGGGGATGTGTGTGTGTGTGTGGGGATGTGTGTGTGTGTGTGGGGATGTGTGTGTGTGTGTGGGGATGTGTATGTGTGTGTGTGGGGATGTGTGTGTGTGTGTGGGGATGTGTATGTGTGTGTGTGGGGATGTGTGTGTGTGTGTGGGGATGTGTGTGTGTGTGTGGGGATGTGTGTGTGTGTGGGGATATGTGTGTGTGTGTGGGGATGTGTGTGTGTGTGTGGGGATGTGTATTGGGGTGTGGGGGGGGGGGGGGGGATGTCCGTTTGTGTGTGTGTGTGTGTGTGTGTGTCGGGGTTGTATCCAAGGGGGTTGTGGCAAAGCATGTCCAATGAAAGTGGGGTTGTATCAAAAGTGGGGTTGTATGAAAGCGGGAAGGCGGAATAAACCGTTCATCACTGCCAGCAGTTATAAAGTGGCAGTTCTAGTGATTTTTTTTCTTTTCTTTTGTTGTGTACAAGATCGAGGCTCGTCTAACCTAACAGCTACCATTAATCACATAAAAACAAACTGACACAAAAAACATATGATCAAGGGAGCGGGAGACAAGATGGGGAGAGAGAGGGAAGCCCACAAGTATAGTGCATTCAGAAAGTATTCAGACCCCTTCACTTTTTTCACGTTTTGTTATGTTGCAGCCTTATGCTGAAATCGTTTAAATTCATTTTTTCCCTCATCAATCTACACTCAATACCCCATAATGACAAAGAGAAAATAGGATTTTAGAAAGTTTTGCAAATTTATTAAAAAGAAAAAACTGAAATATCACATTGACATAAATATTGTTACGGGGTCCTCCCCTATCCTCTGGTCTCGGTAAACCTCCGAACCCCGAGGAAGTCCCCGGCAGAAAGATGTGTTGTCCTTGGTTGAAAACAAGCCAATCAATAACGAGTCCACACCAAGGGTTACGAACAAACCACAATATATTATAAATCCCACACAGGAATCACGACCCCAATTAGTACAGCACTTCAACATATAATACCTATCTACACGTGGCACCACCTTATCGAGTCCCTTAACCCCCAAACTCACGGCCCTTTCCCCAATGTCTCTGTACTCCTCCCAGGTGACGTCGATTCGCTCCAGCGATCGTGGAATCAATTTCCGATTCCAATCAGTGGAGGCGTAGACGATCGAACCAACCCGCAGGTCACGTGGTCCAATCCCCAGCACGATAGCGGTAGAATGGGAAACTCCCAAAGCCGATTTCTGGTACGTACACGGTTGCGGTTCAATCCGCGAGCCTCCTCAATAACCCTCCAAAAGCCACTGTCTTGTACAGCCGTCCCCGGCAAGCCACCGGACAATAACGCCCGGCCGATGCGACACAAGAACCTGGTCACTGCCGGTTGTGCGCGTGGCGAAGATGGCGGACGGCTTTCTCTCGCACCTGGGTTTGGAGGTAAGGATACTCGGCAACCTCAGTGAGGATACCCGACTACGCAGGCTCCGCAGCAATCCGGCGATCTCCTATCGCGCGGACTTCTTTTCAAGGAGGCAAAGTTCCCTTGTCCTGTACGTTTGACCACTCGGTCCGGAGCTGCAAGCAGAAACGTCTGCTTATGATCTTCCGCCGCTTCTTCTCTCCCCCCTCCTTATCTCTTCCGGGTCACGATCCGATTTCCGGCCACATTTTACCAGGAGCGCTTTTAACCCTTTTAACCACAATAAGCATCATCTAGAATCAACCATGATAACAAGAACCACCATAATTAGGGCCGGTAACCGTAACAGTATTCATACCCTTTGCTATGACACTTGAAATTTAGCTCAGGTGCCTCCCATTTCTCTTGATCATCTTTGAGATGTTTCTACACCTTGATTGGAGTCCACCTGTGGTAAATTCAATTGATTGGACATGATTTGGAAAGGCACACACCTGTCTATATAAGGTCTCACAGCTGACAATGCATATCAGAGCAAAAACCAAGCCATGAGGTCAAAGGAACTGCCTGCAGAGCTCATAAACAGGATTGTGTCGAGGCACAGATCTGGGGAAGCCTACAAAAAAATCTCTGCTGCATTGAAGTTTCCCAAGAGCACACTGGCCTCCATAAATCTTAAATGGAAGAAGTTTGGAACAACCAGGACTCTTCCTAGAGCTGGTTGCCCGGCCAAACTGAGCAATCAGGGGAGAAGGTGTACAAAGTGATATGCTGAGAAGATAATGTAGAGTGTGGATATAAGCCTTTTAAAAGTCATACCTTTTATTCACGAGCGCTTTCTGAACTACCAAGACTTAAAAAGATGCCACAATATATTGCTGAAGTACCACATTGGGAGATCACTAAATCGCCAAACTGTGCTTCTTCATCTTCTTCCTCGGGTAAAAACAATGTTAAACTGTTGCCCAGCCTAACACAATAATGGCTGAAGCGATTAAAGTGATTCAATGTGAATTTGTTTGCTGTATGAACATAAACTTACGTCATCAATGCATCTTCCACAAAAACACACACCACACCACACAAAATACACCAGTACACATACAGGTCCTGGTGAGGGTCTGCAATTTGATTGTTCTTTCTAGTTGTCATTTTATTTTAAGATGACAAGTACATTGTTTTGATAATCAGCAAATCCAGGTTGTGCTGACTGTGTATACTTTTCTTACAAGTGTGGTTTAAACAATTTCTGTGTGACTGCATTTAAGTTACACCTGTACTATAACCTGGGACCCTTTGAGTTGCCTTTGAGCCTTCAATTACAGCATTTTAAATGCGTTTCATTGGATCATCATAAAGAGAACATCCTGTGAGGTTTTTAAGCTTTTAATGTAGTATTTTACCAAGTCTGTGTTTTATTTTTCACTATGCTTCTGTAGAATCTGAGGGATGGAAGGAGAAGGTGGAACTACTGACACATCACAGTTGAGCATCACTGG
This sequence comes from Myxine glutinosa, assembly GCF_964187855.1. Classification (NCBI taxonomy): domain Eukaryota; kingdom Metazoa; phylum Chordata; class Myxini; order Myxiniformes; family Myxinidae; genus Myxine; species Myxine glutinosa. The sequence goes on along the minus strand of NC_136271.1, from coordinate 133,983,309 downwards.
GGATTACATCAGCGGTGGTCACTACGTACTGCAAGCCAGTGATGGTACGTTGTCTTTACCAAAATCTAAGCTGAGATTTGCAAGCTGTTATTTGCCCATGAATGACTTTTGTTTTCGAATTACTTGGCAAATTGTATGGTGGTGTGTCCATGGTGTGACGCTGCTCATGGGGCAGTGAGCTTGATGATCGCACATTTGTGGCTTTGCACAGCTTGATGGTGGGGGCAAGTAGATATGCCATGCATTATCAAAAAGTTGTGAACACAGTGGCACTAGATTATTATCCAAACTAAATTGAGATTCAAAAGTTTACATGTGTGCACTCTCTACTACAAAGATTTTGATGGGGGATTTAATCTTGTATCTGAGGTCATTAAGGATTGATACTAGTTACCTCTGCCATCGAAAGTGGACAGAGGTTATGTTTTCACCCCTGTTTGTCTGTCTGTCTGTTGTTTTTTTAATCTGTGTGCAGGATCTCTCAAAAGGTTATGGATGCATTGGGACGAAATTAGGTGGACTGGTTTGGTGTGTAACGAGGACGAATCAATTAGAATTTGATGAATATCTGTAATTTTTCACCATTGAGAGATGGGACCAAAACGATATGTAGCATGATATTTCAAAGAGTTATAGATGGATTATGACAAATCTTGGTGGATTATTTGGGTAGGTGACTGACAAGAACAAGCACATTAGATTTTGGTTCAGGTCCGGATGCAGATCCGGCCTATCGGTGGTATAGAAAGCGTAAACTCTTCAGCCTGGCGGAGGTATGCGTTATATTTTATTATCAAGAGGTATTATCAAGAGGCGTTATATTTTCTGATAGGACTATGAATGAAGTTTACGAAAAGTGTACAAGGCTTGAGCACAATTGTGGGCATTTTCACAAATTTCGCTCTTTCACGAGCCTCGATATTGTATACAAAAAAAAAAAAAAAAAAAAAAAAAAAAATTGAAGCAAAATAGTTTGTGCGCTTGATGTATTCACCAATAACAAACCTGCAAGGTGGAAATGAGCCCGTGTTGCTTTGCTTAACCCTGTCGATGGAATCCTGTCAACGCTCCTCAATTCCGGGTGAAGTGGCTTGCCAGAGAGAACCATACGAGCCGCGCATCATTTACACTTGACAATTGTGGTTTTTTCATAAAAGGGCACAAACAAATGCTTCAATTTTGAAGATCATATCTGGTGATTATGTAACATGCTTCAATTTTGAAGATCATATCTGGTGATTATGTAACATGAGTCGCCAAGCTTTGCAAAGACATTTATGCTGGCTTCATTTTTCTTCAAAATTTCCAGGGGATGTATTTTTCCTTTTTGTGCAAAAGATGGAGTGTAATCAAACCCAGAAAAAGCCTGTATGGCTAGAAGGGCAGAACATAGTTTTGCCATTAGGACCCAGACACTCAGCGAGGGCAGAAATATGGACATACCTCCGAGTATTGTTTGTGCCGAATCCCAGATCCATCCACATGTTTGAAGCAATGTTAATTATGTGAACTTCTTTTGCAACAAAATCTACATTGCCAATTTTTCTCATCATAGCTTTACAGGAGACCCTTCTCCAAAGCCGTTCTTTACTACACACATTAATTTATGTACGCTTTTGAATAAATGCAACGCTTATTTTCCGAACGTGTGTAAAATTGGATTATACACAGTTTTGAATGTGGTGCTGTAACCACGTAATGCGCAAAGGTGACATCTCCAGCCATGAGGCCAAGTGTCCATTGACGCAGCTGGTGGACTTGGGCTTGTGAAGACGAAGGTCGACGAGGGCAGAAGGCAAAGAAATAAGGAAGAGAGCGAAAGGACAGAGACAGAAGATGCAGGAAAGAATGAATAACACAGAACGAATGGTGTGGCGAGAAATGAATTGGACAAAGTACAGAGGAGAGTGAAAGGAAGAAATGCAAGTGAGCAAGCAAAGTGAAAGGAATGACGGAGAGAAGGCTGTGAGGAGAGAGAACGCTACGAGGAGAGAGAAGGCTGCAAGGAGAGAGAAGGCCGCGAGGAAAGAAGGCCGCGAGGAAAGAAGGTCTATTTTGGGGGATCAAACACCCCCTGTCCCCATGCTGCCACTTAATGAGCGCAAACTTTGATGCAGTCAATACACCTTTGTTTAGCATCAGATATGTAGCATGTGACCAAGTTTCATCGAAATTGTATGTTTGGTTCAAGCAATAATGACAGAAGTGTTTATGAACTCACTCACTCACTCACTCACTCACTCACTGACTGACGTACCTACGGACACTGCTCAATCGCATAAGCTTGCCAGACTGAAGTCCAGGTGAGCTGAAAATGCCACATGGGATTTCTAACTACACAATGGCAATGCATATCTATCAACACGGACTCCAAACAGTTAAACTAAACACTGTAACTATGAAGTAACTGCTTTAACTTTGTGAGGATCTCTTGGGGTCTCTTCGAAACCACAACAATATGCTGCCTATCATTTTATGTCCCCAGAGGTAGTGCATCTACCCTGGAAATAGCGTGTTTACCTCGGTGCTAGCTCGTCTAACCCGGAGCTATCTCGTCTAACCCGGACTTAGTTCTTCTAACCCAGTGTTTCCCAACTTTTTTCGCTATGTGGCCCAACTGGATTTTGACCTGACATGCCATGGCCCAATGGGGATCATAGCAATTTTTTTGAAACCAAAGAAATGTCAATAAGAACCACAACTTAATTCAATTTAGACTTTTAGAGTATTTAATGGAACAATATTTCTCATTTGAACAATTTCTTTGTGAAATGAATTAATGCGAGTGAAGTAAAGCAAATTTATTTGTGACAAAGGGTCTTGCGAGAATTTTTTAGAACAGAGCATCAAGAAAATCAATTGCAAAGCAAATTAACACTTCAGACTTCAAGGCTTTTCCATAAAAAACAAATATTTATTTTAAATTAAGAAATGAAACTCTATTAACACATTGCAACAATAACCAGGAAAATAAAAAATATTTGAAAACTCCTCTCCAGGGTGCTTTGTTTGTGGGCTGTAACACAAAACATTGCAGTGTCTGCCAATTGAAAAAAAACTCAAACCAGGTTAACCTAAAGCTACTTTAATGAGAGATGTTCTCCTGAATTTTCTGCACGAGTTTCCAAATCCTAGGTTCTGTTGTCGAAAGCGCACATCTCAGATCTGCCTCACATTCAAGGTGGTTCCGAGCCTTTGTCTTCAGCTGCACCAACGTTGAGAAGCCTGATTCACAAAGATAAGTTGTTGCAAAGGGCAGGAGTTTCCGAAGGCATTCCTTTGCAATGTTGAGGTAGCTTCCCATCATTTTTGGCCAAAACTCAGAGATAGAAGAAGCTTCAAAGACATCTCTGCATCCAGAATCATTTTGAAATTCAATCAGTTCATCTTGCAGGTCATCCTGGACGTCACTGTCTTTAACAAGAAAAGGATTCCTCATGAATGCCAGTCCTTCTCTCCCAATTTCTGCAAAGTACTGCAGAAATTCTTCTCGGAGACAGCTGAGGTGTGTCACAACATCCTTTGCAACGCCAAGATCCAACGGCTCATTAATAGTGACTTCTGAAAGAGATTCGAACATGGCAAAGTTCCCTTCCTCAGCCTTTCGTTTCCAGTTTTCAAGCTTCTGTATAAATGCACTGAGAGTGTCAATGAACTGAATGATCGTTGTTCCCTTTCCTTGCAGCTTTAGATTCAGTCTGTTCAGTTGATCAAAAATATCCACTAGGTATGCGAGGCGAAAGACCGACAGCTTTTCATGGAAGGAAGCTTCAAGTTTGTGCTTTTCTTGCATCTGTAGGAAACTCTGCATCTCTTCTCGGAGTTCAAACACTCGTGCCACAACATTTCCTTTTGATAACCAACGCACCTTGGTGTAGTAAAGCAGGTTATTATGCTCTGAATCAATTTCTGTGTACAATTGCTTGAACAGTCGGGAATTCAAAGCACTGCTTTTCACATAGTTCACAATTCTGATGACTTGTTCAAGAACATCCTGAAGATGAGATGGAAATGTTTTTGAAGCAAGAGCTTGCCGCTGAATCAGACAATGAACAGAAATGATGCCTGGCGATAGATTTCGAACAAGCGCTTGGAAGCCACTTTTTGCTCCGAGCATAGCTGGGGCGCCATCGGTGCACACTCCACAGAGATTGTGCCAGTTGAGTTCCTCATGGTCAAAGAACTCTGTTACTTTTTCCATCACATCCACAGCTGTGCTATTTCTTTCGAGAGAACGGCAGAATAAAAATTCTTCCTTGATGGAATCACCCTCCACATACCAAACGAAGGCAAGAAGCTGGGAACAGGATGAAACATCCGTGGATTCATCCAACTGAATTGAGGACAATCCAAATGCAGCGTCTTTGATTTCAGCAATCACCTGTTCTTTTATGTCACTAGACAAGTCAGCAATCCTCCTTTGAACCGTATTATTGACAGAGAAGTTTTGTTGAGCTTTTTTTCAGCTGCTTCTCCAAGCAGAATCCTAGCCATCTTCAGAGCACATGGCTCTCCGACTTATGATAGTCGGAGAGCGGAGAGTCGGAGAGAGTACTTACTTTTTCCACATGTGAAATTTGCATTTATGTTTATTTAAATTATACAATGGACTACAAAATGTAAATGTTTCATGATATTTGTTATATTATATCACCTTTATCTATCAATATTGTTGAAATGAAGATCAAATAGCTGTATGTTGAAATATGTTGAAAAAGTCAAAACTTTACAGGGGGTGTACTTACTTTTTCACATGACTGTACATCTAAAACTAAGGGAAACGGTGACAATTACTGCCAGTACCATAAACACAAGACTGTCAAATCTTCGACATTCTCTTTAAACCTACAAACAACACCACAACAATATACATTAAAAAATAAATGAAAAGATAACAATGACTACCCATTGTCAAATACTTCTCTACCTTAACCCTCCACACCAATAAAATTATCCTTTTTTCCAGGAAGAACTATTATTTTTATTATGTTTGATTAAATAATTTCTCATCTGTGCGAAACAGGTATATAATATATACCAACTGTTTGATTTTGTTAGGTGGTACTGTGTGTTCAGGGTCGGTGGGATTGCGGCCAGGATGGTTCCCATAAGAAATCGCTCTGTAAACTCCACTGATTTCGCCATATCAGAAAGTACCCTCAAACCTAATGGCCTCAGACATTACATTCAAAAACCCCTTAGACTATAAAGGAACTGCTGAAAAAAAAGTTTTGTTTCATTGCTACCTGTGATTAGCAGATGCACCACGATGGTTCCACTTTAAGAATGGTAACATATTAACTGCCTGTGCAGGTGATGCAGAGGGAAGCCTTGCCTCTGGAGACCATGATGATACCTGCGGACCAAAGGACCCATACCGAGAACAAGACATCTACCTACCCATAGCTAATGTGGCACGCATAATGAAGAACTCAATACCTCATACAGGAAAGGTGTGGACTGTGGAATTTTCCATAGATTACGAGCTGCAATTGTGACGCAAGCTGTAAAAAAAAACAAAAAAACGCTTGTGCTCTTTTTACTTTTCCCCGTGTGTTCTGTAACGCCACTCTTGTCAAAACTCTTATCAGTCTTCAATCACACAATTATTGGTTGGTGTTCTCCCTTCCTTTCACTTCCTCCAACACCACTTGCAGTCTCCCTGCGAAAAGGTTTGCACGTAGTCCTTGCCAATTCCACACACTCAACCATCCCTCGCTCACACTTGGACAGGATGCTGGACTCCGCATTGCTGAACTACGTTTACAGAAATGTGATCAGAGCAGCACTGAGGGCCATCTGATGTCCAAAAAAAAATCATACTTCCTGTCCATCCAGTCCACGCCCTCTCACTGTTTGTTCGTTCCTCCCTTCCCCATATCTCATGTCCCTCACTGGTACTCGTCGCTCTCCTCAAACATTGACTCTCTGCTCTCCTCTCACTCCTAATCTGTGGATACTTTAATTGCTGCCATGCCAGCTGGCTTGGTGTTGGTTCACGTACTTCAGTGCATGGCCGAGCAGCAGTCGTTCTGTGAATGGACTGGACTTACTCGATCCTTTCATTTCCAAATCTTCCCAAATGGCCACCATTCATTACTGGTACCTTGTCTAGTCGTAATTTTTCTCAGCCTTCTCCAACACATCCTCAGCTACTCCAAAGCTCTTCTGACCATGTGTTGTTAAAAGTGCACATCTCTTTGGTCGTTATTAGGGAACCCACAATGTGCAGACATGTATGGGAACTTGGTAAAGCTGATTGGTCTGGCCTAAAATCTGCTCCCTCCAATCATGACTGGTCCATCATGACATGAGCTCCTAACATTGATTGCTCTTCAAATTTCTTCGACGACAGACTAATTTATCATCTTTACAAGTTTGTCCCAAGTTCTTGAACTTTGGCTTCACTCAGAAAGGCTAAGGTCATAAACCCGGCCCTCCCTGAACACACCTTTTTCTACCTCCATAGAATGTTCCTTTCAGCATGTGGACTTCTCTGCTGCCATAGTGGATAGGTTTCTTAACCAGCTATTGTACAACCGGTCCGGATGACACAGGTGCTCTAATCCTCAGGAACTGTGTCCTCTCTCTTTCGCAGGTCTTCCTTGGATGAGCAAGAGCAAGTTCCTCCATCTGGGAAAGATGTAAGCATCACTTCTATCCATAAGAATGGTTCCGAAAAACCTATCTCCTCAACTAAAGACCTATCACCCTTCTCCCCATCATCAGCGATGTAATGGAGTACATTATTGCTCCCAACCTCTGGAACTATCTTGGCTCTAAATAACTAATCCTTGACAACGAGTTTGGCTTCTGATTGGGCCATTCCACCTTGGATATGGTACTACTTCTGACATAGCAGTATATTGATGGTCAGAACCACAAGCAAGAGGATAGGGCCATCTCCACAAGATAGCATCGGAGGACCATCATTATTCTTGATCAATATCGATGATCTCTCTGATTCTCTTCACCAACTTTACCATGTTGGCGATGATTCCAACTTCTGCAGAGCAATGTGCTACCCTTGTGAAAGACCGGCCACTGCTGAATCCCTTTCGTCAGATATGGACAACAGGAGCTGCTGGTCAGATACAGTCGTGGCCAAAAATATTGGCACCCTTGCCCTTTTTCAGATAACTTACAATTTTCTCCAAAAAATAAGTTGAAATTGACAAAAGTATTTGGTCTCCACAATTCTTTATTTCACTTAATATGACAGAACCTTTGTTTTGGATTCAGAACTTAATATATACTTTTAAATCAGAAAATATAAATAAATGGCATTGACACCCTAGATTTAATATTTGTTAGCATGGCCTTTGGACAAAATAACTGCAGTCAAGTGCTTCCTATAGCCATGAATGAGCTTCCTCCACCTCTCTACTGGCAGTTTGGCCCACTCTTATTGTGTAAACTGCTCCAGTTCTCCAAGAATTGAAGGGTGCCTTCTCCCAACTGCTGTTTTCAGATCTCCCCACAGGTGTTCAGTGGGATTTAGTTCTGGACTCATTGTTGGCCACTTCAGAACAGTCCAGCATTTTGTCGTGAACCATTCCTGGGTGCTTTTTGAAGTGTGTTTGGGGTCATTTTCCTGCTTCAATACCCATGACCTTTGACGGAGACCCAGATTTCTGACACTGGGTTGAAAATTGCACTCCATAATGCCTTGGTAATATCCTGATTTCATGATGCCATGCACCCAGTGCCAGAGGCAGCACAGCAACCCTGAAACATCACTGAACCTCCTCCATGTTTGACTGTTGGGAAGATGTTCTTTTCTTTGAAGGCTTCATTTTGTTTTCTGTAAACAGAGATGATGTGGTTTACCAAAAAACCTCTAATTTTTGGCTCAACTGTCCACAGGGCATTCTCCCAGAAGGATTTTGGCTTGTTCAGTCTAGGGTGTCAATAATTTTGTCGATGCCATTTTTTTATTTTCTGATTTAAAAGGATATATTAAGTTCTGAATCAAAAACAAAGGTTCTGTAATATTAACAGTGGATTAAAGAATTGTGGAGACCAAATACTTTTGTCAATTTCAACTTATTTTTAGAGAAAATTGTGAATTATTTGGTAAAAGTGTCAGAGTGCCTATATTTTTGGCCATGACTGTATCTTGGATAATTCCAATTGCATTGACCCATAGGCTAATGCCAGAGACCTGAAGCCTGAGGCCTACACATACTTTCACCTTCACAAGGCCCATGACACCTATCGGCTCCAACGTTTCGATATTTGATGGGTTTGTTTTCCATTGAATGGAAAATTTATAGGGAGGGCATGGCGATTGTGACTATAACACTTTAGAAGATGTCTTGGGCTTACCAAAATAGTGGACGTATGATTTTTTTTTCAGGTTACAATTATGTGTGGGGTCAG
>NC_136271.1:133362427-133369927 GCF_964187855.1 Myxine glutinosa | reverse complement strand
ATTTTCTACTGAGTTAGACTGTACTTGTTACTGTAATTTTGTTACTGTAATTTTGTTACTGTTACTGTTACTGTAAGCTTGTTACTGTAATTTGCAATTGGATTGGTTATAAACCTATTTGGTTGCAGTGACCAGTGCAATGTCTCTTAGGCAAAGCACAACGTCATGCTATTATTTATTTTATACAAAATTAAGGTTCATGGAAAAGCGGAGAGGTAGCACAGGGCAAAAAGGCACAGATTGTGACAGTGAGACAGTGGTGCCACAGTTGATAAAGAGAGAAGTAGAGATAGGGTTGGAGTGAGAGGAAAAAAGAGCAATGTGACTGTGTCGCCAATATGCCTCTGCGTAGTCCCTGCCCGTGACAATGGGTAGATGCACTCATTCACTATCCTAAAAAGAAACAAGTTTGGTTTAAATCCCTTCAGCTGTTTTGAAGTATCACATTTTTACCATAGAACAGGTTTCACATCGATCGCTGAAGCTTTTTCTGAGAAGGGATTTAAAAAAAATATCACCTTTCAAGCTAATATGGCTGCCAAACCACGTGACATATGTCATCAAAAATGTTCACTCTGCATATGTCAGGGTAGGGAATCACGTTTGTGAAGTTTTGTGTTGATTGGATAAGGTTCATTTTTCCATCCAAGATGGCTGCCAATCCATGTTACCTACGATGTCATCATTTTCAAACTATATGCAATAATGGTGTTGGATGACATTTGTAAAATTTCACATCGATAGGGTAAGCGGTTTCAAAAAAAAAAGGAAAAAAAAGATATAAAAAAAAAAATACGATAGGGTAAGCAGTTTCAGATATATAATTATTTAATATTTTTCTTCAATCCAATATGGCTGCCAAAGCATGTGACCTATGATGTCATAAATTTAATATTTCAATACAAATGGGTCAAAGATCATGTGCATGCAATTTCAGATTTTTTAGGATAAGGCATTCGATTAAAACATTTAAGGCTGGTATACCACTTCACTGATGATGTCATCATTATAATGCTTTGTTCCCCATTGGGAGTACTTGACAATGTGCCAAGTTTTAAATTTTTCCATTCAGAGGTTTCCGACAAATATTTTTTTCATTATTTGCATTTAATCCAAGATGGCTACCATACCACGTGACCTATGACGTCACAATTGTCAAAAAACATTCTCCATGTGTGTCACTCCTACCCTGAAAGTTTCATCTCAATCGGACATGTGGTTGCTGAGAAAAACGACGTTTAGCCCATACGGACCCGACGGACAACCTAAAAAGATAATGCCTCCGGCCACCTTCGGGGGCGGATGCATAAAAAGAGAAAGGAAGAAAGAAAGGTCCATTGAATTATGTTTGGTGGGGTAAAAGTCATGGTGTGTGTGTTATTGGTTGTTATCTCCATATGTTATCTCCATATCTCAAAGTGTGTGTGTGTGTGTGTGTGTGTGTGTGTGTGTGTGTGTGTGTGTGTGTGTGTGTGTGTGTGTGTGTGTGTGTGTGTGTGTGTGTGTGTGTGTGTGTGTGTGTGTGTGTGTTGCGTGTTGCGTTCTGTTTGCTGCAGTCTGCCAACCATACGAGCAGCGAATACCCTGGAAGCATTGATGTTAAGAGAGTGACAATTCTATGTGTGGAAAAATTATATGTGTGAGGGGGGAGGGGGCGGGGGTAAGGGGGAGGGGAGGGGGTGGAGGTTGAGGGATGGGAGTGGAGGGGGAGGGGAGGGGGGGTAGGGGTGGGAAGGGGAGGGGGGAGGGATGGGAGGGGTGGGAGGGGGAGGGTGAGGAGGGGGAGAGGGGAGGGGTAGGAGGGGGAGGGGTAGGAGGGGGAGGGGTAGGGGGGGAGGGCAGGGGGGGAGGGCAGGGGGGGAGGAGGGGGGAGGTTACATTACACCGATTTACATTGAAAACTGCTGAAATATGTACGCAACTTCAACTTAGCACAGTTTAGTAAATACTCGAGATAAATCCATGCGGTAAAAGATTGCTGAGAGTTGCTAAGACCTACGACTTAGAAATTCCACATGGACACACTTCAGGGGGCACTTTCAAAGGGGAGATGTGCTTATTCTTTCTAAAAAATATTTTAGGTGTGGTATAGACACGATATTTGCATGCATCGGTTTCAAAAATCGAGCAAATATGGTAAATATTACTCACGTGAAACCAGGATCCGTCTCGGTGGTAGCCATGAGTGTGTAGATGTCACATGATCAGTCATGAAGAGTGGTTAAGTCCAAAATATGACATACCATGGCATAAAAACGATTTGCCCGCAAAGCATTGCACCGCAACGGCGGTCACAGAGTGCCATGCACAGCGTGACGTAAGTAGTGCGCGCAGCGCCCCTGGCGGAATTACCGGTCCCTATCAAAGACATTTAATTCATATCGCACAAAATCGACAAAAATCGACACAAAACACGATCGCTTTTCGCTCTGAATTACGTGCAAACGTGTGACGGAAATCACCATCGCCCAGCATCGAATGCCAACCAAGATGGCGCCCGGTAACTGCATCTCCACCTATGTGGAGTGAATGGCAATGGTCACATCACGTGATCGCTCTGGGCGAATCAGTCTAGCGGCGGGGATGGAACATCACGTGATCGCTCTGAGCGAATCAGCGAGCTGTTCTGACACCGGCTGAGATTAGCTGGTACTTCGCTGAAATGCGCTGAGGTAAATATGAATAATAAATATGGATCGTCAAATATTTTGAGGTCGGCCATGTTCGTCCCAGGCTCAATGGCCATGTCTATGCCAAATATCAAGCACGTGAACCTCTCCGTTTCGGAGTCTATCGGTAACATTACACACACACACACACACACACACACACACACACACACACACACACACACACACACAAACTGTGTTTTATATATACTAGGGCATGCCCGTACTATATCTATATCTAAAATTATATCCCCCCCCCTCTATTTACATGAAATGGTTTGGTCCAAAGCGAACGGCTTGCGAGTACGGTGACAATCCCCCCCCTCTATTTACATGAAATGGTTTGGTCCAAAGCGAACGGCTTGCGGAGTTTGGTAAAGAAATCGCCATAGCATGCACAAACGCGCAGGAAAGCGAAAGAATCGCAAATTAGTTTTAATTAGTTTTAAAACATCGTTTAACGCCAACATAGCGGCAACATAGTTTGCCAACGTGAAATAAATGAATACGCTCTCAAATGTGCCGTCCGAGGCAGAGTCTGTTCGCCACGTTCGGCACACGTGATAGCTCGCTGCTCTCTGATTGGTTGAATCGTTTTTTGGACATAGCTCGCTAACTACTTGTCCGATTAATATGAAACGTTGAAAAGGCACATCCTCGGGTCCCCAGCAATATACCTGGCAAGTTGCAAGTATATCGGACCGGTAGTTGTCGCGAAACAGCGGTCACAGACAAACACACAGACACACAGACACACAGAGATTACAGATATATATTAAAAAGCAAAGAGACTAACCCCCTTCCCCCCACACACACACACAAAAGTGGATACATCGAGACCTGGGAGGACTCTGTTCCACCTGCTTAAACCCAGATTTGGAGATAACACCCAACAACACACACTACAGCTGAGGAATTTGATTACCTCCACCACGAAGGTGGATCGAGATTATTTTTTCACCCCCGTTCTGTCTCTCTCTCTGTCTGTATGTCAGTCGCCTCCAGGTCACAATTCTAAACCGATCGTCATGAAACTTCACCAAGTCGTAGAGATTGTCACAATTGAGAAGCCTATTGATTCTGAGGTCAAAGGTCATCTGGAGGTCAAATTTCTAAAATTGCCATTTTTCATCCGATGGACTTGAAAATTGAACAGCATTTGTATAATGAGTCACTAAATTGGGAAACCAACTATCTTTTATGTCAAAAGGTCAAAGGTCAACTCAAGGTCAACCTTCAAAATCATTAATTTTCATCTGAAAAAACCATCAATTTTCATCCGATTAACTTGAGAATTTAACAGCATTTGCATAGTGCCTCACTGAATAAGCAACTAACTATTTTTGAGGTCAAAAGGTCAAAGGTCACCTCAAGGTCAAACTCCTAAAATTATCAATTTTCATCTGAAAAATCGTCACTTTTCATCCGATTGACTTGAGGATTTAACAGCAATTGTATAGTGCCTCATTGAATTGGCACACCAAATATTTTAAGGTCAAAGGTCAACTTAAGGTCAAACTTCCGAAATCATCAATTTTCATCTGAAAAATCATCACTTTTCATCCTATTGACCCGAGCTTTGATCAAGATCATCAATTTTAATCTTGATGAAATTGACAATTTGCTGGGTTAATGGAAACATTTTTGGGGGGTGGGGGGGGGAGTGGATTTTGCAAGTATTGTGCTCTGCATGATGTCTTCTTGTCTGTTTGTTTGTTTGTTTGTTTGTTTGTTTATTTGTGTTTTTCTTTTTGTCTGTCAGACTGTGAACAAGATATCTCAAAAAGTTGTGGACGGATTTGGACAAAATTTGGCAGAGAGGTAGTATATGTGGCAAGGCCAAAATTATTAGATTTTAGTGAAGATCCGGATTCGGATCCGGCTAGTAGAATCTTTGAAGTGATTCTTCACCATTGGGAGATAGGAGCAAAAACGATATATAGCAGGATATCTTAAAAAGTTATGGACAGATTCGGACGAAACTTGGTGGACAGGATGGGTGTGTGACACGACCAAATGGATTCGATTTTGGTGAAGATCTGAATATGGATTCGGATACGAAAATTATTTAATTTTCAAGTGATTCTTCACCATTGAGTGATAGGGCTAAAACCGATACATAGCACGATATCTCAAAAAGTTATTGACGGATTTGGACGAAACTTGGTGGACCAGTTGTGTGTGTTACAAGGACGAATCGAATCCATTTTGGTGAAGATCTAAATATGGATTTGGATACGAGAATTATGTAATTGTTGAGTGATTCTTCACCATTGAGAGATCGGGAGAAAAGTGATATATAGCATATTTTCAAAAGTTATGGATGAGTTATGATTAAACTTGATGAACGAGTTGGTTAAGTGACAAGAGCAAGCCGATTCGATTTTGTTTCAGGTCCGAATCCAGATCCGGCCTATCAGTGGCATACAAAACATAAACTGTTCAACCTGGTGGAGGTGTGCACTCTACTGAGTGCTGTTGTAGTTTTATTTCTATATTGGTGAACTTTGTTGCATTATAACTATGTAAGCTGTTTCTGAAATGTGTAATGTGTATGCTTCTCATTTTATTCAATATCTGCACAACCTGTAGTAAGTTATACAAACATTGAATTGATAAGAGGCCTAAATACTGCACAAAATTTCTAATTTTTCACCCTATGGTTGCAGTATGGTACTGTACTTTATATTTGATGGACTGAAATAGCAGTCATAGTGCAAACTACTAAAACCAGAAGTTTCATGCCATTTTAAAGTTTTGTACCATTTCTTGCTTGTGTACCTGCTTTTATTTGTAATACTTGTGCCTGCTCCCACACTAGTGGTGCCAAAAACAAGCCATACATGACAGTCGAGCAGTTCACGGACTTTACAAACAACAAGCAGCGTGATCCACGTCTTAATGAAGTGCTATTCCCACCACTGAAGCCCCATCAAGTGCAACAACTGATAGAAAAATATGAACCAAACTCGGCATCAGTTAGTCGAGGTGAGCTTTTATGGAATGCCTCCCTGTGCATATGTGATGGTCTTTGTTTTGTCCACCATTGGGTTAGACAAAGATCTTCATTCGTATGGAGCACAAGGCTGTGGGGTAGCAACATTGGCTGAAGGTGTGGATGTGCTGTTGATACAATGCGATGCAGTCTTGACAACTTAGAGGCGACTGTGTACCTCTAGGCCATCCTGCCAGCATAGACAAAGATGAGAGTATATGTATGTATGTAGTGATAAATGTAGGGGTGTACTTACTTTTTCCACATGCGAATTTTGCATTTATGTTTATTTAAATTATACAATGGACTACAAAATGTAAATGTTTCATGATATTTGTTATATTATATCACCTTTATCTATCAATATTGTTGAAATGAAGATCAAATAGCTGTATGTTGAAATATGTTGAAAAAGTCAAAACTTTACATGGGGTGTACTTACTTTTTCACGTGACTGTAGAAGATTATATTACATTATATTATATTATATTATATTATATTATATTATAATATATACAGTCGGACCCCGCTATTCACGGTTCCACTATTCGTGGTTCCACTATTCGTGGGTTTCTCGTATTTGTGGTTGATAAAAATGCGACCTCTTTCTCTCTTTGCGGAAAGTGTCCCGCGAATTCGCAGTTTTTAAAATATTCACCTTGTGTCGCAATAATTCGCAGTTTTCCTGCGGTGCAAAAAAAAAATTCACGAGCTGCTAGCTTCACACATTTATAAAACCCATCTTTCACCAGTCATGCATAAATCAGCTGGACATACGTAAAGAAACATCTTCTACGAGCCGCGAACATGATGGTGTTGTGTTTTTTTTAGTTTAACCATGCGGTATGGATAAGCTGGATAAGCACTTTTAATAAACTGTAAGCGCATTCCTTCAGTAAATTGGAAATGGAACCTGATGTCGTTTTTTTTGTTTTTTTTTGTAAGCATATTTTATGAAACTAATCATGTGCATTTGCGGTCAAAACATTTTAATTTTTGTCGACATTCACGGGTTTTGTCTCACTATTTCCGGGACTTTCATCGATCATCGCGGATTATTGTTGACATTCTCGGGATTTGCCTCACCATTTGTGGATTTTGCCTCACTATTCACAGTTTGTTCCTCTCTATTCGTGGATTTTCGCGACTCGGGAACCAATCCCCCATTTTTCCATTGAAACAATGCCCTTTTCCAAAATTTCCAAAACATTGAATTTGCAGTTTCGCAATTTGCGGTTGTGCAATTCACGGCATTTCCCAGGAACATTTCCCCCGTGAATAGCAGCGTCCGTCTGTATATATATATATATATATATATATATATATATATATATATAAATAAAACACAGTTTGTGTGTGTGTGTGTGTGTGTGTGTATGTGTGTGTGTGTGTAATGTTACCGGTAGACTCCTAAATGGAGAGGCTCACGTGCTTGATATTTGGCAGACATGGCCATGACATGGCCATTGAGCCTGGGAAGAACATGGCCTACCTAAAAATATTTGACGAGATCCATATTTTTACCTCAGTGCATTTCAGCGAGGAATATTATACACGGAATCTGAGCTGGTGGCAGAGCAGCGCGCTGATTCGCTCAGAGCGATCACGTGATGTTCCATCCTTGCCGCCATAATCTCACAGTTACGCGTTCGCACGTAATTCAGAGCGAAAAGCGATTGCATTTTTTCACATTTCAGTGAGGAACATTGCCATTCACACCACACAGGTTTTTTTTTCTTTCATCTTTAGATCCATATTTTTAGCCATAACGTAGCGAATGTAGCGTAACATAGCGTTAGCATAACATAGCGTCGCGTAGCGATCCTCGCTCAGGAT